>NW_027122603.1:752500-1086633 GCF_030686945.1 Centruroides vittatus | reverse complement strand
CTCCAGCCTGCATTGCCCTATGGATCAGTAAAATTACTGGGCTCTCCCACCACGACCAGGTGGTGACCCTGGGAGAGTTATTATTATTATTATTATGTTGGGTTAAGTGAGATATACTCGGTTAACACCGGTGGCTGTGTACTATGCCGGACCAAAGTCAAGGCATAGTAACCAAAACAGAAATTAAAGAAGTGTATCAGTGTGTGTGTCTGTATTCAGGAATTTTCTCACAATATGACATGTATTCAATATAGTGGCCTTCTGTAGTGTGATGTATGTGTTTCTATTCAATTCTAATGTGCCCAGGCTTTTGTGTAGTGTGTGTGGTATGACACCTGTAGAGGAGAGAACAACAGGTACAATAAGCACCCTATCCATCCTCCACAGATGCCTTATTTCCTGGGCGAGTTCTGTGTACTTGCTAATTTTTTCAGTGCATGCGTTTTGTATATTGTGAGTGTTTGGAATGGATATGTCTATAATGTATGTGATTTTATTGTGTTTGTCAATGAGTGTGATGTCTGGTCTGTTGTGGTAAATTGTTTTATCTGTGATTATGGCTCTGTCGTAGTACATTTTGTGCGTGTTGTTTTCCAATACTGTCTGTGGAATGTATTTGTAGTATGGTTCGTGGATGTCTACTAATTTGTGTTTCTTTGCAAGCTCTTGGTGTATTATATTTGCTACTTGATTATGTCTGTGTAAATAATCTGTCTGTGCCAAGAGCTTGCAACCAGAGGTGATGTGTTGTATAGTTTCTGGCATGATGTGACATTTTCTGCATGTGTCATTTGTGAGTGTTGCATCTTTGAGTATGTGTTTTCTGTAGTTTTTAGTATTTATGACCTGATCCTGTATGGCAATCATGAATCCTTCCGTCTCCCCAAAGAGGCATCCCCGAGCTAACCAGCTGTTTGACGCAGTTTTGTCAACAAAATCCTGGGCCAGATCGTAAGGATGCCTGCCATGGAGTGCCTTTCGAGCCCACGATTGCTTAATGGTGTCTATGCTTTTTATATGTTGTGTTGTGTCCATATTATGAGAGTGTAAGTTTAATGGTGTGTTATTCGAGTCTGCTAGAGTTACTGCTTTATGTAATTGTGATGTTTCTTGTTTTTTGTAGAAAAACTCTCGCAGTGACTGTATTTGTTTGTAGTGAAGGTTAACTATGTCAATCAGGCCACGTCCGCCATCTTTACGTGGAAGGGTTAATCTTTCTGTGGCAGATTTAGGATGATGTTGTTTATGCTTAGTAAGTGTTGTTCTTGTTTTCCTTTGGAGTTGCTCAAGATCAGTGTGAGTCCAATGTATAACTCCAAAAGAATATGTGAGTACTGGGATGACATATGTGTTTATTGCTTTAACTGTGTGTTTTGCATTTAATTGTGTTCTGAGAATAGCATTTAACCTACTTTGGTATTCTTTAATTAATCTTTGCTTTATTTGTGTATGTTCTGTTAGTTTGGCCTGTTGGAATCCTAAATACTTGTAGAACTCGCCCTCTTCCATGGATTCAATTATGTCTCCATTTCCAAGCGCAAAATCTTCTTTCTTCAGGATTCCTTTTTCTATGTGAACTGTTTTGCATTTATCTAGGCCAAATTCCATTTGTATGTCCTTGGTGTATGAATGTGTGATTTGTAGGAGTTGATGAAGTTGTTTTTGTGTGGATGCATAAAGTTTTATGTCATCCATGTACATGAGATGTGACAGTGTAAACTGTGTTGTTTTTTCATGCCTGATATTGTAGCCATATTGTGTGTTGTTTAACATGTTGGATAATGGATTCAAGGCTAGGCAGAACCAGAGAGGACTCAAGGAATCTCCTTGAAAAATTCCTCGCCTAATAAAGATTTGGTTTGTTTGTATGGAAGTGTTATGAACCCTGAGATGTAGTGTTGTTCTCCAGTGCTGCATAGTGTTTTGGAAGAATGTAATGAGTGATGGATGTATTTTGTACATGTGTAGAATATGTAGCAGCCAACTGTGTGGAACACTGTCAAATGCTTTTCTGTAGTCTATATATGCCATGTGTATGTTTCTGTGTTGTTTGTGTGCTTGCCGTAGAATGACTGAATCTATGAGTAACTGTTCTTTGCATCCCTTGTGATTTCTACGGCAACCTTTTTGTTGTTCTGTTAGAATGTCGTGTTCTTCAACATGTTTGTATATTTTGTTTGCGATACAGGATGTCAATACTTTGTAGAGTGTTGGGAGACATGTAATTGGTCTGTATTGTGTGGGGTCTGTGGTATTGTTGTTTTTAGGTTTCATGTAGGTGATGCCCTGAGTAAGAAAATTTGGCATGTCTTGTGGATTGATGATGATGTGTGTTAGGTGTTTAGCTAGCTCCTGGTGCAGTGATGTAAACTTTTTGTACCAGAAATTGTGAATGTTGTCTACACCAGGTGTCTTCCAGTTGTGTGTTCTGTTAACAGTGTATTGGAAATCATGTATGCTTATTTCAACACAGGGCATAGTTCGTATGTTGTGTAAGTTTTTGTTCTCCTCCTCAATCCAGCCTGCTTCAGCATTGTGCGTGACAGCACTGGACCAAAGAGAAGACCAATATGTTGTGAGTTCTTCTTCTGTTGGTGTGCCACTGTGCTGTGTATCAGTGTTTGCTTTGTTATTAATTTGTCTGTAAAAGAGTTTTTCATTGTTTGTAAATAATTTATTTTGTTGTTTTCGTAGTGTACATGTTTTGTATCGTTTGAGTCTACGTGCTTTGGCAGCAAGTTTTTGTTTTAGTGTATCAATGTATTCTGTAATGTGTGTGTTGTGATGTTCATGTTTTGTGTGTGTTTTTATTTTCTTGAAAATGTTTTTGAGCTGTTTCCTTAATTTGGGTGTTATGTTGTTTTTAGTGTATTGTGTTAGCCTGCCTAATTGCTGTCTAATGTCATTTATTTGTGTTTCTATTCTTCTCTGCCAGGCAGGCTTGTGATAGAATTGTGTTTTCTGTGTATTTGTCTGTGATTGTACTTTCAGTCCATGGTGTGTCACTACTGTGACTGCCCCAGCATAAACTAATGTATGAATGTCTGCGAGTGTAGAAATTGAATGAATGTAGTGTGGTAGTAAGTGAGTGTTTACATAATTTAGTGTTTTTCCTACTTCCTTTGACGTGTTGATTTTTGGTATTCGTGGTCGTTGTGTGGGATCTGTACCTGTATATTTAGTGAGTGTTTCCTGAAATATAAGTGAGAGCGTATTAACTAAATCCAAGTCTATGTTATCAGTGATGGATGAGGAAGTGTCTGTAGTATCATTAGTGGTAATTGTTGTATGTGTGTTATTATCAATGCTTGTTGCTGGATTATCCTGACAGGTTACATGATCTTCATTAATGTTAGATGTTTCTGTCTGTTGATGTATTTGATCAGCAACCTGTTGTTTGATAAGTTCAAGTGTTGTTTGTGGAATAAGGTTGTTGTGTATAATTGTTCTTTTTTGATCAACAACCCTTTGTTCGGTGACAGTGAGATGAGGATACTGTTGTGTGAATCTATGGTGTAGTTGTTGTCTGTATGCTGTCATGTTTGTTTCAAGTTTTGTGATGGTGTAATAAGTACGGATGATAAACTCGTTCATTTCTACTGTCCATTTCATCCGTTGGCGTGGTTTTCCAGCCTTTGTGGTCTGTGGATGCATTGCCACAGAAACACCAAGGCTGGGTTGGTTCCTCACATCTGTTGAGGGCATTGCAGTAGCCATGCTTGGGCCGGTGCTGCTTTCGCCACCGGTAACCAAGGGAGACTGTGACCTATTTTTCGAACGTGAGCCTCTGCCTAACCCACGAACGCGGACCTTGTTAACCCGGGCGACGTCCGAGCCGGTATCACACTTTGATCTAGTTATTACCATGATGAATATCTCCACAGAATGTGGGCGTGGTCACTCTTAGCTTCATTTCTCCCCATAGACCTTACTGGCATGGGTGTCCCTACCAGGAGCTTATGCTCCAGCCTGCATTGCCCTATGGATCAGTAAAATTACTGGGCTCTCCCACCACGACCAGGTGGTGACCACGGGAGAGTTATTATTATTATTATTATTATTATTATTATTAGGCGAAAACTACTTTGCCGTCCCAATCAAAATTTAAAAATACCTTTACACATTTTAGAATAAATGTGTAATAACGTTGCACACATAAAGAAACATAGATATTTATATTCTTGTATCAATACTCTAGTAGGTTGGCCGAGTGGTTGAAGAGGCAGCCTTCTGCCCTGGGGACTCGGGAACGAATGCGATCGAAAAATCCCCAGGAATTTTTCCGTGGGTGGTCCGTCTGGATATGTCGGGCTCAGTCCCTCACAACCTGGCCGTCCCATTGTGGGTTTGGCCGAACCCATCATGAGCTTGCTAAAAGAGGTCCTCTTAGTGCCCAAAAGAGTTAAAAAATAAACGTACACGGGGTCTACTTGGAAGGGAGCCCAAAATGCATGTATTTGTTTTATTATTTTCCCAAGACTTAATTAATTAAAGGGTCTACATGCAAATTCTTGCACAGGGCACAGGCATGGCTAGTTACGGCACTGACTATACCATATATGTAGTAGGCTATATTTTAATTTTCGATTTTTGCCACTCTTCTGAATCTGCCGTCCATAGGCAATGCCTGGTAGTTGGTCGTGTGTTCGCACATTACCAACAAGCTGGTTACGTGCCGTTTTCTGGGTTTTCTTCAAGTTAGCAGTGACGTGCAGTGACATTTGATGACAGGGAAGCTGTGCCGACCCTGAATAGAATCATTGGAAACGTTATACGATATTTTGGTGTGTAGCATCCTCCAGATAAACCGTGTGAGATATGTGCTCTGTAAAGCGCAGGCGCGAATTCGCTTTACAGAGCACCAATCTAATCTGCCTGCTTTACACGATTCAAATATTTTCGCCGTGGAAGCTATCCCGTACTCGAAGATACAGCGCTTCCATTGGGAATATGCATATACGAATTTATATTCGAATATATAATAGTAATCTTATAATTTTTTTCACTTGTAGTATAGAAATAAAATACATAATGCGGTTATAATAAAATATTAATTTTAATTAATTTAAAGTACGTTAAAATATGAAAATAATCGCACGATATGTATTTATATTTTAGAAAATACAAGGGAAGCAATTCTTTCACAGCTTCCATGGACGGCACGCCACAGTAGTAACAGCTAAATAGGGCTCAGTTACCCATAAAATACCTCCCGGGAGTCATCACCTTCGGCAGATTGCCAATGTGTTGTGTTGCCGTAACCAAATAAATCAAATTAATTGTAATAAATTATCTAGAAACTTGCTATTTACAAGGACATACTTTCAACGTAGTTTAGCTAGTTATTATTATTATTTTTTGCGAGTCTACATGACCTACTATCTGGAGATAGCTGTTTGCTGCTCCAAAACGTTTCTATTTAATAATTATATCGCTTGTAACTGATTGTAAAGGGATAAAATTTATCAGATCATACACGTTTATTAAATATTAAATGATAAATTTTTATCTCAGTATTTATAAATAAATTTTTCTCAATAAATTAGAAAACGATAAACCTTTGTAAAACTTGTTAAATTAAATGTTCTTACAAAACAGACAAGACCTCATCAAGTAATTTTTCTAATTAGACGAAATCTTTTAAATTCTCTATTTAAAATAATAAGCCGTCACTAATATCATTTATATGACGTAAATTATCTTTTTTTATTTTTAATTTTGATATCTTATCATTGCATTCTGTAAAGTTTTTATAAAACGAAACAACACAAGAATTTAACATTGCGACTAAAGTATAATCTGTACATAATCGCCAACTTTCTAATTAATTACTGTATACAACATAATATATCCTACATAGAATATGAACATTTTGAATATACTTTTTACTTATTCTAACTATATTCTACATTATATAGAACAATATTTCAGCAAACTATTAATTAATTACTACGTTAATGTATAAAGTATTTTTTTATATTACGTATATTAATAAGATGCTGGCCGGATGGTTGAAGCAGTTAAATTGTCGAGCCTACCGTTCTGGGAGATCTGGGATCAAATCTGGCAGTTGAAAAATTCCCGAGCATTTTCGTAGGATAATCTATCCCAAATTTGTTAGGCCCGTTTCTCATCATCTGGCTGCCCTGCCCCATTGTGAGCCTGGACGATCTTACGATAGGCTTCATAAAAGTCCTCTTAGTGCCCATAGGGTGGAAAGAACAAAAAAAAAAATGTTAATAAGGTTGGGGTTTCTGTGATGTATCAGCACGCATATTTTTAGTTATTTTTAGTTATGTATCAGCACGCATATTTTTAGTTATATCAGTTATAGGCAATTTAACTATTTTAAATGTTGTTCATTAAATGCAGAAATGAAGGGTGCCGTTTAATACACTGATAAGAATTATCTGTGGAAAATTACGATGATCCAAATCGTATTGTATCTCTCTCAGCTGTAGGAGATTTTATTACGCAGTCATTAGTCCAACTTTAATGTATTGTGTATGATACTGTGAGATCCGAAATTTTTGTCGATTTTTCTTAACTATTTCCCCTCCAAAAGACTAACGAATTCGAAACAAAAGGGAAACAACATCGTGGGAATTTTTATAAGCCTCCTTCCTGAATGTAAACATTCACCCATCCAGGGACTCATTCTAATACTGCAAGATTTAAAGTTTACAATTAACGTTCGACTTCATCATTTTGTTTTGGTCCCGGGAACGACTTTAACCGCTACACCCGCTCCAATAACCTTTACCGCCTACAACAATCCTTCACATGATCTCACAATAATTTGATTATTAAGAAAAACTCTCATTGTTCAGTTATGTAAATTATATATACAGTAATTTATAAATTACTGGTATTATATGTGTGAATAGACTTTCAAAAATAATAAATAATGCCTTTCAATGGTACCGATCTCTTTTAGTCCGTAAAATATTATTATGTTATAAAACAAATGTCGAAATTTATTTGAATATATTTTTAAAAATAAAACAATTTATAAGTGTAAAATTGTTTTTTAAATTAATTTTAAATAAACGTAATTTTGAACTCTATAAATATTGTACAGTACACTACTGTTCATTATGATTTCATCACGATTAAGAAATCATGGGTTTAAACTTCTAAATACTCTGTATATTTCACAATATTCAATAGCATGACGTGGAATTAATGCAATATATAACCGTATATATTGTATCATCTACACGTGACATTTAAGATTATAACAGCATTGTCATACGTTGTATAATTTAAACAAAACAATATTTTTCAGGTTAGGATCAATAGGAGTACCCATACATCCGGCACGTGGAAAAACAATTTTTGTATTTTCTAACCTAATAATACTTAAATTTTAAAAAGATTATTTCAATATATGAACAAACTAAACGAAAGATAATATTTTTATATAATTTAAAACATATAAAAGTTTAAAGATTCGACATTTAAAATTATAATTACATGACATCATGGAATATGACAGGGATGACGTAATTAGCTAAGATGTAAACAGTCGCATGTGATAATGCAATAACAATCCTCACAAGATATATTTTCATTTGATAAATTTAACAGATTAATATAGATACGTTAAATTAATTAATCGCTACATAACGATAACATCGCGAGTCTTTTAAAAAGTTTAAAATTACCGAAAAATACGGAACTATATTTTGAATGCGGAAGAAATCTACGAAACTGTAATGCGCCTGTTTGTTTTACGAAGTTTCAAAGCAGTAGTGATATAACGTTTATATTTGTTATATTTTAATTAAATGCTGGAAATTGTTTTAATGTTTGAATGATAAACGGTCTGATAAACAGTTTGTTAATTACTGCAAAGATGAAAATTTCTGCTGATATTATCGAAAGAGATAGTCGTCGCGAAGAAAATAATGTCGGTGAATTGACTATTACGTTCAAACCTAAATCAACCGTTTATAATTTACCTTTTCCTGATACAGCTTCAACTAATTGGAGAAATCTTAAGTTAGAGGTATGTAAAATCTATTGGAGTAGTTAAATTATATAATATTATTATTATGAAATCAGTTATATTTAACGTGTTGATTAATGTTTCCAGATGTGACAAGTCACAGTTATGCTACATAAATTCTTTATTTATTTTTAGATTTTTTATTATACGCGAAATTTCGTATAAGCTCTATCGCGCCCGTACATTTGCGTCGTTAACATCACAGGAAAAAAAGAATTGATTAAAAGTGTGAACTTTAACTACACTTATCAATAATGAAAGTTTTTTTGAGCGTATAGAATTATAATATTATATAATGATGTGGTTTCATGAAGGTTGATTTATAGTAAGAGTTTGCTGAAGGATTCTATTCTCATTGGAATAATGTCTCTTCAAACTTAACATTCGTTCTTGGCAAACAGAAGAAATTGTACTGTAAGGACGTCGAGATACCGATTAATATTCACAGTACTGTCAAAAGCACGTACTTGTTGAAGATGAGTGTCGTACTTTTTAAAGCATTTTTTAAAGGTGGCATTATGCTATTGGACATTTACTAGCCACTTGAATTTTATTTGGAATTTGTATGTTAATCCTGTTTCTCTGATAAAGTTTTTGTTATGAGCATATGCTGCTATGTCGCAGCATATGCTGATATGAAAAAGTCGCGTTTTTATTTAAATAAACAAACAAAGTAAATATGGTACGTTCTGGTTAATTGGGACTGATTTTTATTGGGACGTATATTGAAAGACAGACGAAAGGCATAAGACAAATTTACTTTGCTTATTTAGGACATCTTGCTGCTTTATCTGGATGCACGTGTGGCAAAGAGGAGTATGTGTTATTGGGCCAATGTTAAAAACAAAATTAGAAGAGTTAGCTACAAAGATGGATCGCGTGAATTTCGATGTTACGGATAGGTGATTATCGCAATGGAAACCCAGACGCAAAATAAAATTTTAAAAAGCGTGTGATGAAAAAACAGTGCTGGCACTGAGTGCTGAAGAATGGAAATAAACTAACATGTAAGTTGCCTGAATTGCTGCAGAAATTTAGTCCTGATCAAATTTCCAATGCAGATAACAGTTCCTGAGTTATAAACGTGAAGACCTGTTGGGCTCAAAAAAAGCAATGGATTACGTTACTGTACTGTGCTGCTGCATTATATCAGGAAGTGTTAAATGGCAGATATTAGTCATTGAATGCATGCTAAGCCTCAGTACTTTAAAGGTCTTAGAATGGACTGTTTACCAGTTGAGTAATATACCAAATGCATGGATGACTTTGAATTTCTGAAATGGCTTATAAATTGGAATTCAAAACTGCAGAAAAAGTCAAGAACAAATAATAATGACCATACAAATAATTTTGGGTCAGTTTAAAGTCTTTATCCTTTTTTAAGATTTCAACCAGATACAGATGATTTACAACATGAAGATACAAACAGTTCTTAGTTAAAAATCAATGATATGATATTAAAAAAACACAAATACACTATACATTTGATGCCAACCTTTTCTTTGAGGATCCAACGTCAACGACCACGTGGTTGGAATCTTAAAAAAGGATAAAGACTTTAACTGACCCAAAATTATTTGTATGGTCATTATTCTTCTTTAGGTGTCTTCTCCTGTCAGGAGGACAGGACATACCACCATGATCTATCTTGACAACCATTTCACGCCACCATGATCTATCTTGTGCTTCTCTTGAGCACTCTTCATACGTTAAGTATGTCCAATTCCTGATGTTGTTGAACCAGTTCATTCTTGGCCTACCCCTACCTCTTTGCCCTTCAATCATTCCCTCTAGTAATAGTTTTGTAGGCTTTGGTGTCGCAGTACATGCTCACTTTTCTTTTCCTTACTACTTCTAGTAAGGTTCTTTTCTGATTTGCAATTGCCAGAATATGTTCATTTGTTCTTCTTGCCTTCCAAGAAACTCTCAGCATTCTTTGAATCATCCACATTTCAAATGCCTTTAATTTCTTTTCATTATTTGTATTCGTTGTCCAACTCTCTGCTTCATGAAGCAGGGTTGACCAAACATAACATTTTGCCAACCTAACTCTTGTTTGTATACTAATCTCCCTTGAAGTGAACACTTGTTTCATGTTTGTAAATGCAGTCTTTGCAATTCCAATCCTTCTTCCAATTTCCTTATCATTCCTTCCATCATCTGTAATGATATGTCCCAGATAGACATAACTTTTGATCCGCTCCAGTTCATTGTCTCCGATTTTAATATTAACTTTTGGAGTTTCTTTCTCATTGGAAATGACCTTAGTTTTGGTCTTTTTGCAGTTCAATGTTAGCCCAAATTGATTGCTCAATTGTGAAATTTTCTCTATCACCATCATTAGATCCCCTTCATTTTCTGCTAATAGTACAGTGTCATCAGCATACCTAAGATTATTGAAATTTCTGCTCCCTATGTTTACTCCTTTTAGATCTTTCACCTGACTGAAAATCTTTCTGTATAAAGATTGAACAAAATTGGAGACAGCACACAACTCCTTTTTGAATTGGGAAGCTTTGTGAAAATTCTTTGCCAATCTTATTGCAGCTCTGTCCCCAGTATAAATTGGTAAGTAATCTGACATCCTTTCCATCCATACCATTTTCTAATAGACATTTAATAAGGATGGTCATCATTATTTGAAAGTAAATTAATCCTTGGGACTTTATAATTCATGTAAACAGTTCTGTTACTCTTGGAAAATTCTGCTGCTCATCTTCATGTAGTGTGTTAGAAAAATGTTCTTGCTAATACCACATCTTTGATACAACCAATGGATATGGGAGTCATAAAAAATTTGAAAACATTATATTGCAGAAGGCTGATAAAATAATCCTTGAAGCAATTGAAGAAAATATCTTGATATCATCTACAAAAGCAGATGAAAATAGTTCCAAGGTTGCTTTGTTTACAAGCAATACAATATGCCACTGGTAGTTAAAGAAAAACAAGCTGTAGCACAATTCAAAACTATTTTTCTCATTGTGGCTTTAGGTCTCCACTGCTAGTTTATTGATTATATAGTCCATTTTCAAAATTATAAACACACACAACTTTTTTCAATAACAAAAACATTAACAATAGTAATGTATTTATTACATTAGTATGTTGTTTACAACATCAATTTAAACATTTTCTGAAATTTTTAGAGCTATCTGACAAAAAACAAAAAAATCACAGATTTTCAATTTTTGATTGTTTCCCAAGTATAAACACAGGTCCATAAAAAATTATTTGTGATGTTTCAATATTTTATAGGTCCACCATTTGATTTAATTAATTCAAATAATCTGTCAGGCATACATTTTATTAGTTTTTGAAGCTGTTCTTGTTTAATATTTTTCCAATAATCCATGATAGCTAATTTAAGTGTATTTACAGTATTGTATTGTATGTTTTGGCTATAAACAAGATGACTCATAATGCTCCAAACATTTTCTATCGGGTTCATATCAGGGCTCCATGATGGCCAATCAATTACATTAATTTTTTTCAGCAAACCAATTTTTAGTTGACTTTGATACATGAATGGCAGCATTATCCTGTTGGAATTGCCAATTTTCTCACCCAATAAGTGATCCAAAAGATATTAAATTTTGATACAATAGTTCTTGATACTTTTCTGAATTTATTCTACCTTCTATAAATACAATGTCTGTTTTACCCCCATCCAAATCCTGCCCACACCATCAAAGAGCCCCCATCTTGCTGTCTGCTCATTTTGACTTCTTCGTTATCCTCAAATCATGCCAGTAGTGACTATAACTGTCAGGTCCATCCAAATTCCAATTTATTTTTTTATCTGAAACAACTGTTTGTTTCTACTGTTCTTTCCATGTCATCTTGTCTTTGACCCACTTTAATCTAGCTGTTTTGTGCAATTGTGTTAATTTTGATTTGGCAGCTATTTTTGTAAATTTGGCATTTTTATGATTATGCATACAACTTTATACAGTTGCTTGTGAAACTGCAGTTGGCAATGTTGATGCTGATTCTCTGACAGACAGCTTGTTGACTGTCAGTAGCCAAAATAGCTTTCTTTCATTTCTAGGTGTAAATAGTTTAGGCGTTCCACATAGCTTATTTCTGCCATAATTTTCATCCTGAGTTAACACATTTCTCATAGCACTTGTAGATTGATTTACAGCTGCTGAAATTTGTCTTAGAGATTGTCCTGCTCCTTTTAGTTGGTAAATTTCACGTATTTTTAACTCTGTTAATATTTTTCCATGACACATTGTTTTAAATCACAAAAAACTGTTTAAAATTGGTACCACGTTTGTAATAATGAGATGATCCTATCCTCTGGTAACAACTAATTAAACCAATAATTAATAAAAAAAATTATCATACTAATTTTATGCACCTGTGTTTATACTTTTGAAACAATCAAAAATTGAAAATCTGTGATAATTTTTTTTGTAATTGTCAGATAGCTCTAAAAATTTCAGAAAATGTTTAAATTGATGTTGTAAACAACATACTAATGTAATAAATACATTACTATTGTTAATGTTTTTGTTATTGAAAACGTTGGGTGTGTATATAATTTTGAAACGGACTGTATATATAAATATTCTTAATTGAAATAAATTAATCGGAGCAAAATTTCTAAAGTGCAAACGTTTTCGACGCCCCTCCTGGACTCTTCTTCAGGCATTCACTCAAAAAACCATTGAAAGCTAGTTCTTAAACTTTTGAAGTTCTTCAGAAGGTGTTCAATTTTGTATTCCTAATGCGCCTGCACTCCAAAACTTAATCAAACATCGTAAACCGTTATAAGATTCAAAATGCAAACTGTTTATAATTCAAATGTTTATAAACATGAATAAATAAATAAATAAAATAAAAATAAAATAAATTTAAATGTTATCGCCCATTAGGAATTGCCACGCTGTAGAAAGTGTCATTTTTTCCTTATAATTAATGCTTGTGGATCTGCACTCTGCTTTAAATATTTTCATTGCTTCTAATATCTTGAGGTGATCTTGATGTGGGGTGGTGAGAACAATACGTGCTCTGTCAAATTCGGCTGTGATGTCAGGGTCTGTCACATAAGTCAAAAGGGCTGTTGTACATTTATTGCATCATATGTCCGACTTATGCTCCTTCAATCGTATGTCTAAAGACTTTTTGGTTGCACCCACATAAACCATTTCTCTATCAAATCTGTCATCCTTTATGGGGATGCCTGGTAATGTATGCTACTTCGGACGGTCTTTTCCATACCTTAGTAGGCTATAAATGGTCTGACATCTCCTGTACACTACTTTGATCTCCCATTTCCTGGCAATGTCTGTATATATTGATTTCAAAATCAGGTTATATGTGATGGGGACTATCATCTTGTCATCTCCATTCTCCTTATTATGTCCTTCTGGAACAGACATTATAATCTGCTTATGTTTGTAGCTTTCACATAACTTATGTATATGTGGGTGTACCCAAACTCCCTTGCTATCTTTTCTATGTTTTTTATTTCCTGTGTTAACGCCTGTGCGGTGGAAGAATGTGTGTATGCTCTCATGACTAATGCTCTGAAAGATGCTATTTTATAAGAAAAGGGATCACATGATCGTATTGGAATGTATGTTGTGATTGCTGTTGGTTTTCTATACACTGGCAGTGTATAGAAAACCAACAGGAATTTATAGATCTACAGTTTTTGCAGTCCAATATACTTTTTCATAACATTTGAAACTTTAGATTATTTTTAGTATTTTGAACTGTAAAATCTCATGTGACATTGATCTTTATAAATATTTGTATCAATAATATTTCAATAAATCTTGATTTATGAAATATTAATTAAAAAATCCTCAAACATTAGAAGATATTCTTGTGGCTGTTGGCCATATTAATGTATATTTTGTATTTTATAAATTTATAAATTTAAGTTAGGTTTAAGATTTCGTTTGTTTCTCTTCCTTTCCTGTTGACAAAAAAAGACTTCCTTCTTAATCACTTTACTATCTAATTGTTTTACCACCTGATGGGGAGTGATGCCTCTGATGAAAAACAGCGTTGTTAAAAATAAGGTAATAAAAAACAGAGAGGGGAGGAAAAGAAGAAAGAAAGGTCGTGGAGCACGGGTTGTAAGTTGGAACTACATAGGAGAGAGGTTGAAGCTCGACGAGTGAGGTCGAGACGGAGAAGATCTAGTGTTAAAGTAGACAAAGAACTTCCTGATGAACTGCCAATCTTATTGGACAGATTTGAGTGGATTATCGACACAGTGAACGAGAGGTACCTATCGAAACAGATGATAAGAGGCATCAGTAACCCCGCCCAGCGTCACGGAGCACTCAGAGCAAAAATCCCGGGTATTTCCACCTTTCCCTTTTTTCTGTACCTATATTCTCTCTTTCTTCCATTCTTATAGTCTGTAAATAGGTTTAAGATAGATAAGGACCCCTTGTAATATTAGTAGTTTTAGTTTATGTATTCTGGACTTTGTAATTTCACCGCCTACACGTTGGGATCCAGTGTAAAAGAACCCTGTAGTGTAGCGAATAAAAGTATAGTTTTTTGTAAATTAACAAAGTGTGTTTGTTAATCCTCGTTTACCATTCGCTGTCGGTTATCACATTCTAAACACTTCATTTATTATTGAAACATTTTGAAATTGAATGATTAACTTATAATGTTAAAATTGAGCTCTTTTTCTCAAGTTTGAATTAGTTTTTTGATTTTAACTCTCTAGGAATGATAAGAAATATCTAAATGCTTGGGAAGTTTTTAATTAGTACTCCAGTAAAGTAATTTTATTTACTGATAGTTTTCATATCTTATTTTTTGCATCACAAAATTTTAATACATCTTTAACAAAACAATGTGGGAAAGTCTTGAGTTGTATTCTGAATATAATTGGTCAGAGTATGTCAGAACATGTTTTGAAGCATCCAGAGTGTCAAAAAAAGATTTTAGCTTCTTAGACAAGAATACGCACAATACTTCTGCACTTAATATAAACCTGTCAGAAGTACCATATTTGACACTATCAGAGTAGACTATAGTGTCAGAAGATAAAACAGAAATCAGAGCTCTCTCCAACCAAGTATTGCATTAATTAAACATAAGTAGTTGTCAGAATATTGAACAAAGGAAATGTGTTTCTTAAATATAACTGGTACTGAGAGGTATCATGTGTTATATCATACCAACAGCTCTTTTAAGAAACCATAAACTTGATTTTGTGACATCACTAATAGTAAACAATAAATTCTATAATTTACAGGTGTCATTTTTTAAAAATGTTGCAATTTTATTCCTTTTTATATTATAAAATTTTGTCTGTTTTTTCTCACAAATTTCTATTACTGTGTGTTGTTTGCTGTGTCCTATCATAAATATAATGTAGATTGTGCATATCAAAAGAAAAATTGCTTTGTATGAAATACTGACATTAATTGTTTCATGATCAGGAAGTTGTGTTTTAAGTATTTTTCCTCCTAGTATGAGTTTGTTAGTTATAGTTATTTTGTAATAGTTTTTCTTGTTTCTTACTTATAGTTATTTTGTGTTTTGGTGAGGTTTTTGGAAATTGGTTGAGGGTTTTGGATGCAATTTTCAATGCATTATAATTTTTTCTATTTAGAATAATGTAAAAAGGTTGTGATTAAAATTTTCTTGCATTATATCTGATTTTTAGGACCGTCCATAAATTACGTAAGGGCGATTTCAGCCATTCTAGACCCCCACCCACCCATGTAAGAAACTGTAATATTTTTTTTGATCCCTCCTTCCCTTCCCTATCTTACGTAATATTTAGGCATGATTTTATAGAAAGGTTTTAACAAAAAGTTTTTTTTTTATGAAACCCTAAAAACCTTAGGTCCAAAATATATAATTATTAACTATTTAATTGATATGTACTATTATTTATAAAAGATTTTATGTGAACAAATTTGAAAATAAAAAAATTTAATGAATTCGAATGAACAATTTATTTTAAGAACTTAATTTTTTAATTATTAACAATCTTTTTATTATTATCATCATTAATCAACGTCATAATATTCATTTTTATATTAATTTTAATTTTCACAAAAGAATGGAAAAAACTTTGCACGTGTAAACAGAAACGTCTTACAAATAAAACAAGAGAGAATAGAGAGAAACCACATTTGTTACCATATTGATTACATCTTGGCTAAGGCCAAGAAAATAAACTACACACTGCTAAAATGTGATAGGTGCACCTGGGACTAAATCATAAAGCTTGTAAAACTTGCTTGCTCTATATAATGGGGCAATACAATCAATGCTACTTTACGCGGCCTCTATCTGGAGTCATGTAACTAGTAAAAACTCAGTAGCAAGTAAATTACTCTCTTTTCAAAGACAGCTTGCCATCAGAATTTCAAAGTGCTGCAGAACTGTTTTTACTAATGCCTCTCTGATACTAGCAGAGCTCATTCCTTTGCCACTATGTATTGTATTGTTAGTAGGTTCTAACCTACTATATCAGAACTACAAACATCAAAGGCTCAACAACGGTCTCTACTCCTATCTACTGCTGTTCATATGCTACCACATTGCAATTACCCTACTATCTCTGATCATCACCTCGTAAACAAGGTTATCACCAGGATACATTTGGTGTCATCTGCTTCCTCCATGGATACAGACAAGGATGCAGACATTAATATCTACACAGATAGGTCCAAAAGCCCCCTTCATGTCGGCTCAAGTATCTGTATCTTTCTCCAAACTGACATATTTTACCCAAAATATGTTAGAAGATACGGATACCCCACACATACCTCTATCTATCAAGCTGAAGATGCTGACTACCAAGCTGTTCAGTGGGCCACTTCACTACCAAACAAAACTCTGTCTATCAACATTTACAGTGATTCTCAGTCTGTCCTAAAAGCTCTATTAAATCCCAATTGCAATAGCAATAAAATCACATATGTCCAGCATCATATTAAAAAGCTTGTAAATAAGATAACTTTTATATTTGTTCCTGGCCATACCGGCATACTAGGAAATGAAAAAGCCGACTTTGAGGCTAAGTCAGCTGCAAAGGACACAGACTGGACTAAATTCACATCCCTCTCACATAGCAGCCTTATTATGTTCAAAATATATGGAAGAAAAGGCTATAATTTCTAATTTCTAGTTTTACATTTTAGTTTTCACTAAAAGCCGAATACTAATTTTATGTTTACTTTGTATTGTGTATTTTGGTTTACGTATTCTTAGTGTTATACACCCACAGGAGTGGTTCATTTATTCTAATAATAACAAGAGAGAGAAACCACCACACAGCCTCTCTCCCCTGATAAAAAATGTGTAGAGCATGAGTCTGCTAGCATTATTATTATATCACGTCCCACGAGATGGCGTTAGTACAACGAGCGTTCTTAATAGAAACCGCCAAATTGAAGCCAAATTGAAAACTCCACCACTCAACGAGATCAAAAAATAAAAATAAGAATATTACGTGAGACGAGATCTATTAGCCCCTACCGCTGAGTAAGAAATCGTAAGAAATCTTTGACCCCCCACCCACCCCAAAATACCTTACGTAATTTATGGACGGTCCCTTACTGATATTAAGCAGGTCATTCCTATATTTTTTATTTTCTAGAAGAAGAATGTTAATTCTTACTGATAATAGTTATGAATCAATGTAATAACAAATTACAAAAGTATTTGATTCTTCTAAATAGTTAATGAACTTTTAATTAATTAATTGTGAAGAATGTCTAAACTATAAGTTTTCTAAACTTTCATTTTGTTAAAAGACTTACAACTTCATTAGAACTATTCACTTAAGATTCATTGTGTTTTGACATTTGAATGAATCTTAAATAAATGGTTCTTGTGCAGTTGGCAAGATTCTAGTCTTTTGGCAAGATGAAAGTATAGAAAACATCTAGTTTGAATATTCTTTATAATTAATTAAAATTATTCGAACTGCATATTAGTAATCTTTTATTTAATTATTTAGTGTGTGCATTTTATTAAGGTAGATATCTAAAAGATGTTTATTTTGAAAAAATACTGAGTAGAATTTTTAAATAAGATTTTCAAAGATAAGAAAAACATGAAACTGACTTTTTATGAAGAAGAGAAACAGGAAAAAAAGGAGGAAAAAACATCTTGAGCATGAATCTGCATTCTATAAATTTGTTAATACTGTATCTTAAACCTAAAGACTATAGAATTTAATCAAAAAATTGTCTGTTCATTTGATTCAGAAAAAAAAAATTACAAGATTGCACTAACACTGGAATTTATGCAATTGAAACTATTAGAATAGAGAAGAAAAAAATTTGAAGCATGATATAATTCTTAAATTCTTGTAAGAAAATGAAAGAAATATTAATATAAGAAAAAACCATCACTTTACAAATGCTATTTTTTTTCCCCCTCATTGCATAGAATACCAGTTGGTGAAATTGGATGGCTTTAGGTTGATTATACCCAAACCCCAAACAATAAAAGTTTGTAAGTTGATACAATAGAAGATTTAATTGTAAATAAGAAAACAAATACAGGAATTGTCTTATTTTAAATGGTAAAGCAAAGGTTAAAGAACTTGGATTCTAATTTTGGAAGTTTAAAATCTTTAAAAAGAACTTTACATAATTGTACTTTTAGTGTTAGATTATTTACATATATAATATTCAGTGTTTTGTTTTTGGGAGAGAAATTTTTAATATTTATCAACTTAAAATTTGATTGAATGTTTTTAAGCTAGTTTGAGGTAGAGGTAAATTATTATATGTCTGTTTAAACTTTTATTTTATTTTTAAGATTTAGAAAAATTTTATTTAAAAAGATTGTAAAGGTTTTTAAAATTATAATATACTGTATATATATTAATTATAATTTTAAAAACCTTTACAATTTTTTTAAATGAAATTTTTGATATTGATATTAAGAACAATATGTATATACTGTATATTATTGTTAATATCAATATTTGCATTTTTTCTTCTTTAGAATAAATGTATTCTAGTATTGATTTCTTTTGATTTTTGGAATTAAATTTATTTTGAAAGCATCAAAATGAATATTTTAGTGATGCCTTAAAAAACAAGGTTAATATATGATTTTAACTGAAAACATTTTTCTATGCTTTTTTATTTAGCTAGTTATTACAAATTACCAGTAAGAACTGTTGGCTGAAGAACAAGTTATGGAGAAAACACAGATTTAAGTTACTAGTTTGAATTTCAGAATAGTAATAATTAGAAAAAGGAAATTAGTATCAAAGAGAACAAACAATTAAATACAAATTTTTTATTATTAAATGTGGATCATTAATCTTACTTTTATTTCAAGAAGTCTTGTTCAAGAAATTGAAGAATAATCAATAAATTAATTACAATAATCAAGAAATATTTGCTTTTTTTCCCTTCACTACTAGGTGCATATAGTATGCACTACATAACTATAACAAGAAATATTCTTGAAATTTCTTGATTATACATAGATTGTGGAGTAATCTTTATTAAAAGTTTTTCTATTAAATGAGAATATTTACAATGTTTGTAGAAACTCGTCTCTACCCTCAAAATTAAGTCTTTTTTGCCTTTTTATAATACTTAATAATATAAAAGTTATTTTTAATAACATTTTATAACAGATGGTCCACATACAATTTTAACTTTGTGTTAATGTATTAGGTATTAATGTTTAAAAACAAGTTTTTTGTTTTTTTTTTGCCAGGAAAGTTATGCAACTTGTTACTGGATTTTTTAAACTTGTTTAAAAAATGAAAACTGTTTGGAGATGTTCTAAAACATGGACAAGGAGTTTTTAATTGTTCCTTTTTCTTCGTGAGAAGTTAGTACAACTAATTATAATCCAAATTATCTTCATTCCCATTAGTTTGTCTTTTTGTCTCTTTTCATCTTGTAGAAAGGTGAGTAGGTCAAAAATGTTTTTGGTCTATTAAAATTTATTGCTGAGTTATTATTGAGTTATTCATGGTATGCTGTTTATTTTATTCAGTTATGTATCGAGTTTCCGTGAGTTTCCGTAATTCTTATAATGTGTTTGGAATTTGTTACTCTAAATGTTGGCAACCGACTGGTCTATAGAATTTCCATACATTACAAAATATTTTGATGTTAGTTTATGCAACACTCTTATATTCTCAGTTAAGTTTTTTTACATATGAAGGGCTAAGTGCCAAAATGTGACTTGTTCAATTTCAATTATTTTGAGAAAAATCAGTTTTTTTTCCTCAAATTGATCAAATTTTGGTTAGGATAGTTGACTTGAAGCAAAATAAAAGAATTAGACAATTCAACATGATATTTGTGTTATAAGTTTTGCCAATAAAATTTTAATTAAAATTAAAATTTTTTTATATATAAATATATATTGTTTTGGAATTTATACTGGCTATATCTTATTTTGAAAATTTCCAGCATAAATTATTCAATAGTCTTTCTGACTAATTTGTAAATAAAACAAGTACAAAGTTTAAAGCAAAAAACTAAGCTAACGGTTATTTCACAATTTTTATTTGTTACGCATGTTTGATGCATTTTTACTATTAGCCACTTCCTTTTACAATTAATTTTTGTCTATAAAGATACAAATGTGATAATGTTTCTATCATATTTCCTTTATAGTGAAATTTTTTGTCAATGTATTTCTTGTGATAAACATTATTGTTCTTTACACTGTAAACTTTGAAATTTTGTTTTCTTTTAAATATTTGTGTCATTTATTTATGACATTTGATTCTTTCTTCAAATCATGTAAGTTTTTTTTTATAAATTTCTTGCTGCTTTTTTTTTTTAATTTTTCAAAATCAAAATACATATATAT
Source organism: Centruroides vittatus (assembly GCF_030686945.1). Classification (NCBI taxonomy): domain Eukaryota; kingdom Metazoa; phylum Arthropoda; class Arachnida; order Scorpiones; family Buthidae; genus Centruroides; species Centruroides vittatus. The sequence continues at coordinate 1,065,821 of NW_027122603.1, read as the reverse complement.
TAGTTTTTCTATGTTAGTGAATTGCATTTTAAAATTGTTTAAAAATATATAAATGTTCCAAATATTCAAATTTAAACTAAGATAAACTAATAATAAGCAAACAACTATCAGATGTGGTTTTGTAGCTAAACTAATTATTCAAATGTTCTTTATTTTAAATTTAGGTCCATCTTCTTTAGTATTTAAATTTAAACTTGTGTATAAAATGACAAACTGTTGTACTACTCTGTTAAGGAAGTCAGAGAATAAAGAAATCTTTATGAAACACTTTGAATTTCTCCATAATTGATTTTTTTTTTTTAAATTTTAAATATCAACATTATACTCTTATACAACATTATCAACATTATATCAATCTTATCAACATTATATCAGTTATACTCTTAATCTAATTTTACCCAACATAATGTTGGGCAAAATTAGATTAAGAGTATAACTGATTTTATGTATTAAACATATTCTGTATAAATAAAATAAATAAAAATATTTAATAAGATTTAAAAAATAGTTTAAAAATTAAACCAAAGTAAATGATGATAAACTAATTAAAAATCATAATACAATCATAATACAATCATTAAAAATCATAATACATATAAAATCATAACCAAGCATGTTTAGTTTTTGATTGTTTTGTAAAGTTTTGTTTTATATACATGTATTTATTTTTGTTTGTTTTTAATGATTTACAATTAAAGGAACTACAGTCAAACCTCGGGTTATGAACAAAATTTTGCATGCCATATTTGCTTTGGTTTATTTATGTATAATAACTCAGTTTCCAAACAAGCTGTTTGGCAGAGTCAACCAGCAATGGTCAACTTCCTATACTTCCTATGTTAAAGAAAGTCAATGGCCTGACCAATCAACAAAATGACTACCAATTCAGTAGTAGTGTTGAGATTTGCCTCATGTCATTAGACGTCACAACACAAACCATCAATGATGTTGTTTAAATTAGATTTCAATGTGCATAAGAGTAAGATACTACTACTGGTTTTTGATACACATCATAATTCAATTTAAATCAAATTAATAAAAAATCATGTTAATTGATATTTGAATAATATAAATGACATCCGTACATTTCAAAGCACCTTGTAGACACTAAGGAAAAGCCTTATAGTTGATGGTGATGCACTTGCGTACTATATTATGGTCTCTACATCTACAACTCAGCAGAAAGACCAGCTGGGTATGCAGCTTATGCCACAGCTTTTGCAGATTCAACATAGTAAGGAACATCTGATTTCTGGTACTCATTTTGTTAAGTAACTTGAATAAAAGTAATTGTAAAAGCCTTACTGTCCTTAAATTCTAATATTATTGTTAATTGTCTACTTGGACTTTACTTAGTAATAGGACTTTATATAATAAAGTCCTATTAATAAGTAAAGTCCAAGTAGACAATTAACAATAATAAATAAAAGATTGAATGTCACACCACAATTTTACTGACCAAGAGAAAAATTCACAAAAAAGGCATTAAAGAGCAATTAAAGAAATGTTTTTATTATCCTGTGAATGCTTTCAACTTTTGACATTTTTATTATCCTGTTGAAAGTGCTCGCAGGATAATAAAAACGTTTTCTTTAATTGTTCTTTAATGCCTTTTTTATGAATTTTTCTCTTGGTCAGTAAAATTGTTGGTGTGACATCCAATCTTTTATTTAAGTTACTTAACAAGATGAGTACCAGAAATCAGATGTTCTTTTCTATGTTGAATCTGCAAAAGCTGTGGCATAAGCTGGTCTTTCTGCTGAGGTGTAGAGGACATATAGTACCCAAGTGCATCACTATCAACTATAAAAATGACATCCAATAATTCATATTTAAAAGTGCTAATTCAAATTAAATAACAAAAATATATTATTATTTCTCATTAGTACATAATCAATGTTTGGCATTATATTTAACAGTATTAATTAAATGCGAGGCCTGTTAATGAACATCTTTTAGAAAAACATGGGTATCTGTAAGTCAGAAAAAAATTTAATCATCTTACAAAAATATTATTAATTACTTTTCTGAATTTTCAGGAAAAGTGAACAATAGCAAATTATTGTTTCCATAAATTATTCATTTAATTCTATTTTTTATTTTAAATTAAATCATAAACCACAGTGCTAGAGTCAAAGGAAATCTTACATTAAAGTAAATTGAAATCAAAACTAATTATGTCATTCGCATTAAATGGAAAATGTAAATTGTATGATTATTGTCACACCATGCTTCAGCCAATAGTGAACTGCATATCTTTAGTCATGTGATTTTCTTATAGTTGTCCATCTCTGTGTGTCTAATCTGTGAAGTTAGCAGCACAGTATCACTTACAGCAAACTGTTCTTTGACTTTCACAATTTTTCTTGCATTGTGCATTATTTCTTCTGTTTTCTTTTTATTCCATGAGCTGTCATGGGACCTAAGAAAACTAGTGAAAGCATTGAGGTGAAAAGGAAGAGTGAAAATAATAGAAATGAAGAAAGAAATCGTATGAAAGCATGAAAATGGCATTTGCATCTCAGATCTGGCTTTGCAATTCAACTTAAGTAAATCATCAATCTGTACTATTCTCAATAACAAGGAAGCAATAAAGGGTGCTAATGTTGAAAAGGAGTTGCTATGATCACCAAGCAAAGATTGCAGATCTTAGAAGAATTGAAAAAGTTCTTGATTTGAATCAACAAAATATAGTTGGTCAGTGACTGTATTTCAGAGACTTATTTGTGAGAAAGCAAAGCTTTTGCACCAAACTTTGCTCAGGTTTAAGTTCTGAGACTGATGTGTTTAAGGGTAGTTGAGGCTGGCTTGAAAAGTTTAAGAAGCAAAGTGTCATACACAGCATGGTTCAGCATGGAGTGGTCACAAGCACAAACAAAAAAGATGAAGAAAAGTTTGTGAAAGAATTTGGTACATATGTCACTGTCAAGGGTTTTATCCTCCCAGCAAGTGTTTAATTGTGATGAACTTGGAAAAAAATGCCAAATAGAACATACTTAACCCAGGTGGAAAAGGTTTGGCCTGGACACAAGCTAATGAAGGACAGACTAATTCTTGCTTTGTGGCAGTTTTAAGTGGCTAGTGGCAATTTTAAGGTGAAACCATTGCTTATTTATCATTCAGAGAACTGTCATGTTTTTAAAAGAAATAATGTTATGAAAAGCAAATTGTCTGTCATGTGGAGGGCTAACAGTAAGGCCTGTGTGACCAGACAGTTTTTCCTGTAATATGGCTATGAAGTTTATGCTCCTAGTGTGAGGAAATATCTTAATGAAGATAACTTGCCACTAAGTGCATGCTTTTGATGGACAATGCTCTTGCCCACCCCTCAGGAATGGAAGCCGAGTTACTGGAAGAGTTCAACTTTACCATGAAGTTTCTGCCTCCTGATACAACTCCACTGATTCAGCTGATGGATCAACCTGTCATTTCTACTTTTAAAAAGTATTACACCAAAGCACTTTTTTAAAGGTGTTTTGAGCTTACCTCTGACACAGAGTTAACTATCCACGACTTTTGGAAGAATCACTTCAATATCTTCCATTGCTTAGGTCTTATTGATAAGGCCTGGCAGCAAGTGACTTGCTGTACTTGCAAAGCCTACTAGAGTTGTTTTGGTTTGAGAACAAATCAGTTTCCAAACAACTTTTAGGAATAAATTAATTTTGTAAATCAAGGTTTAACTGTACTTTATTTTGTTTGATATAATGGAATATACAACAACTATTTATTTCTTAATTAATTTCATTTTTGTTGTTGATTTTTTTAACGCTGTTCATTTTCATAATTTATTGTATAAAATAGGCATAGCCAACAAGTTGATCATGATTTACCAGTCACAACATTATTTTTGGTTAATCATGGATAATATGATGTGTTTAAACATGAGAAACATTTATAATTTCTATGGGAATATATAATTCCATTTTTCCACCATAAAATTTTTTTAACTATCACTATGGGTTGTTAGCACTATGCTATATGAGACTGCATGAGAAACAAAGCACAAGAAAGTGGAATGTGCTCTTTGTGTCAATGTTTGTATCTAGTTTATGTTATTATTTTAGTAGTAGTTTTGTTGTACCCTAAACAATTGTACTTACCAGTATGTGTGCCAAAGAAAAGCAAAACTTATGAACTGTAAATGCGATGAAGGAAAATAAAATTTTGTTGTTATTAAATAATAAATGCTGCTGTTTAGTTTATGCTTTAGTATCTTTAACTAAAAGAGGTCCTGGAATATCAATTACTACACAGTAAATAAATATAACTGTTTTACAGCATAATTTTGTAAGAGTGGGTTAACAAACTCTAATAAAATAATATAAATTTGATGGTAGATCATTAGTAGTTTTGACTCATAAAAATCAATCATAACTTACTATTAATTGGCAAAGTCTGGTATAATGTATTAAAAGTAAAATCTTTATATTTTTGATTTTGAGGTATTTTTATTTCAAAGTTTTATAAATTTATTTCATAACATTTTCAACAGTAAACTTTTATTAATAAGATATATAATAATTTATAAATATTTATTATATGAAGTCAGAATATTTCAACTTTATGGAAGGCAAATGAAAGTTTTTTTTATTTTTAAAGGAGTATTTTTGACTTTTGATGATGGCTTTCAAGGAAGCAATAACATTTCTATAAAAATAAAAACACTTGTTAAAGTTATTTTTCTTTATTATCTTAATAGTAGTGAATAGTGAACAGTAGTAGCAGCATTAAAAACTTTTTATGTAAACAAATTTTTGATCTTCCCAATCACTTTCATTTCAATGGAATAAATTATTGATTGCATAAATAGTTCTCATTCAATAATGAAAGGCAGTATAATATTTACCATAAATGAAATAGTTTGCTAGAATACTAAACATAAAATTTTTTAAAATTGAGATATTCATAATACATTCACAGATATGAATATATGCAATGCACAGCTGTATTATATATATATATATATAATATCCATTGTATTGTATATATTTATAAATACTTCAATAATAATTTGAATACATTATGAATTTTATTATGCAAAACTACTTTAATAATTGTAATATTGTATTGTTTTGTTTATTATGTAAAGGTTCTAAGAAAATGTGGTCTTAATCCAGATTCTCAAGTATCAATAAGTTATGTGGATGAAGAAAATGATAGGGTGATTACTTTTTATTATTACTGTAAATATATTTTTCAATTATTTAATTGAATGCCATTATTAAAGCTTAATCTTTACTGTCTTTTATTTCTTACTTTATAAATTTATTATATTCCTGTAAAGAATAAGTATAGTTTAATTTTAATAATATGATTTTTTATTTTTTTAGATTAGAATAGATTCTGAAACAGAATTTCTTGAAGCTGTGAGAGTAAGATTCTTTGTTTCAAATCAAAGTTGTAATAATATATAAATTTAATATGAGTTAAATAATTATATATTAGTAGAAGTAAAGAATGTAGATCAGGTATGGCCAAAAAGTTGATCACAGTCAAGTGGCTGATTGCAGCATCACTTTTGTTCAATCGTCAATAATATGTTTGTTAAAATATTGAAAGCATTTGTGATTTCAATAGCAATATAAGAATATTATGTTTTCCAAAGAGAAATCTTAGTCATTTGTTATGGGTTGGTAACATTATGCTCTATGAAGTAATGTGTGCTCATCTTTGTTTCTAACTGTAGCACAGTGTATTGATGCATTGGAATGTTCTTTGTATCAATAGCCATAACTAAGTTATGCTGTTAATTCAGAAATTATTTTACTTTCCTCTAAACAATTTTAGTCATTTGCAAAATGAGTGTCCCAAGAGTAGTAAAACTTATAATTTGTATAATGAGTGGAAATAATTTTAAACATACTTTTGTTATAGTGGAAGATAAATGCTGCTGTTTAATTTGTTTTAGTCTCTTTCACAAAGTCAAAGTTAGCCTGGAATGTCAATAACTGTGCAATAAATAAATCTGTTTAACTATTTTGCAACATAATTTTATAAGAGTGGATTAATAAACTTTACAAAAAAATAAAAATATGGTAGGAGCTTATTGATATTTTTGTCTCATAAAGTTGATCACATGATAATGTAAGTTGGTCATCCCTGATATGAATTAATACAAGATACAAATTAATGTATTTTCATTTTAAATATCTTATTATTTTAAAAGTACAATATCAAACACTAAATACAAAAACAATTTTTGAAGTCTTAAATGTCCATTCAAAATCACTGGAGCACAGTCACCATTAACATAATCATCCTTTATAGGCTTCATTTAGAAGACTTCAAAAAGTTTGTTTTTGCATTTAGTCTTCAATATTGTATTTTTAAAAATATATATTTACATCCTGGATTTTTAATCTTTATAAAAATAAAAAATTCTTTGTAAAATAAAGTTATTCAAAATTTTTAAATTGAATTGTCTTGGATATAGTTTTAAAATTAACAATATGTTTGCTTATTTTAAATTAAATATAAATTATTATTTTTTATTTTATTTAATCAAAAATATCTAAATGAAATTTTATGAAATGAAATCTGTATAAATATGAAATGAGTTAGAAATTTTAATATTCAATAATTTATAGTAATTTATATGTGGATAAAATTAATTGAATTGGTTTCAAATAAGGATGAGAAATGCTTTTACAGTAATTTAGATTAAATGATAAAAAGGAATCCACTATATTGATTTTTTGTGATTACAAATACATAAAAACAACAATAAAATTTTGCTTTATATTTAATAATTTTACATATCAGGTCAATATTTTCTGAGTATGTAATGGTTATACATTTGTGTAGTATTATGTTCACAGTAATGTCAAAAGCATTTTAAAATGCAATTGTTTGTTGATAAATGACTTTTAATAAGTTAAAGTAAGAATAATTTATATAAAAAAGTATTTTTTTTATACATTATTAAATATAGATAGAAAATATGAATGTTATTTCTTACTAGATTTTTCATTACAAATTTGTAAACATTTAAAAACTAATAATAAAATCTGAGAAAAGGCAATTTTATTCTTGTGATTCTAGTGAAAATGTTTCTACTTAAAATTTATTAAAATTCAATTATTAGCAAAATATTAAAGGAAGGAATTAAAAATGATTTGTTCAACTACATGTTAAAATATTTCATAATGACAATAATAATATAGACAGTAAAACTCCAATTTTCCAAATTAATTGCAACATGGGCTATCCGATATGTGGAACATCTGGATAATAGGGTTTTTGCTTTAAAAAATTTTTTTCTTTTCTATCCAAACTTTCCATTATGTGCACGTGTACATAATTAACATGCAAATAATAAAATATTAAATATGAAAATGTAGTTACAAATGAATATATCAATAGTTTAGTTTCTACATTTTGAAAAAAACTTTCATGCATATACAGTACATATATGCTTATTTATTTTTTAACAAAGTTGGCGGTTGATCCAGATAATCAGTCTGGATAATTGGAGTTTTACTGTACACAGAATTCAGTTTTCATTGAATATAATTAAAATTATTAACCATACTACCATACTATTTTAGCCTTAGTCTGTATGTCTAAAAATAGTATGGTTCTTTACATTAAATCTTTTCAGGACAGTATTTTTACTTTATAAAAATGTCAAAAAGTAAAAAACGTATGTTTGATGCAAATTTATTAGTATTAAATTTTTTTAATGGATTATCTGAAGAGATATGTTTGGTAACTTATCTGAGGATTAAATCTTGAAGATTAAAATTCTCAGATAAGTTATCAAACATATTTCTTGTTATTGAGAAAATTGGTCTGATCCTTTATACAAAATTCTTTTTTTTGACTGTTGTAGCTGTATACAGTCAAAATACAATTTCATGCAGCATTTAAAATTTTTAGTGTTGGAGATTATTTTATACATTGTTTTTAACAAGTGACCTAAATCATACTTGAAAAATTTTCCAAACATACTAAATGTAAATGCTTTGTTTTTCTTTTTGTTATGTTGTGTAATAAGTCTGTTCAAAGATAAAATATTTGAGTTGTTTCAGACTTACACCTGCATATATTTAAAATATAATTGATAGGATTAACATATATTTAATAATATTAAAAGCTGTTGTCTCACTGTGTGTGAATTTCTTATAACTCCTGCAATTTTTGTTCTGTCCAGATGAAATTTTGGTTATATTTGTTTTATGTTCTGACAGAGAGTATAGGATACTTATTTTATGGAAATATTAGCTATAGAATAAACATTTTATCAATTTTGGATCAATGATTGCATTTACATTGCAGTGATGTCAGTGACCTCATTTAGTTCATGCTTGAAGACAAAATTTCCTTTAAGTTGCATTTTTCAATATTTTGTCAAATGGTTTATTTTAAACTTACTTCATTAAATTTAAACTTTAAAAAAAGATGGCCACATCATGTTGCTTCTACAACAATTAAAAAACAAAAATTTTTTAGTGACCACACAGCATTCTATTATCCAATCAGAAGTAACAATCTGACAAACCTGTTATTTAAAATGTATTATTGCACATTAACTATATTTTGATGGCTACTTAATTTGTAGAAACATTAGCTATTCTTCTTGAATTTCTTGAAATCTATACGCTTCTCAATTCCTCAATCTCTACTTTCTCATAGAAAGTAGTCCATCATGCTTGGCAAGGGAATTTCTAGTAGTATTAATAATAATTGAAAATTTAATTATTATTGTAAATTACCAGTTCAAAGTACATTTAAAAGATTCTGTTAGTACATAAAAAGTTTTGTCTGAAATTATTTGAAGATTGCATATTGATGATATAATAGTATTGCAACACATATTCATGTTGTGTATAACATTAATATAGAATTACTAGTTGAAGTGATTAGTAATAAATGGCAGAATAAATTTTTATTAGCTTAAAATGAAATCCTTTGAGAATGCAATACTAAATAGTTTATACAGTAAATATCAAGTAGAATAGAGTCATATTCTGAAGTTCATAGTGCCATCATGACATAATTTTTACAAACTATTTGTTTTCCTGAATGAATGAAGGAGTTTCTAAAGAATAGAAAATAATAATTAAGCAAATTATTTTCTATTTAGATTCTATTCATTTAATGATTAAACAAATTTTGTAAATTAAAAGTTATAACTAGTGACACTCTATATACAGATTAGTTATAGTGTGTCACTAATCTGTATATATCAAACGATACAAAATGTTTTTGAAAACATTAGTTGTTTCATGCATAATTTTAGACTTATCTAGTAACAAATATTAATAGAGATTTGTTTAGATGTTATTTGTTATATATAGAATATACATCAAATAATGCAAAAAGTATTAAAAATTTATTATATTTTGTTATGTACACTCAAAAATATATTCTTAAATTCATATTTTAAAATAATTAATTTTGAAAAGGTTGGTCAGAAATGTGGCAACAAATTAAAATTTCTTGTAAAAGAAGTAGAATCAGAAGAAAAGAATGAAATTCAACCATCTACTTCATCTGGAATTTTTAGCTACAGAGAATTAGAGTCGGGAGAATTTGTGGTAATGGATAAAGTTCCTTGTTTCAAAACACATCGTGAGTCTGCTAGTGATGAGGTAAAATTATTATTTATTAATGTTAGTATTAGTATTATTATTTTTTTAGTATCATAGTTTAATAAATAAAGGAAAATCTTTTATTGAAATATTTTTTTTGTTTACAGTCTTTAAAACAGAAATCTATTCATTCTGTTGAAGTTGCAGAAAATAAATCAGATAATTCTATTCCTTCCTGGTTGATTTCTTATATTGCTAAAGTAAGTCTTGTAAATAAATTTTATTTGTTAATAAAATAATTAACAAAAGAATAATTATAGTTAAAATTAATTCATAAAATATTTATTGAAACATTTTTATTTAATATAAAATTAGCTTATTTGTAATTATATTCAAAAGTAGTTTGTATCACTCTTAAAAATAACAATGATTAAAAAACTAAACCATACTTAGTATTTAATGCTTGAATTTAAAGTATCAAATACTATTTTTTATATAATATTTTCAAATATTATTAGTTTGATTGTCCTGAAAACTTTTTAATAATTTTTTCTGCTAAATATTTAAATCTTTTATTGATTACTTATTTTACATCCTAATTATTATTATACTTTTATTGTATTTAGGACTGCATTAATATCTAATCATACTCAGTTATGGTTAGAGTTTCACTTTCTTTATAGTTTCTTTCACTGCTTACTACTATTTTTTTGTTCTGTATCTGTATAATGCTTTTAAAGAGATTGGGTTTGGAGCCTCAGAAGTGTTTAATACAGCTCTTGATTGCTTTAGTATTATTTTTTCTTATTCAAATACAAATATTACAGCTTTTGACATCAAATCAAATTAAAGACATTTACTATTTACAGGTATTAAAAAATGGTGGAAAAACTTAAAATAGACTAAAAATTTTAACAAATATGTTTAAATGTTTATATCTTTAGAGTTGTAAATAGTGGAATAAAAGTTTTGGAAAATTCAAAATCTTAAATGCTATATAAGTCATTGAAGTTTAAATATTAAAATTTTAATCAAATTTATGTTTATGATAAAATCTTAGGGTTTTAGTGTATTTTGTGGCATACTATATGACCAATCTAAACTTGCAAAAATTGTTAATAATTTGATCAACTTAAAATATATTCAAATTTTTAGAGTTTTTTGCACATCTAGAGGTTATTAGATTTAATTTGAGATCTCATTTGCTGTATTTTATTAATGGAAAGTGTGAATTTGTAATGTCTTATCTATCGAATCAAAAGCCTGGATAATATTCTAACAGGGCATTACATAAACAAAGAGTTCGAAAACATGCCAGGCCTGACTTTGTGCAGGCAATAAAATAAATGAAAATTTTTATTAATATTAAAACCCAAAATAATTACTATACATAATGTCAAAAAAATCTATTTATTAGTATAAGCTTGAATATGTACAATTAAAAAATAATGTTAGAGAATAACTTGCAATGAAGATAATTTATTAAAAAACTAAAACAAATATATACAAAACTTTTCCAACAGTTGGGGACTTACAAATTAAGCTACAACTATCTTGGAACTATCTTCACAACAACCGACAAACAAAATACTAAAAAAATATTGAAAAAGCACAATGAATCTTACTAATTTGTTACCAAAAAACTCTGTCACTGGAACTGGAAAACCTTCTGTCAATTTTGCTCAATCCTTGTTATAAAAGGTGCTCTTATGCCTTCATAATTTTATGTCAATTCTGTTCCATACATTGCTTGACTGGGACATATGTTTATATAATGAAAAGTTGCAAAATTTGACTTAAATTTACACTGATCTGAAAGCTCCTTATTCTGAAGCATTGTAGACTTTTCCATGGGTGTCCTACACAAAAATTTTTGGCTACATCCCTGAAAGTGAAATACTTAATTTGCACAAGAACAGAAAGTTGCAATTTTGCTTGTTCAGTAAACATTGCTGAACTTTTGTCACATAGTTACATTACAGTTTTTCTTATAAGTAAAATTGTTCATTATGTGAAACATGATTACTCTAAAACATTTGTTAAAACAAATAATTAGATGTAATTATTAAATTTCAATCTTTAAAAGATAGAAAAACACATAAACATAGATATTTCATTAGAGAGATTATAAATTAAGATTTGTTTTTCATAAATATTTTATTAAAAAAACAATTTGGATTGAAAATACCTATATAAATTATTTTAATATTTATTGATTAAAAAGATATATTTTATTGTAAACAACTACAAAAAATATAATTTTCACTTTAACACTATAGTTAAAAATATAGTTTTCACTGAGTGAAAACTATATTTTTTGTAGTTATTTACAATACAAATATTTTTTATTAAAACAATTAATTTGTAAGACATGTCTAGTATCCTAAACATGTTAGAAATTACATTAGAGATTAGTTAAGTAAATTATACATAAATGAGGTGAAATTGTTAATAATGTTTCTATAATTTTTAATTTTATTTTTTAGATTAAAGATGATATGATTAAAGATGTTTCTGATAAAGTTATGGATACTATCCTTGCAATGTTTAAAGATATGAATTTAAATTCTACTCCATTATTAAAACATGAAGAATGTTCTTCTGTAACTCAACAGCATGATAGTAAGAATAAATTATTCTTAACTTTATTTACATAGTGATTCTATGTAAAATCACTATTAGTTATGAATATTTAATTAAAAAAATGGACTATAATATGCATAAAATCATAAAATTTTAAATATTTATGCTAATAAATAGGTATATATAATTAAAATTTCAAATATCAGATGATAAAATATTCACAATTTTATGATTATATCTGTCATACCAGCTGACACAACCATAAATCATTCATTAATTTAAATTTGAAAAAATTTCAAATTTAAATTATTATTGTATTAATTATTAAATTAATACAATAATAAACTCTTTAAAAAATAATTTTAATTAAAGAAGTTAAAAATATATTTTATTATATTAGTTTAAACTGTATTTATATGTATACCTTTCAAATTATTTACTAGCATTAAGGGATTTCAAATATTAAAATGAATTATTAATCATTTATATTACACTCATACAGTGTTTAAGTATGAATGCTTGTGAAATTATATGCTTAAGATGTAAACACTGAAAATTAATGTATAGGAAAAGATGCATATAATGACAAATAGTAGAATTTATTTATTACAAGAACCAAGATGATTAAGTATAAAAAAACACATTTTCCCAAGAAGTTGGCTTTTCAACAAAGTCCAGTTATCCTAACAATGAATCTGATGAATGACTTTATAAATTATTGAACATTGTAAAACATTGTGATATTTTATGTTTACATGTTGAAAACTATATGATTCTAGCAAAATGAAACAAAATTATCAAGACAGAATCAAACAAATTGATATTGTTATCTCAATATTCTATTCACTTTATCATTGTGATTTTAATCTGTTAATTTATTTTCAATATTACAGTATGACTTAGATGACTACCCTCAAAACTTAGGAAATCTGTCATCTCAATGGGTGATCTTGTCAAAGAAGATGACAAAAACGTAATGGATATATTGATATAATACTGTTTATGGTATTACTAAGTTATGTCAAATAATAATACACATTTATTACATTGTATATATAGTATTTGATAGAATTTTACTTATGGAATCACTATGTAGGCAATATAGCAAAAATTATATAAAAATACTATATATTGACTAACACTATACTACAAGAATATTTATTTATTAATATATCATGTGCAATTCAGTATGTAATACACATGAAAGTGTAATGGATACACTCTTAAGTATTTGATTTAAATCTGAAATAGACATTTACTTTCTGTTTTAACTTTTTGATAAGATGATGCCTTCATATTTATTTTTATTATTTGGTCAAATAGATTATTCACTTCAGGTCAAACAAATTTCAAAACCTATCAAATCTTACCCACTATTTTATCTATCCCTATTAATGAAAAGATTAAATTTTTTGGCTTTGTTATATTATTTAGTTTAATAAGAATAAATAGAACATAAAAATAAAGCAAAAAATAACTTGTTGAAGATATTAACAGCAAATTATGTGTATTCTTTGCAATAAGATCCAAATAGGAGAAAATAGAGAATTGAAGTTGGAAAAAAAATATTGAGATAAATTTTTATACCTAATACAACAGTGGAACATGTCTAACGTTGCACATTGTACTGATACATTTGCAGAGTATCAATTTTATCATTCCTCGTGGGATGATGAAACTGGTTGTCTCAAAGGGATTAAGGAAGATTATAAACAGTGAGTTCTGTGAAATAAAAATTCTGTTCTAAGAAAATCTAGTTATCTGGATAGATTTTACTGTATATTGTATTTGAGCATATTAGTTTGTTTTTCTCATATTAATAAATTTGTTAAAAAATCAATGGATAACATATTGACTTACAAATTAAACATTTTTTCTACAAGTTACTTATCTTATTGAGGAAATTTGATTGCCTTTAGATAAAAGGTAACAAAATTTTTAAAATTTATTTGAAATTAAAAATTTCAAAAATTGTAAGACAAGTCAAAAAAAAAAAAAAACATGTTGAACATTAGAAACACATTAAAATATTTTGACAAACATTTTGCTTATTGGAATTCTTTTGCCTCTTTGAAGAAATGAAAATTGTAAAAGTATTCTACACACTAGAGAATGTTTGATCAAGGTTTGTGTATAAAGAGAACAATGAATAATCAATCAATGCTTAAACTGCTTCAAATAGTTTAAAATGAGCAAGCAGTTAAAGAAAAGAGATGTCTTGTGTTATGTTTAAGATGTTTTTAACTACAGTCAACTTGCCTTAAAACAACCATCAATAAAGCAATTTTTGTCATGCCCAGGCAAAATGCCATTATCACAACATCCATTTTCATGTGATAAAGTAAATAAAAATTTTACTGGAATCTGTTAAACTGAACTGTACTGGGGGGTTGTGAAAATTTTACAATCTCCAAGAAATAATCCTATTTACAATAATGATTTTATTATTCATGTCAAAAAGTGAAAAAGCAAAATGGTATTGTATTAATGTATTTTGAGCAAAATATTTTGTTCTCTTAGTAAGTAAAGATAGTTCAACCTTCAACTGAAGAGAGATTCAAACATCTGGTTTCAGCAGAATATTTAACTGTACTCAGGAAATAGAGGTTAAAGTTAAGGATGTCCACCCCTTTAAATGGATGCAGTTCCATGAAAACACATGCTAGTTTGCATATCGGAATGCATACAATGATGCCAGATTGGCTACCTTGCACCAACTTTGTCTCTTTTTTTACTCTTTTGTCACCAAAAAATATTTTCTACTTTTTCAAACAATTTTAACAGAAAAAAATCACAGATTTAGCTTTGCTTCGTTTATTCATTCTGATATACTTAAATAGCAAATACTGTCGACTCCTCATTTTGTTTGGTTTGAAAATCAGTTAGATCATTAATTTATTTTTGTAAATAAATTTTATTTTATTTAACTTTATTTAGTAAATTAATTCAAAATATTATTATTTAGAGATTTTGATTGTCTATTAATATTTAACTCTGTAAATTATATTACCTTAATCCTGAAAATCAGTAAAATGAACTAAACACTGTTCTCCTAGCAATTTGTATTAACACACATTGACTGTATAGACTTTTTCAGGAGATTTTTGAGTAAACTCATAGAAAAAGTGTTGATGCTATCAGAGTTTTTAATGTTTCTAATGTTCAGCATGTGTTTTAATTTTTAAAACTTTTTACTTCGAATAAATTATAAAGAAATTTTATCTGTTGAAATTTTAAGGTTTTTTTTAAAGCAAATTTTTAATGTTGCCATTTACAGCATTTATTAACTACCATATATCTCGGAGGATAAGATGACCTTCAGATAAGACGATGTATAAATTTTCGTCGAAGTTTTATAGTTTTAGCATATATCTGTCCTATAAGACGACACCCAAACTATCAATGGCCTATGAATTTAGTTTAGATCAGCAATCATTATCTGAATAATAATACTGTATAGCGTATATGGAATTATGTCCTATTTGTAATTTTTCGAATGAACAAATTTTATTTTTATGCATCTGGCGATTTTTGAAAACATTCGCACTAATTCGGGCATTCGGGTAATAACCATGACTATTCACAAAAACATTGTATGGGCTATTTTATTTTGTGCACATACCCTACTCTCTTCTAGTAAATAATTACGGTTTGTCTGTCTTTTTATAATGGTTTTAATTTGTATAAATTTTAATCTAATTTTTTTGTATCTGTCCTATAAGACGACCCCGGATTTTCAGGGCCATTTTTTATGGTTCAACTATTGTCTTATCCATTGAGATATATGGTAATTGACTCTTTCTCAATATTTGAATTTCATGTTGAAAAGTACAGATCACAATATTGCATAACATGTAAACCAAAAAAATAAACTGGAATAATTTACAATGCAATCAGCTTCATTGTCAGGATGTAGTTTTTACATTTGATTATCCCAGTTTCTGAAATAAACATTATGTTTATTCTTCAATTCTTCTACAATAATTTTGTTTGGGTAGTTTTGATAACTTTCCTATTGACATTGAGATATATTATGTTGGAATATTTTACTTAGAAAATTTTTTTGTAATTATCAATTAAATTTTATTTTTTTGTTGATTTAAAAGTTTGTATATAAAATTGATTGTGAATTTTTAAATCATTTTAATGTTATGAATTATATAAAAAATCCTCAAACTTTAATATCCTGAAATAATGTATTCTTTATAAATTTATTTTTAGAAACTGGAAGAGAAAATTTACTTCACATAGGAATTATTTGTGATAATTGTGAACAACCAGTCAGAGGTATCAGATATAAGTGTGGGTTAGTATTTTTAATAATTATAAATGTTAATAAATTACAGTAATTGCATCCAACATATGTAAATTATTTAATTTTACAGAACATGTGCAGATTATGATTTATGTGAAAAGTGTGAGAATCTTCCTAATATACATAATCCACATCATATTTTTTTAAAAATTCGTCATAACATGTATAATCAGTTCACAAATTTGAGTGACGAACAATTACCAGCAACACATCTCTTATCACCACATCTTTTGACTTCCATAAAAACATTGCCAGCTGTAGTAAGGGGTTCCTTGAGGTACGATATAATAATTACTTTAAATTAATATAATTTTAAAATCATTAAATTGTAAATCATGTTATAATGCATCTTATGTATTGGTTTTACTAAAACACTGAATAATTGTTATATCTTATCATATATAATGAAATATCTAGACATATTGATATTAAATCTGTCTAAGCATTAAAAATAAGTGTTTTTAATGTAGTAAATTCTATACATTAAGTAACAATTAAATTAACATTATAGTCCTGTGAAAATTAAATTCTAAAAGGAAAATGAAGGCAAGATTATGGCTGTTTATAAATATCAAGTAAAAATAAGAAATATCAATAGACACATATTGTTTATTAAGTTTTCATAAAAGTAAGATATGAAATAAATGTTTTATTTTTCATTTATTTTCTTAGCATTAAAACTACCTAATACAGCTATGAAATTTGTTTTTACTGGTTACATTGTTATGAATGAATATTGAAGTATTTGATTATGATGTTCTGCTGATAATTAATATTTCACAAACATAGTTAATGAAAAAATATATGTTTTAAATCACTCAAAAATTTTTCAAAACTAACATACTACACATAATTATTTATAATTAAACCAATTTTATTTATAACTGACTAGTTCTACTTAATCTCACCTTTCAGTGATATTATCTTGTATTATCTAATTATAATCTACTTACATTAACATGTATTTCTGCCTTGATATAAATGTCATAATTAAATGTTAGATATAAATATATTCTTAGCTTATGAACAATTTTTGAGAAAAATTTTAGTTTTGCATAGCAAGTATCAGATTGAAATTAAAAAAAAATTATTTTTAGTCTGCAATTTCATTATGATGTCTTTTTAATAAATTTTTCTTCATATTTGCACTAAATAGATGATTTTCTGACAAAATTGAAAATAGATGTGTACTTTCTAATGAGGAAAAAACAATTTAAATAAACAAATTTAAATTCTATAAATTTTAAAAACAAAACGATTATATTCTTTTAATTTACATCAAAGTCCAAATCTATATATGTTTAATATATAGTATTGTCAGTAAAAATTTTGTTAAGCTTATAATTAAAAAGTAAGAACTGTAATACATTAATAACTATCTTTTTTGACGTAAATAGCCATATCAACTAACAAAAGTATTAAAATGACTTAAAATTCTTATTATTGTGTTCAGTCATTGTCTTACTCTTATCAATTCAAAATCAAGTCTAGTTTATTATAGAATTACATTTGACCAGAAAAGTGAAACATTTTTATTTTAATTAAGCAGATTTAATTAATTGCAAATATAGAAATACATCTGAAGTATTTTTGTTAATACAGTAAAATTATAAGTTAAATGCACTCTTTGAGAAAAGAACAAAAATGTGTGTAATGCAAAATTACATTTAAGTCAGAAATTCGCATCAAGAGAACACTTTGTGTGTGTGTGTGGTGTGTGTGTGTGTAAGAAAAAAATATAGATTTATGGCTACATTATATTATAAAATTACATTATTTTATCACTTTTTATTATGTTTATTTAACATTTTTGGAATCAGCCAAAAAATTAGAACTTTTTATTTGAAATATCACAATCATTTTGTTAAAATTTTTATGAAAAACATAAGCATTTATTTTAAAGAGTGATAAATATGCAACTGAGCTGATTCGGTCAATCATTTACTCCATGATATCATGATATTCTTTAAAACCTTGCAATCAACTTGTAGATGTATTAAAATTTTTTTAAATATTCATTTTTCTCAAGAATTGTAAGGTTTCTTTCTTCAGCATAGTTTTATTTGTAGGGATATTTTGCTTATTACATTTAAGACATGTTCTAGATTGCAATATTTGCCTTCATGAATTTAAAGCATTTTTTGAACATTTTTTATTTTTGAAAACTTGGGAAGTGTTTACAAAACATACCTTCATATCGTCTGTTTTTACTAAAATGGTGCATAATGTCATAATTAGTTTTTAAGTGGTCTACCAATTGTTTTTTGTAAGATCAGATTTTCTTCATATTTTGTAATTTCTTGATATCTTGAAGTGAGGTAACTTTTCATTTTGGTAATGAATGACAGTTTATAATTTAAGATAAAAACTAACTTCATAATTATAGCATATATTTGTATAGAGCTATACTTGTTCTTAAGTCTCTGTCAAAATGCCACGATCAGTTCAAATGCTTGAGTTTTCCCAATTGAAACATGAAAATGTCCATAGACTTGTGAAATGAGACTAGACATCACTCTTAATCATACTTTCAGCATTAGCAAGTTATATGCTTACTGAATTTTAATGATTACTTATCCCACTATACAGTTTTAATGATCAGTATATACAGATCAGGAAGAGTATCAAGAGAACTGATAGTTTATTAATATAAACAAGAATTACATATAATTCAATTACATATAAAAATAAAAAAATACATGCTAGTAAATGATATATATTGGTATGGTTGAAAGAAAATTAAATGTAAATAGATTATTTATATGATTTCTTTGTAAAATAGGGCTGGCAGAAATACAGTATTAACACGTAAAAACACGTAAACATCTGTTTATGTGTTTTTACGTGTTAATACTGTATTTCTGCCAGCCCTATTTTACAAAGAAATCTTATATTTTTAATTGTGAAGGGATTGTCACCTGTGGACATTTTAGACTGTTTTACATAATTCGGCAGAGGCATAGCCTCTAAAGAAAGGTTGTCTCTGCTGTGGAGAATAGTTTGTTCCTGGTGATTGGACATGGCGAGTAAAGAAGATTTTCATTATCTGTTTACGTGTTTTTACATGTTAAGATTATTTATAATCAGTGCCTTTAAAAAAAATCATTACTGCTATACATATATGGTGACTAAAAGTAAAGCTCTGTTTTAGAAAAAATATAACAACAGCTTTATAAAATTTCAACAACAGAATCAATGTATTTTTTTTATAAGTTAAAAAGATTATACTTTAAAAAAACGGGTAAAAGTTAAAAACTTCAAAATTTCTCATAAAAGCAACCATGAGAAAATATTCATCTCATTCTTTACAGATTTTTGAGGAGACTTAATTAAAAACTATAGACTACAGCTTTATTTTAACAAGGAACAAGCTTTATTTAATATTACCTCCATCTGTTATCCACTATTGTTTAATATTTAGTAATATTAAACAACAGTGTTTAATATATATTTTTTCTAAATGTATACATTATATTGTAGCATTTATAATTTTTTAAAATTTTTTGTATATACCCATCTGTCTACTGAAAAGATGGCCTCCAGCTCCCCATCCCATTTGCTTTTTCACAACAGCTCCAATTGGTCCATGACAAATTGGATTTAGTTAAATTATTAAGTTTAATTATTAATATTCATAATTTCATAAACTGTCATTTAAAAATTAAAAATTTGATATTTATTTCTAGTTTTAAACACAAGAAAGATAAGAAGATAATTAAAATGATGAAAAAACTTGAAAAATATAGGTAAGACATATGTATATTAATTTTGAAAGTTTTTTAAACTAGAAATACTTCAGATAATTAAATACGGAAAATCTTTGTTAATTTAAACTTGGATAGTTTGAAATCCTGTTACTTCATAACTGTACTTTTGTCCTGGCCATAGATATAGAGATTTACATTTTAAGGAATTCAGTTAATTCGAAATATGGCTACTTCATAATTTGAAGTGATTATTCTGTCCAAACTGTCATGCGTACATTCACTCATTTATTTAGAATTAAATAACTCCATGCTATAAGTGAACAATAGACCAAGAACAACTCTAATCTGATCAATATGGCTTTGCACACACGGACTTTTTCAGTAACACATTTTTGGGTGCACCTTATATATGAATTATCCTTTTTTCTCTTATTTCATAAAATATGGCTGGATTTTTGAATTGCAAGTAGCAGATTCAGATATTTGTAATTTTGGTGGTTTGTGGAGAAATTTGGACATTGATCAACTTAAGATTGTGCAAAATATTATGAAAGAAATGCAAGTTTGGAGTATTATGAATGCAATCCTGTTTGGAGTTTTTAATAACAGTAAAAAAAATAAATAATGTTTTTATTTTTTTATATTATATTATCTTGGGATGTGAGTTGCTCGTCTGGTGTGAGAGTGAACTTTTGAAAGTAGCTGATACTTAGTATACTAAAATACAATTGTGTCAAAGGAAGAGGAATATGTTCGACGGTAAAATAGAGAAATTGGCGAATGGTTTATCCCTGGATTTGATTATAATATTGTTAATAATTGCTGGAGTTGAGCCCAATCCAGGTCCTCTCCCCCGTTCCCCACAACAAATAAGTCATCAGGATATGCAAAAGAAGGGGCGTGGGAGACCTCGGAAGGAAAGCTCCAAGGACGAGGAGAAAGAAAACCAACAAGTAGAAATTTTAAGTATAGATTACCACCAAATAGAAGAAGAGAGTAAACAACCGTCTGTATTCACGAAAGAACCAACAATTCATGATTATTTTGAACCAGTAAATGAACCGAAATTACAAACTGCAGTTAAATCTCCATATACATTGCAATCTATTTACGAGCTAATCCAGGATAATTTTTGTCGGTTAAATATCGAGATTCAATCGATTAAATCTGAGGTAAATATATTGAAAGAAGAAAATAAGTGTTATAAAGAGGAATTGACGGAAATTAGATATAAGCTACAAGAATTGGAAAAAAAATCGGAAACTAATGACCATCTTAAAGGTATGTTCGAATTTGAGTTTGACAAATTAGCAAATGAAAAGACTAAAAAGAACATAATTATTATAAATTATCCATTCGCAACACTAGATTATTTACAAGAAATAAATTCATTTATTAATAATGAATTAGAATTAAAAAATGTTGAAATAGAAGGATTAATTAAATTAAATAGCAGTAATAATAAACCTATTGTTAAAGTAATCCTAGAGTCTGTAAATATAAGGAATTTAATTCTTAAAGAATTTTGGAGAACGAAACCGAATTTAGTTGGTGAGAATGAGAAAAAAATAATTTTTACTGCCGATTTATGTAGGAGATCGAGGATAAGGAAAAAACATTTACAGGCCAGAATTAAACTAGAAAAGTTAAACAAGAAAAAAATAATAGTACGAGATGATTATTACATAAAAGATAACTTAGTATATACGTACGATATTGCCTCAAATAAGATCATCCAATTAAATCATTTTTTAGGAGATGTTTGACTGCAGAGTTAGGAAAGGAAGGGGAAATAAGGTGTAATACATCTAATTCTGATTCAATTGGAAATAATTTACAGTTGGTTCAAAACTCTATCATAAGTCTGGATGATAGAGTCAATGATGTTAGCAATAATAATTTTGCATTTATAAGATATACTAATAACGTTAGAGACAAATTATTTATTAGTTTTTGGAATATACAAGGTCTCCGGGGGAAAATGCATAGAAAGTCAGTAAAAGAGTATATAAAATCTCAAACGATATGTGGCTTCACGGAAACCTGGATTGTTAATCTAAATAAAGAAGACGAGGAGGTGTTAAAACGTGAAAACACGGTGTTGTTCAGCAGAGCTCAGAGGAAGTGTGGAAAGGGTCGTCCAGCGGGTGGATTATTGCTGTTAATTAAGACGAATTTTGGGCAAAGATAAAGAACATCCAGGTTCATTTCCGGCTGTTTAACTCTATAATAATGAATTCCATTGGCTATGCGGCCCCAATTTGGAGCCTTACGAACTTTCAAAAATTAGAAGTTGATCCAAAATAGGTTTGTACGCAAGATTTTTTTGCTGGATTACAACACACCAGGTAGCGTGTTAAGACTGGAATTAAGCAGGTTTAGATTGAGTGCTACTTTAATAAGGAGATACATGAAATTTTTATTTAAAATAAGAGACGCTCGAAATCTTTCAACTGTATTATTATACCAATTGTATCGAAAATCTTTGATTAAAGTACAAAGCAAAAACTGGGTGTCACAAATTGCACAAATTTTAAAGCGCTTTGGATATTCTATTAAAATATTCCTAGATTTACCTGAAATAAGTGAACAACATTTCCAAATGTTGATACAAAATGTGCTCGAAATCTCTTTATCACAAGACATAGAAGACATATTCACAAGAGAGAAAACTGATTGGTATAACATAATTCTTGAGTATCCATTTATTAATAACTACATGTTAACTAACCTGGCTTTTAATGTTAAAAGATTTTTCATACAACTCAGAATAAACAAAGAATTAATATTAATTAATAATAATTTCATTGAGTTTTCAAAGAGTATTTGCCCAAGATGCCAAAAAATAATTTCAAAATTTCACATGTTTTGTGGCTGTAAAGATGCAAAGGAACTAGCACACAATCTTGACTTGCATATGTTAACAAGGTGCACTAATGAAAGAGCAATGTATGAAATATTCCATACAGCCAAGATAGACATAATTTATAGACTATATAAATATGCCCACAAATTTTTAATGTAACAAATTCATTGAATACATAAGTAATATAAATTAATGGTATTGTATGTTATAGAACCATGTGTATGAAGAAAGTTACCAGTTGCAGTATAGGTTGAAATGACTTTAAATTGATGTTATTAAAATAATTATAATTGGTAACTAAATGTGGAATATAATGCTTGGTTTGACTTGTGTTGCTAGTGTATTTTTTAACATTAATAACAATCGATTGTTGTCAAAAACATCCTTTGTAACTGGCTATCGCCTTATTACGAATAAATTTTGAATTGAATTGAATTGAATATTATATTATCTTCAAAACAAAGTTTTAACTTTTTTCAATGGATGATTAAAATAATTAAATAAGTTTTGACAATAGTCATTGAAACCTGTAAAGAAAGAAAATAAACCAGCTTATTTGGCTTTTTGTATAAATTATTTCATGTGTTTTTAAATTCATACTGTACTTAAAAAAGAAAGTTTTCTTCATTTTGCTTTTCTGAGAGAAAATCTTTGGTATCCTTATTATTAAATTAGAAAATAAAAATACAACATAAAAATTATTTATGGTTATTGGAAACATTTGACTTTACAATATGTTATGAAATAAGTAGATTTATTAATATAATATCTATTGTTTTAACAAATATACAGAGTGTTTTTTTTTAAACTGATGGTACTCAGAGACATCTGTAGAGCAATCTAACAGCCGGACTATTGCCAAATTTGGGAGAGTGACTAAGGATGACAAGGGAAAGAGATTCCACAAAGAAAAAGTAGTACCCAAATTTGCCGCTAGGGATGAATTTGGCGCTGTTGCAGCGAAACAGCAAGAAATGTCAGAGCAAATGTCAACCGTGTAGCATGGTTGATTGGTTTTAATTCTTGCAGGCGGCTTATCTTGTATGGATAGAACTTGAGAACTTTTCACAGAACTTGCCATACCATTGAAGGCACCATTTCTAATTGTCGTGCCACTTCCTGGGCGCTGCTACTACCAGCAACGGTCCCCTGTGAACCTTCAACGAGTGCAGTCGCGACATCACTAACTGTCTGTGCAGACACTGGTTTCCGCCCTCTACCAGGCTGAACTGCTAACGATTCAGTCTCTTCAAATTTCTTTATCAAGTCTTTCAATGCATTAATTGATAGAGGACCTCTGTGCAAGTTGTTACGGGTTCTAAACTCACAAAGAGCACGCGGTGTGCTTGATTAGTTAAGATAATAAAGTTTCACAAGCAACGCACGTTTAGGTAACGAGAGATGCATGTTGAACTCTGTTGACATCCGGAATGCGCTTCGGACTTTTGTCCTTGTTTTTTAAGCTCAAATTGGGTGGTGCTGCTGTCAATTACATCATTGTGAATTTGCATTTTGAGGTGTTATCAACACGTTATGCAAATTCTTAGCTGTTTTGCTGCAACAGCGCCAAATTCACCCCTACCGGCGAATTTGGGTATTACTATTTTCTTCGCAGAATCTCTTTCCCATGTCGTCCTTAGTCACTCTCCCAAATTTGGCGACAGTCCAGCCGTTAGATTGCTCTACAGATGTCTCTGAGTACCATCAGTTTAAAAAAAAAAAACACCCTGTATTTTCACAAAACTTTCATTTTAAAAATATAGCAATATAATTTTGATTAATATTCAGCTTCAGTTCTGAAATTAAATATTAGTCAATTTAAACGATGCTTAGCCCTGTATAAATATGTAAATACAATTGTAAAATTCTTTAGAAATAATTGCAGATAAAATTTGCTAAATTCAAGATTGAGGGTAAATTATATTTTCATTATCATTAAGTATTAGATTTAAGAAATTAAAAACTTTTGAGAGATTGTTTATAAATCTGTAGAACTATTTTACAGTGTAAAATATTTGTTTTATATAATGAAAATCAAGTTTTTCATTGTATTAAACGAATATTTGCATTTTCTTGATGATGATGATGATGATGATGATGCACTTGCATTAAATGAATGAAGACTTGCAATAAATTTGAAAAAAATATTTTACTTCAAATATGTTTGACATTCTTAAAATATTCACAGTAAAATAGTAGTAGTAACCTTAGATTAAAATACTAAGACATGATGCAATGCAATACTACGAAATTGTCAAATGTCTGATTATTGATCACTTTTGACTTTAGAAGAGTTTTTTTCTATCATTCCCATCATGGGATCAGTCAAATTTACAGTGGAATGGCTGCATAGTGAGGAGTGGACCAGACTCAACATAACTGGCCAAGCAATCTTGAAAAATTTTGAACACATTTCAGAATAGCAAGTATTTGCCTTAGCTTCCAATGTTTTTATTGCTAAACAAAATAAAAGTCAAATTTATTTTTGTTACAAGTTAAACATAAAATGACTTCAAAAATTAATATTTTATTTAATTAATTTAATTAAAACTTGTACAAGGAACAACCAATAAAATCAACTTTTGATTCTTTAAAATGTGTATAATTTTAGAACAGATGATATCATTTTTTAATGGAGTAATATAAACTTTTCAGAGATTTACAGAAATTAGTTTAACAAAAAGACATTCACACATAATTTAGCTTACATTTAATTGATTGAATCTGAATATAAAATTTGCAATCTTGTTCTAAAAAAAATGTACTTTTTTTCCAATAATAATGTAATACTAATTATATTTCCTCTTATGTATAAATAACATCGCTAAACTCGATATAGTATAAGCTATACGATATACTATTTCCTCTTATATTTGATTTAAAAACAATTTTTCAATTTCAAACTGATTTTAGTAGGTAATTTTAAATTAGTTATAAAATTTGCTGCATGATAGTTTCAATAGACAAGACACTAAGAAAATAGTTTAATGTTTCAACTGTCAATGAAACTTAATGCATTTGAACTTTTTTCAATTATGATTCATATTCACAAAAAATGAATAACCATTGAAAGAAGCAGCACTATGTAGATTTGCAAAAATTTTAATCTGAAGCAGTAGTTAATAAATGAATATCTATTTAAATCAAATATATTTAGTTTTTGAAACATTTTTCAGTTTTTAATTAGTTTATTTTTTATATTTTGTGAAAAATAATTATTTGAAACTTTAATACACAAAAATAAACTATATACACAAAATGTTTTAAAGAAATAACACACTAGTAAAATTGGTTTTATTTAAAAAATGTGATCTGATGAATTAATAAATTTGTTTGAAGCAGAATCATATTAATCATACTGAAAAATAACCATTATACTGCAACCTCCTACAGGTTTTGAGTAGGTAAGTTACTTAGTTTGTTTAGCAAATGTTTTAAGTATACAAAGGTAAATTATAGAATTCTGAATTTGAGTGTATAATTTTATTTTCTAACTTACAGTTTTGTTTATTCAAAAGAATGGTTGATCATTTTACAAGTGACAAAAATGACATGCACTTTTCTGTTTCATATTTTGTTTTTTATTCATAATTTATCATTAGCTATTCATAATAAATAAATGTAATATAAAAAATAAAAATCAGTAGATTACAGCATTTTTAAAAAAGTCTAAGTTAGGTATAAAATTAAATAAGAATTCTTTTAATTAATCATCATATTACTTTTCTTAAATAAAACAAACTTTCATAAAATATTTACAAACATATTATTAATCAATATCAATTGGAAGAGTAATTTAAATAATTTAATGATGATTAATTACTATTGTCAGGTACATTTGCAACAGTTGGATTGTATTGATTCAAAATAAATATTACTGTGTTTTCTTAATTCTAATGCATATCATTCTTGGAATTTTCTGGTCTCAAAAGCTTGGTGCACATTAAAATTGGGTAAAAAATTGATTTAATGCAGTTTTGTTTTGGTTGTTTGCTCTTCACTCTGTTTGTCAATTTGCATGTATTATAATATTGCTATAAACATAGTACATATCCCTTCTGCTACTTTAGTTTTGGTTTTGAACAGTTTGATGATCTTTTGAAATACAGCAATCCAAGTGAATGATGTTCAGCAGATGAATCTCCTATAAAGTTATGCTTAAGCAGAGTTGTTCACTATGCTGAAGAACATTCATGCAAATATTTCAGTATGATACTAAGTGTCTGGTAAATTTTATGCTTGTGCACGATGACATGAAATCTTACTGTTAAAACATTGATCATATGGTAATTTTGAATGTAATTTCATATTGGTCCACAGACCCTGATAATGGAGTCATAAATGAGTCCATTATCAGGGCATTGTGAACCACTGCAAACATGAATATAAAATGCTTTTCAAAATATGCATTTAATTGTGGTTTAAATACATTAACTTTTTGTGGCTGTTTTTTTGATATAGGGCATGTATTACATTTTTAGGCTATCTTTTGTTAGGTTTAGATCTCTGAAATCATGTGCACATTACATTCAGTTGGACTTTAGAATGAAGAAAACACAGTAATTTAAATGTTAATGTTTACATCAAAACTAGTTTAAGCTATTAAAACTAAGTATCAATATACAATTATTAATTCAGACATTATATAAAGAAGTAAAAAATTAAGTGATATATCTATATAAAGCCTATTTTTTAATATTTTTTAATTTTGTAACTAGCAGACCCAGCCACGCGTTGCTGTGGCCCAAAATGTATCTATTATAAATGTATAACACTTCCCCGCGGGGGGATTTTTCAAAATCCCTCGCGGGGAAAATTTGTAGTGTATATTCTCTTGATGTACCCTATTAAAATGCAATCAAAAATGCAAAAAAAAAAAAAACACATCTAAAATAGTATAATAGAAGCCCAGTTCTTCATGGTAAGTCTTACTTTTGTCCCTCTCCCCCATGGAGGGGGAATTTCGTCATCTATATTATATAAAAATGCACATATTCAAATGCAACATTGTGTCAAAATTTCAAAGCAATCAGTGAAGAACTTTTGGAGATTAGCTATTAGGAACAAACGAACATGTACATTTTTATTTATATAGATTATGAATACATGAATACATTGGATTGTCAGCCTTTAAGCTTTTGTTATGCAGTTTTAATCATTAATTTCACAAATCAGTAGTTCAAATACCAGTAAAATGTAAAGAGATTTATTTTGAATTACTGTGGTAAAGCATTATTATATTCTTATGTATAATAATAATTAATTAATTACCCATTTTTATTATACATACATAAAATGATTGTTAATGAAATTTTATAATTTTTAATTTAGAGCTAAAGAACAGTCTTACAACAATTCAAGAATTAGTGGAGCTAATATAACTTGGGAACAAGCACCTACTACTACTAAGATAGAATCAAGATCAAAATATTGCCATTCTGATTTAAATTGTTCTGAGTATGTTTTAAATATTTTATATTAATATTTTGTTAATTTCTGTTTGAATTAAAAAAGTTGAATAAATTAATTATAAATTTAAATGATAGATAAATTATTTTTGAAATGTTGTTAACATTAAATTAAAATTTATGTTAAGAAGGTTAAAATTGAGATGAGAAAGGACAGTCTATCAATAGAAAAGACACTAAAGATTATAAGTATAATATCAGGTTGATTAGATATTATACCCATATAAATGGATAAAATATTAAAAATTTGAACAAAATTAATATTTTTCCTTTATTATTATAATGTCATCTTTTTCCATTTTTATTAATGCTTATTTAAAATTAAGTTATTAGTTCATAAAATTCAGATTTAATCTATCAAGACAAGACTATTTAATCCATGAAAAATGTATCATCAAAATTAAGTTTTAATGGTTTGTTAATAAACGTTTTCTATATATCAAAGGAAATAAAGATGTAGAAAAATCTGTCTTTGGTATTATTCAGAACAAAATATTCATTTTATGATTTTTATGCCAAATGTACAGATCAGTTTTGTTATTGATACATTTATTCTACCTCAACATGAATTTGAGAAAGAGTCATCTAATTTTTTATCAAGGCCAAATGTGTACTTTTTATAATGGTTAATAAAAATATTAATGATCTATTTATATTAAGAAAGAAAAGGTTATAAACAAACCAGATAATAATAAGTAATAAATATACATCCCCTGATAATAAGATTGATACAATAATTAGTGAAAATATCATGTGTCAATTTGTTCTATAAACCTGTGTGTTGTAGAGTGAAACTGTTAATAAACAACTGTATATATGATATTACTTAATTTCTGAAATGATTTTCCATTCCATTGCTGCTATATTGTTTTTTCTATAATTCTAATTTAAAAAATAATTGTTTTATTAAAATTAATCTTATTTTAGTTGTAAACATTTTTTAGCTTATCAGAATTATATGCAGATAACCTGTAGGTTATTTGAATAAACTTGTGTTTGTTCCATGCTTACACATTGTAAAAACATAGCTAAACAACTTTACTATGCAGATCCAAATGTCACTAAAACTGTAAAAAGTGATAATTTTATCTATGTTCCATGAGTTTAAAGATTATGTACTTTTCAGGGAATCCTCAGATTGCATACATTCTATAAATCAGTTGACTACGTGCCAGTTTCTCAGATTAGGTTTCATTTTTAAAATATGAGATATACTAACTTTGAATTATTTAAATTTATACAAGATTGAAATTGTCTGTGTGTGTTTTTTTAAACTTTAATTTAAATGCATGTATTTAAGGAAGATAACATCAGGTTTGAATTAATCAAATTTAATTAATCAGATTTATATATACCAATATATATTTAAAATATTGGTATATTTAAAAAAGTGTTCAAAACAAATATTTTAACCAAATAAATTTTTACCAAAAATTTATTTGGTTAAAATATTTGTTTTGAACACTTTTTTTTAAATTAATAATTAGCATTCAACATCTAAAATAAACTGCTATAATTTTCCTCTTTCCTGATTCCTCTATTCTTGTAAAATTTGAAAAAACATTGAACAAGAAAAAACATCTAAATGCAAAAGTGTAAAATTGAAAGAAAGGACAATGAGAAAGTTTCAAAATTACCAAAACTGACTTCTTTTTTCAACCAAATACTTGTAACAAGTTTTGCAAATAAGAACAAAAGTACAATAGAGCATCGATTATCTGACCCCCAATCAACTGTCACATCAGTTAACCGACCGCATTCTAGTTGGCAAATTCAAATGTTCGCTAGTGATGTGACGCTACAATATTTGCCTATGACTTGGCTACTTTAATATTATTTTTGTTAAATTTTTGCATGTTTTAGCTGGAAACACTGGCTCAACCATGAAAGGGAGACCAGTATTTAAACCAGGCTTAATTTTCTATTTTTTATTTATTTCTGTATTTATTTTGTGCAAAATAAAGAAGTAATTTAACGATGATTATTATTTTTTAAAAAAATTTTTGTTAGGCTTAACATCGATGAAAATTTGACGCGAAGTAGGTTAATAGCGATATACTAATAAGCTTATTACATGGGATACACTAATATACTAATACACTATACTAATAATGTATTTTTTCATACTTTTCGGTTATTTGTTTTTTTTTTCACTTATCCGACCAACCTCAGTCCCCAATTGAGTCGGATAATCGATGCTCTACTGTAATTCAAAAAGTGAAGATAAAGTTGAAAATGAAAATAATGAGAGAGCTTGCAGCAAACTTGCAAATAAGAACTAAAATGATGGTGAGGAAGATGAAATTTAAAAAAAAAAATAAAAGCAAGCAATTACTTGTGATATTTTCATAATTCCAGACTGCAATTTTTAATCGTATTTTAATTGAAAAAGAAGTTTTCTGTATCTGGTCTTGATTTTCATGTATCTATCAATAACTCACTTCTCAAGAAACTTTTCAATTGAAATCACCTGACTTCTGATCTAGACTGGAAGTTTATATATATAGTTAACCAGGATCTCTAGTCCCTAAGCTCTCTGCATCTGGTCTCAATTTTCAACCATCTAACTCGATTCAGAAGTTTAACAAAGGATGTATGGACAGACAGACAAATGACAGTGGGAATGTATTCTGCAATTTGTAAATTGCAGCTGAATAATGAGACTAAAGATAAAACTTTTTTAATGTTTCTTTTTATCACAAAAAGAAATCTGGATTTAAGATTTTAAGCTTGTGGCTTTGCTATTCAACTTTATTTAAAAAATGCTATTGTAAACTCTGAAGATATTGTATTATTTGAAGATAAATTTACAGATTGAGTGAATGTTTGCAATGATATTGGCACAATCTAAGTAGAGAAATTAAAAGAAATAAAGTTAATTCTGCACATAAGCAAAGTTTTTTTTTTTTTTGTTTTTGCTTTTTGCTTTTTTGAACTTCTAAAAGCATGGAACTATAAATGAATTTTATGAACAACAAATTAAAGAAGAAGAAGAAGAAGGTTATTGGAAAAAAGTATTAGCTTAATTAATTAATATTGTTTTGACTTTGGCTATAAAGCCTAAAGGCAGTATAAAATATGTGCTTAAAAATTCAAAATGAACTTACTGCTGCCATTATCATGAAAATAAAGAATGACATACTAAATGATGTGCATAATGCAATTTTCTATTATTGACCAACAAAGTACAGTGTGTTCCCCTCAAATGTATGTAGTTTAAACCATTTTATAAAATCCATTTGTTCAGATATGTGAATAAATTAAATGTATAATTACAGTGCACCTATCTGATTATATTGTTTTTTGTTTTTTATTTTCACATAACTTACAATAGAAAAAAATCCTTCTTACTTTGGAATTTGTATGTGGAAACACTAAAATGAAAACAGCTGGCTAATTTATGTTTGAAACCTGGTTTGTTATCAAAATCCTTTGTATTTCCCATTCTGTTCCATAACTCTTCAAAAAGTTAAAGCTTTTAATAAAATTTATCTTTTAATAGTTTTAAATTTCTTCACTCCATACCAACATTTTGAATATTGATGGAATCTTTAAAATAAGTCTTTAAATAGAGAAATATGTAAATCTAAAAAACTGCATTTCTTTGTGGAGCTCATTTTTTAAAGTCTTTTTAATTTAGTTGAGGAATCAGAATCTGAACTAGAATTCATTTCACCTAAAATTTAATATTAAAGAAGTGAAATGGAATTGTAATTTATTAAACAACAATTTTCCTTTAATTTCCAAAATGGCATTTACCAAGAGATGCCTAAGATGTATAGTTTATCCTCTGGATTAGAAAGAGAGAAAAATTATTAATGCAGCCTGCATCCCTAATATTTCTATTTGTTGGTAACAAAAAATAAATTAAGGTCAAATCTTCCAATTTTTATTAAAATTTCTCCTTTTCCCATTTAATTGAAAATTCCCACAGATTGGGAACATTAAGGAGGAGTTAAGATAAAATTTGAATTGCTTACACAAGGTGTGTCTGATACTTAAATATTTAACTAAGAAGTTAAATTCTTCAAATCTACTTAATTTTGAATACAAATACTTGAAAAAAGAGGGTTAGATAAATGTTTTCTAGTCTAACCAACAAAAAAAGGCCACAATATTACTAAATTAAGAGAGAAGTGTGTGTACTCTCAAGCCTCAGAGCAATTAGGTATTTTAGTGACAAAAAGACTTTTTGTCACTTCTTTTTGGGCATTTTTTATTTTTCTTCTTTATGAATACCCAGAATGAATGGCAATGCCAACAAAACATGGTGTCCAAATTGGAAAATGCCATCAACAAATAGTTGGAAATTGTGTCACAAGTTTAAGCTTCTAGTTACAAATTAGCTGACAGTTTTCTTTACCAGTTTATTGTCATGAATAAAGAATTAGACATAATTGTATAAAGTATTAATAAAATAAAATGTAAGAGAAAAAGCAAGTAGAAGTCAAGCTAAGGCCAACTAGAAAGGCAAGGACTCTCTGAATGAAATTATTACACAGTCAAGATACCTTGCTTACATGATATTTTTGTAAAGTTTTTTAATCTTACAACTTAAACAGTAAGATTTGTCATCATTTTTTTATTTAAGCAATTAAGGAAGGACATTGTTATGTTTTTTATGATGGTATAACTTTGGACAGTTTACAATTTATATGAATTATTATATTTCAAAGTGTTCTATGAAAATTGATAAAGTTTTGAATATTTAAGTCTAATTGGATATAACATTTGTTTATTTATCCAATTATTACAGATATTGCTTAAAACCAGTTGATTTCCACCCCTATAATAAATCCTGAAGTATTAAAATGAATGTAAAACAAAAACTCTGTCCTTTGGAACTTAGCATAAAATTGCTATTGAGAACAAATCATACAGGAATGCTCCTTTTGATGGAAAATGTAGATTTATTTTCTATAATTTAGAACAGATATGCATTTTGGCCCCTTCAATTCTTAGTTTTTACCAATATACATAATACATTCTGTAATTTCTTACATATTTTATTAAATTATATTTAACATATGCATACAAAAAATTTTCAAAATATAATTACCTAAAAGTAATTATAGTGACTGCTGGAATAACTAATTATTAAAACTGTGGGTTAAAATAAGTAAAACTGAAATAAATTTAAAAATAAGTAAACAAATAAATAAATGTAATAAAATGTTGTTAAAAATAATAGGGTATATCTGAGAAAATAAAAACCTTTTGTTACAATGTATAAAAAATTTGACTAATAAAAGTAGTAAAAACATAAAATCCTTAAAACCAATAAAAACTGGTTATAAACAGGTGTAAAAACTTTCACTGTATGTTTATCAGGAAGTCTGATATTTTGTATGATACAGTGATTAAAAGGGGTGGAGAAGGAAGAACATCTTAAAATAGACTCTTCTTATTTTGGAGTAATGGTTGCCAGATCTCACTGATGACAATGCCTGTGTTTAAATCCATTCTATGAATTTCATTTATTTTAATAATATTAATATGTTCAAAAAATTTTCTTTTTTAAGAATTTTGATGCTGTCAAGTGAGATCACGCAACTGGCATGATTGCAGTGTGTGGTGACTGCTGAGTTTGTGTAATTATACTACACAGCCCTTATATACTCTCTTATTCTAATTTTTAACAATCTACCCATCTTACCTATGTAATAATATTTTGGTTGACAGGTACAAGTGAAGCTGTAAACCAAATTATTATTTAACAATACATCTATTTTACTATTAATTGATTCTTTGATTTTTAAGAAATTTTTGATTTTATTATTCAGTGTAGGGACTAGAATGATATTATATGGTGTTAATATTTTTTTGGATGTTTTCAAAAGTTATTGGGGTATAATTTAGTTTTCTATAAATTATTTGTGTTTTAGGCATTGGTTGTTTCATTGTGTGGTTATATAGCCATTTGTTAATAATTTTGTTAGAGTAATTATTTAATTGAAAAATGTGGTATATATGCTCAATTTATATGTTTTGGCCTGTTATATCACTTGTACATAATTTAATTTTGTTTATATACATATTTAATGTGCTCTTTTTTATATACATAGGTGTGCTGGAATAGAAATTGATGACTTTTCCGATGTCACATGGTTTAATGAATTTTTTAAAAGTGATAAAATTATCATATCTTTGAATTGTGATATGTAAAAAGTTCAACGTGCCATTATTTTCATTTTCTATTTCAAAGCATTTATTGTTCTAGATATTATTGGCATATTGAAGTATAATTTGTTGGTCGGTTAATTTCATGTTATAAACAGCAAAGCAGTCGTCAACATAATGATTGTAAAAAATTACACTGTGAAGGTTTTTGATAATGTCGTCAATTTTTATCATACAAAGTTCAGCAAGTTTTGGACCAATGCAAGAGCCCATAAAGATGCCTTCTAATTGTCTAAAAAATTACCATTACAAATAAAATAATTACTTACTGAAACAAATTTGACAAATTGATTTATCCAGTTGTCACATTTTAAACTATGTAATGTATCTATTATAAACATTTTATGTATA
Organism: Centruroides vittatus; assembly: GCF_030686945.1. Lineage (NCBI taxonomy): Eukaryota > Metazoa > Arthropoda > Arachnida > Scorpiones > Buthidae > Centruroides > Centruroides vittatus. The sequence goes on along the minus strand of NW_027122603.1, from coordinate 1,030,815 downwards.
GAAGGGTGTACATACTTTTCATATCCAGGCTCAACATTCTAATATCTTTATTTACACTAAGTTTTTGGAGATTATCAATAAACTGGTCAGTATTTTTAATACTATTAATTGAATTATTAAATATACTTAGTTTATCTTTAAGGAATTTTTCTAAGTTGTAAAGTAAGTAAAATTTAATGTCAAATAGTGGATGCTAAGATTCATTTATTTTGTGGGTTTTTACTGTGATGTTGAGCCTGGCATTCTCCAGTTATTATCTAGTATATTATTAAATTTGTTTACATTGATATAATTATATTTTTAAATAGAGGGCATAAAGCCAGACCGAAATGCATATTCATTCTAAATTACAGAAAATAAATCTACTTTTTCCATCAAAATGAGTGTTTCTATATGATTTGTTCTTAATAGCAACTATATGCTAAGTTCTGAAGGACATACAACTAATTGAGAGAACAGTAAGCAATCAAGCACTAAAAACAAAGTACATTATAAAAAAATATGATGAAACCAATACATTACAAATTATTAGATCAGTATTTTTTGAACTTAAAAGTCTCCAAAAGCTAGAACATACACAAATTAAAACTAAACACTATATATACAGTCTTTTAATTTTAACATGCATTTTTACTTTCATAGCTGTTATACATAACAGAGGGAAAGTATGGTGATTGGCCAAAAATTGATCCACCCAAGATTTTTACAGTTTTCTTCTTGGGGACCTTGAAATGTCGAGAAATGCAAAAAGATTTGGGGGTTTTTTCTGTATGTATGGGTGTCTGTGGGGGGGCACGATTTATTCACCCTGTTTGAAGCTTAGCTTAACAGCAAAAGTGTTTGTTGAACTTCTGAAATTTTGCAGGGTGGTTCGTTTATTAGGAGGATTAATACTGCTAAATTTTGGTGGTTAAAGATCAATGGGATGGGGAGACAAAGGGGGTCATGTCATATCTCGAGTAGGGTCTGACTTAATGACAACTTTACTCATTATTAGCATTTACAATTTTTAATAAAATCTATAACTTCAAAACGAACCTGTTACCGGTGTGAATCTTGCGAAAATCGTCTTACGAGTGTCTGACTAACGTTTTCGAACCTAGTTCGAAAACGTTAGTCAGACACTCGTAAGACGATTTTCGCAAGATTCACACCGGTAACAGGTTCGTTTTGAAGTTATAGTTATAATACCCAGTGTCAGTAAAGAGCAGAGCAGTACTTTAATAAAATCTATCTCTGCACTCAAAATTAAGTTTTTTGCCATTTTATAATAATTAAAAATGTAAAAAGCTCTTTTTAATAAAATATTGTAACAAATGGTGCCACCAAATGTTGCTGGATTTCTTATATAGTTGTTTATATTTACAAAATTGTAGATGTAGTGCATCCTCAAGTCTCCCCATTGAAAATATAGTGCAATAAAAAAATGTTCTTTGGACAGGTTTAAACAAAAAGATATATAAGCAACTGGAATCACATATAAGAAAAAATATAATTCTGCCGTAGACTTGTTATTGCCTGTAAAAAGCGTGTGAAGGGACTGGAAGGATAAAGACTCGTGTAAATGTATAGTCTTGTAAGAAATTATATTTTTTCTTAAATGTGAATTTGTCCCGGCAAATTTTTAATGGAATCACATATAGTTCTGGCCAGAACATAGATGCAGAGATGGTCTGACATGATAAGCCCAATAAAAAATTTAAAATACAGGTATCCCTCATACAACACAGTTTTACTCTAATGCGGTTTGAAAATGTAACAAATAACTTTTAAAAATTACAAAATTTTAAAATTTAATAGTAGATGTGTAATGTAATATTATCTGCCTAATACATTTTATTTGTAAACTATTTATTATTAATCAAATGGTTCTAAAGTCTAACATAACTGATTATTTTCAGATTACGTGATGTCCAGTTTATTAGAGATGAAACCATACCAGATGGTACTTATATAATCTGTAATTCTCAGTTTGTTAAGCACTGGCGGATTCGTAACTCTGGTTGTAAACCATTTACATCTCACACTACGGTGATTAAAATATTTGAATATTGTCTTCATTTTATTTTTTGTATGATATGTTACACTAATGTTTTAATTATCTTTAGTTGAAATATTGTTGGGGATCTAGAGATCTTGTTCCTTATAAATCAGAAGTTAGTGTACCTCATTTACAACCAGGACAAGAAGGAACTATTACGGTATTATTCATTGCACCTAGCAAACCTGGAAACTATCAAAGTCATTGGCGTTTATATCATAAAGGACATGGATTTGGCCATCGTTTGTGGTGTAATATTGAAGTTATTGCAGATCCAAATTTAGATAAAATAAAAGAAATGAATGGGCAAAAAACAACAGAACAAATAGATGAAAAGAATATTAAAAAACAAGTTAGTTTATTTTAATATTTAAAAGTTAATATTAGTTTATCAGAAAATTGAAAGCAATTTCATTTATTGATTAGTCTGATGTACAAGAAGGGATTGCTCAAGTATTAACTGCTGTTCAAGAGAGTCAGCAAAGTGGAGAACGGAAGATTTTGTCACACACAGCTACACCAACAAATACGCCATTTGGTATGTAAAATATATATTTATACTTATTTTTTCTTTTAAAATAAATTAATAAAATTAACTATTATACTTTAATTTATTCTAAAAAAAATATTTAATATTTTTATATGAAACTATAGGAAAGAAAAATATCTCTTGTTTGTAATTTCAATATTGTTCTATCTACACTTAAACTTGAAAAAGTTATTAAATAATATCTATTGTTATATGGGTAGAGGTGTCTTTGCAGATTACAAAAAATACTACTGAAATGAATTAATATCATTTTAGAATTTTCAATTACATAATTGGCAGTTCCAACAAACTATAGAGGGCATTTATAAATTTAAAATGACAGATGCAAACAGGACAAGTTTGTTTATGTTGTCATTAACATGTAAGATATTATTTAGTATGGATGTAGATTACATTACAAATTTTCTTTTTCTTTTTTTTTCTTTTGTTTGTTTGTTTTTTTTTTCTCTTTACTGTTTGTTTGGTGTTATATCCTTTCCAAAACTCATAAAACTTAATATGCCTGATACGCTTTTTGTCTGAAGATGTTTTAAGGAATATATTGAAATATTACAATTGTTAAAGTCAATTAATTTAAATAAAGGTATGGAGGTAGATGGTGTTTGGCAAGGTCTGCTGTTTAACTATAGAAAAGCATGATTGAATGAAAGTTAATTGTAATTATAACAAGCTTTTAATGTCTTTACAATTTTATTAGGAAGATAACATTGGTGCAGTGGGAAAAAATTGTATATATTTCTTGACAGTTTGTGCATCATTGTAATATATTTTTAACAGTTTTAATTAATTTTTGTTTTTTTAAATTTTTTAAAACAAGGAATAACCACTAAAACAGTTAAAGAAGCATATTGTATAGATATAAAAACTCGAGTGTTCCTAGTTGGTAGTTTATTTTTAAAAATTCAAAAATTTATTTTACTACAGCTTAAATTTAAGATAAAGAAGGCTTGAGTCTCCAGTTTATCATCATAATCACCACCACTTATTCTATAATTATAATCAATTTTACAATTAATTAAATCATCAAATTCTGGATTATTCAGGCTATATTTTGACTATCAACAATTAATATAAAATAATTTGTTATAAAGGTTAGGCAATTAGATTGCAATCTGATACTAATAGTAATAATTATTAATGTTAGTGGCATATAATGAATTGATTATTATAGAAAATTTAGGCTTAGTCACATAGTTGTATTATATATATGTGTGTGTGTATATATATATATATATATATAATATATATACACATACAATGAATTGTTAAATGAAGTGAAATAGAGAAATAACATTTTAATATTTGAGATAAATGTATATAGCAAAATAGATATTTCCTGAATTTATTTATTTTGTTTATAAATTAGAACAAATATTTCTTTCCTGTAAGAAGCTTTTAAAAATTTTACTTAAGATAATTTTTTCATCTTTAATAAAAAATTAAAGGTTGCCTAATTAAAAAACTTTAATAGAAAACTTGCTAGCTGAATGGTTTTAAGTCATAGGCATACAGAATACAAATTCCTGACATGGATTTAGTATTAGTAATACAAACATATTATTCTTATTCAATTAGTTAAATGTTTCATCCTAAAGAAAATGTGTGTTATGTTGCTGCAGATTTTGGTGCATTATGGTTAATTGAAATGGTCCTTTGAATCTGATAAGTACCAAATTTATAAATAAACAGATGTTTCTTATGTCTTTTGATAAAAATTCATTTATTCACTTATACCTTAATTTCTTTAGCACATATTCATCTTTATATATGCTTAAATTTATATATCTAAATGCATTAGATTCATCTTTCAGTTGGATTTAATATCTCACATACCAAAACTGCTTAATTAAGTGTTCCATGTATTACATTGTTTTCAACTAAGTGTGACAGACTTCATTTGTCCATCTTCGGTCTGAATGAATGCCAACTTTGAAGAAATTGTGCTGGACAAATGAAATCCAAAAGTGTTTAGTTGAAAATAATGTAATAAGTGGAACTCCATTAACTAGTTTTAGTATGTGCATTTGTTGTGATGGAGTATAATAATTTGATTTCATTTCCTTAAATGATGATAACAACTGCAGATAAGAAAATATTTTTATAGGTAACAGTAGGCGTATTTATGTGCAAAGAACAGAATTAAGCAGATAATTAGTTTTTTTAATTACAGAATAAATATTTCTAATAATTAATGAATTTCATTTCATTTAAATAAATTAATATATATATATTATTTTTTAGATTTAAGTCCTCCTAAATCACCAGAACCTTCTTTTATGCAGACAGCAAATAATATACAAGAAAGTAATATTTCCTCAACTTTACAAATAGAAAGTTATTCTACAGGTAATATATATATGTATATGTTTAGTTGATTAACATTTTATTAATATTGAATATAAAATGTTATATAGTTTAAAAATATATAAATTCATAATCTGTAAATAGTAGAAAAATTCTTAGATGTATATCAAGAATTTTAAAATGATAATGTTTTAGATATAAAAATATCAAAGTAAAATGTTTAGGAATTAATATTAAATTAATATTAAAATGAAATATATTGTATAATTAAAATATTATAATTATAAAATTAATTATGGTAATAATTTTATTTTAATTAATAGTTAATGTGAAAAGAGGAATTCAATTTTAAAACTGTGTTTATTTTACTTTGTTATACAGTATACCATTTGTCAGTGTTATGTTTAGCACTGCATATAGTTGAAAATTTTAAATAGTTTTCAATTTGTTTTTTGCCTTTTGTCATTTTTACTTTAATGAAAACTGATAGGACAAGGAAGAAAAAATTTCATTAACTTTGCTATCAACCAAGTGTCATTGTTGTTGCTTTCAGACTTTAGCCCTTAAGACTGTCACTGTGTTTTTTTTTTATAGATTAATCTTCATATTTAGTAAAGTTTTTTTAAACATTTTTAGGTAAACATTATTAAACTTTTTTTAACTGTTGGTAAGCGATCATACGTAAAAATAATGATTGAAATACAGGAGTATCTTGGTACTTGAACAATTAGGTATTCAAACAGAAATTCTGTAAAAAAGTCACTCAGTACTTGTTTAACTAAAATTAATATTAATGCTAATACAGTACTTTTAATTGTGATTATTAGTTAACTATTTATTGGAAAGAAATTATCAATTGCTTTAATAAACATATTTCTCATAGTAACAAAAAAGAATAGTGTGCTTTTGCTAACCTATGCATTTGTTGTATAGCACAGTTTTGCATAAAATGGCACTGTTTTGGAATGTAACTATTGTGTTATACAAGGGATAGTTGTATATGTAATTTTTTAAAATATTTTCACAATAATAGAATTTTTTTATGGTATTTTATATACTGTGTTTTACGGATTATAAGACGCACCTAAATTTTTAAGCAATTTATTTATTTATATATATATATATATATATATATTTTTTTTTTTTTTTATGGTCAAAATTTCTTGGTAATTAAATTTTAGAAGATTGAAAATTTTTTGGAATTCTTATTATCATTCTTACCTCCTTCCTTATAATTGCATATTAGACTAGTTTTTCTTCATGATTCTCTTTGCTTAACATTAATATGAAATGAGAATAAAAATATTTAAATTACATTGTATTTTGTAATTTTGTCAATTTAAAAGATCTTATTTAACAAGTTGTTTCGCAGTTTGAACTCTAATTTACACAGCTGTTTTTAAATAAAAGTTGCTTAATGAGTTATATGAAGTACCTATATAATGAAATTCTAAACTTTAAATTCAATATTTTTAATTCTAATTTGTGTAATACATAGAACTGATCATTTTTACTGTTCAAATGCTATATATGGTTTAATATTAAATGATTGCTAGATTATATCAGGCTACAATAATGCTACTAATTATTAATTAAAGATCAAGTAATTTGGCCTAATAGTAGGCATTAGGTGCCATTCATAATTGGAAACAAATGGCTTGTTGTTGTTGTTATGGAGCACCATTCAACACAAAAATAAATGATAAATGATACAACATGATTCCAGAAAAATAAAATCAGAAATAAGTGTTAATAAAATTGATCATTATACAAATTTTTCCTCCATTAAAAAAAAAAAACTTAAAATTTTATTTTAAAATCATGGTACCTTTTAGACTAGAAAAAATATATTTGTTGTCAGCAAAACAATTATTGACTGTCAGACATTTTTCATTATCATATATGAAAATTACCATAGTTACAATTTCAACTAGTTAATATTAATAATAATAACAACACAAAACACAATTCTATCACAAGCCTGCCTGGCAAAGAAGAATAGAAACACAAATAAATGACATTAGACAGCAATTAGTCAGGCTGACACAATATGCTAAAAACAACATAACACCCAAATTAAAGAAACAACTCAAAAACATTTTTGAGAAAATCAAAACACACATTACAGAATACATTGATACACTAAAACAAAAACATGTAGACTCAAACGATACAAAATATGTTCACTACAAAAACAGCAAAATAAATTATTTACGAACAATGAGAAACTCTTTTTACAGACAAATTAATACCAAAACAAACACTGATACACAGCACAGTGGCATCCCAACAGAAGTAAAAATTAAAACTCTATTGGTCTTCTCTTTGGTCCAGTGCTGTTACACACAATGCTGATGCAGGCTGGATTGAGGAAGAGAACAAAAACTTGCACAACATACCAACTATGCCCTGTGCTGAAATAAACATACATGACATCCACTACTCTCTTAACAGAACACACAACTGGAAGACACCTGGGGCCGTATTCTGGTCACTTATCTCTCGTCTCTTCTTTCACCAACGAATGACGTCAAAACGAGAGACAAAATTCGTCTCTCATACACTGGCGATTCTGGTCATTCATAATGATCTCATCATTGACGTCACGATCCTATTCGGTTGATTATACATGTTCGGGTTATCTGCGCACGCAACACAGTATAGAATTTTAACCAATAAAATTGTAAAATTTTTGAAAATGCAGAGTACGTAATCATAGATCACATGGCAAAGAAAGCATGTGTTCAAATAAAGGACGTAATTTCGATGAAGTTATGTTTTTTTGTTTTATAACGTTTTTACAGATTGTAATGTCAATTTGTCTCTTAACAAATAAAAATTTTAATAACCTATGTTAGAAAAGCGTGTGTACTTAAATATTTTTTGAAATATTACCATCTAATTTCTCCTTAACTATCTAAGTGAGATTAACATCATATTTGATAGTTCAGTAATTGATGTAGTGTAATTTTAAAACAATGGAATCAGTGTAGGTAATGGAAAAAAATCAGAAGCGTTTTCTCTCTCGAAATAGTTTTGTTGAGATAGGGAATGTTTTGTAATGCAATCGTACAAGCACGAGTGGCATCGAGTCATCCATATTGGATATAACAAAATCGAGACGAAAGACAACTATCCGCTTGTCTCTGATTAACGAGAGAAGCGAAGAGAGAAAAAGTTGTCTAGAATCGCATTTAGAGAGACGCGATGATCTCTCGAGATGTAAACAAATGATTAGCCAATCAGCGACCAGCTTGTGAAAGACGAGAGATGATGACCAGAATAGGGCCCCTGGTGTAGACAACATTCACAATTTCTGGTACAAAAAGTTTATATCACTGCACCAGGAATTAGCTAAACACCTAACACATATCATCAATCCACAAGACATACCAAAATTTTTTACTCAGGGATCACCTACATGAAGCCAGCACCAAGTAGCAAATATAATACAACCAAGAGCTTGCAAACAAACACAAATTATTAAACATCCACGAACCATACTACAAATATATTCCACAGACAGTATTGGAAAACAACATGCATAAAATGTATTGACAGAGCCATAATCTTCTATATAAATAAAAATGTAAATGTTCGTTTGTTGAAAATCTTAAATCTTCGAAAGTTCTCCACCGATTGCTTTGAAATTTTGACACAACGTTGCATTCAAATACGCACATGTTTTTATATACCTACTAATACAGGGTGACAATAATTAACCCGTACAAAGTTTGTAGCAATGCTGCACCTGAACTTTTTTACTGTCACCAATTTACATAATATTGTTTAATTCTCCATGATTTCCTGCCCGTGTAGATATACTTTCGATGTAATAAGGGTTAGTTCTTTATTTTTTTAATGGTGTCGAACAAATGTTGTGCAATTTTGGAGCTATTCCGGCAAGGAAAGCATCAATGTGAAATTGTTCGTCTGCTCGGTGTTCCAAAAATGACAGTCTCAGATGCAGTTCGGCGATTCAAGGAGCTTGGCCACAATGGTGACCGTCCCGGACGTGGAAGAAAGCGCACTGTCAACACGTCTAGGAACCGCAAGATCATCACAAAGTGAGTTGACTGACATGCGAAGGTCTCCATGAGAAAAATTGCTCGTGAGATCAGAATCAATCGCAAATCGGTGCGGTAAATGGCGAAAAAGGAACTCGTACTCAAGCCCTACAAGTTCCAAAAGATTCAGCTCCTCACCGATGAAAACAAGTGCGTGAGACTCCAAAGATCCCGTTAACTCAAGCGTCGGGCCGCAGGTCGACAATGGGAGTGCATTCTCTTCACAGACGAGAAGCTTTTCTCCGTACAACCATCAAAACGACAGGAACTGGTCCGCGGGGGCTCCTGGACGCTCAGCCGTCATCGAACATCACAAAATCCAATGTCAGTCATGGTTTGGGGCGGAATTTGTGCGAGCGGCAAGACACCCCTTGTTTTCGTCGATCAAGGGGCCAAAATCAATCAAGATGTGTACCACCATGACATTCTCGAGGCTGTGGTACTTCTGTGGGCTCAGCAGCATTTTGGCAGTGCGAAATGGACGTTTCAGCAGGACTCGGCGCCGACACACAGGGCGAAGAAGACTCAGGAGTGTGCAAGGCTCATTTTCCCGATTTCATCTCGTCTGCGGAATGGCCACCGTACTCGCCGAATCTGAACCCAATGGACTACAGTGTGTGGTCCATTTTGGAGGCCAGGGTCTGTTCTAAGCGCCATGAAAGTTTGGAGTCGCTGAAGCAATCTTTGCGCTGAGAGTGAGACAAACTGTCTCCAGAAGAGCGCGGCCCATCGCTGAGAATTTCAAAACGCGTTTGGGGCTCTGCATCAAAGCAAAAGTAGGCCACTTTAAAACTGGCTGAATATCCGATTAATACGTAAAGTATTGTCACTGTTATATGCTGTTGTTTTGCTAATTTTCATTTCTTTAATAAATTTATGATACAAAAAACTTGTACGGGTTAATTATTGTCACCCTGTATTATATAGATGTCACACACAATCCCCCCCCCCCCCGCGCAGAGGAGAGGTACAGGATTAAGGCTTACCGTGAATAACTTGGCTTCTATTATACTATTTTAGATGCGGTTTCTTTGTGTTTTTGATTGCGTTTTAATAGGGTACATCATGAGAATGTACACTAAAGAAGGAATTTTTCAAAATTCCTCCCTGTGAGGAGAGGGAAAGGATTAAAGCTTATTCACAGAACTCTGCTTTTACTGTACTATTTTAGATGCAGTTTTTTATTTTTAACTGTGTTTTAGTAGGGTACCACATGGGGATGAAAGAAGTGTATTCCGTAACAATGGAAGTGTTAACAGTTGAAGTGTTAAGAATGGGAGTGTTAAGAGAAAGTGACATACAAGATTTACAGGTGCAGATGTGGTTTTGTGTGTTTTTGCAGGAAATCAAACATATTTTTAGACCCATCTAAAAATTCTCTAATTAGTCTGGAAACAGGGTGGACCTAATTCTTGCATTCTGTAAAAACGGGTAAGATTGGCTATAATGTAATCTTAATCTTTGCTATCATTACTTTTTGCCCAAGCAATGCCGGGCTTATCTGTTAGTCACGGATAAAACAATTTTTCACAACAGACCAGACATCACACTCATTGACAAACACAATAAAATCACATACATTATACACACATCTATTCCAAACACTCACAATATACAAAATACATGCACTGAAAAAATCAGCAAGTACACAGAACTCACCCGGGAAATAAGGCATCTGTGGAGGATGGATAGGGTGCTTATTGTATCTGTCATTCTCTTCTCTACAGGTGTTATACCAAGCACACTACACAAAAGCCTGGGAACATTACAAGTTAATAGAAACACATACATCACACTACAGAAGGCCACTATATTGAATACATGTCATATTGTTAGGAAATTCCTGAACACAGACACACTTATTTTTGTCTTGTCATGGTTGCTATTCCTTGAGTCTTGACTCTGGTCCTGCATAGTACACAGCAACTGGTATCAACCGAGTATTGTTTTGCACAAAAAGTAATAAAACTTAAATTTATTTTAATTTTTTAGTAATTTCATTAATTTTTGTTTTAAAAATTTTAATTATAAACAAGTTAACATTGATTGAATGTTGGGCTATCTAGTTTCAAATTATGGCCAGCAGTTGGAAAAAATATTTAAGTGTCAGCAAAACAGTTTAAAATATAAATAAAATGATATAAAGGGCTATACACACCACAAACAGTTTCCAAAGAAAGTTTTTAATATTTGAATTTCATTTCTGACATTGTCTTTTCCATTATTACAGCAAAAAGTTTTATTTCCTGTACATTCAGAACCATTCAATATAAAATAAAATAAAATAAAATGTTTGTAGGCTTAAAAAGTGGATTAATGTTAAAGAATATACTAACCACTAATTAACAAATAAAAAAGTTTTGTTAATTTCTATTTGATTTTTTTGGTGGTTAGTGTATTCTTTAAAATAACATGATGATATGGATGACAAGACCTGTTATCTATAACAATATTCAGATTATTTTTTGGCCACAATTTGGCTCCTTTTCATTTGTCAGAGTAATCTGTCAAACAAGATTGTTTGACAAATTACTTGACATTTAATTATTAAATGTCAAATAGTGTTGTTATAGCCTGATCAGTAGCATGTTGACTTGTCAACAGGACTATCTTGCAGATGCATTTTCCTGTCATACTGTTGTTTTGTGTGTTCAGATAGTTCTGTAATAAGAGATTTTGTTTCTTGTTCTTATTGAAAACAAACTATGAACTCATTAGTGATTTTTGAATTTCTATTATCATAAAACACTTAAAAATTTTTGTCTAAAGTGTGAATCTATTTAAAAGATGGCATATGTGATTAGAAAGCTTTGAATTCAACATGGAAAAGGTTAGGAGAAGCGGGTCCCTCTCAGCAAAACAAAGCACAGTTTGTATTTGTGAATGATGCAGTTCATCTAGGTGAATCATCACAGCAGAGTGAAGACAATCAACAATTTCTGTGCTGTATTCTATTTTATTTAAAAATTTTTTATATTTTTAATTATTATAAAGTGGCAAAAAGTTAATTTTGAAGGTAGAGGTGAGTTTTATAAAAAAAAAATTGTAAATTTTAATAACAAATAAAATCAACTTAATCAAGATATGACACTACCCCCTCTATCTTCCCACCCCATTGACCTTCCTCTAATATACAAACCTCCCTAAAAATTTCAGAAAATTTTGACAAAAGATAAGTTATTAAGCTTCAAAAAGGGTGAAAACATCATGCCCTCAACACATACATTAACATCCATCCATACATACAGAAAAAACCCCAAATTTTTTGCATTTCTCAATGTTTCAAGGTCCCCTGAATTCAAAAATGTAAAAATCTCGGAAGTTCATTTTTTTGACCGATCCTCATACATTTCTTTTGTTATATATAACAGAGCTGGGGAAGTAAAATTAATGTGCGAATAAAATGAATTTTTTTTTCAGGTGTTTAAATAATAATTATTCTAATGTATGAAAAATAGGTTTTCTCACATCTGGTCTATTTTGGAAATTGTCACTGCATGCTGCTGAGCCCAATGTAATCTGGCAATTATTTGGCATTAACCTTGTTTGGTTTTCTATTTCACATATGTACGTGGATGCAGAAATTCTTTTCCTAATGACAGTATTCCATTTCTTTAATATCTCATACACTTATATGTGAAATGTACTGAACTTTAAACCTAGCTTATGGAGAGATTAGTCCTCCTTACCAACAGTGGCATTGATTAGTTGCTTACTCTTCACTTCAGTCATTCTACATTGGGAGTCAGGAATGGATTAATCCATTTTAAATTGTTTTTCATGGGAAAATTTGTTTCGGTTTGAGAACAGTTTTTAGGGATGAATTAAGTTCAAAAACCAAGGTTTGACTGTACTTTATATAAATATATGCGTATTAAGGTAAAGAATATTTTAAAATTTGCAGTTAATTTGCAGTATTTTTATTTTTCAAGAGAAAAATAAAAATACTGCAAATTATTAAAATTATTCAGATACCACATTTATTCACAAAATACTCAGTTGTGCAAATTTGATATTAGAACAAAAAAATTTAATTTTTTTGGTAAACATAGAATTAAGAAGCACAAATATTTGTTACTGCATACAAATACAGTAAACTTCACTAATTTATTATTTAAAAAATACACAATGCAAAATAGTAGTTTGAATTTGTCTATTCTAATCCAGGCTTTAACATTTATTACCCTACTCTTACTCATTAGACAGATGTGTTGATGTGATCACAGAACAGTTAGAAAGGAATTTCAAACAAGAAGTAGCTTCTTTTTTAAGTCCAAGTTAATGAATCTTGGCAATGATAAGAATGATACTGCTACTATTTTTGCATTGTAAAGGTTTATCAAACCATTGTACAATGGTATGTCATACTTTGAATTTAATTTATTTCAGAAGGTCATTTAAACTCTAAATTGTTTGAAGTCTGAATCAAGTTTCCCATTAGAAATAATGGAGAATGAATTAATCTGTTCCCAGGCCCTAAACAATATCCATTTCAATAAACTTAAGCAGCAAATACACATAATTTAAAGAAAAAAATAACACAGTTAAAAGCCCTAAATAATAAATTGAAACAAGAAAACAATAAATAAAATATGTAAACACTGCATGATAAAATGAAAATTGGTCGCACACTGTAGACTTTGGCATCTTAAACATGGCCACCAGATTTGCCACATGTGTATCACTTTCATGCTTCACAATATTTTTTTTTTTTCCATCTCAATCATCAATACTACCACTTAGGCTTTGTTGTTTCCATGCTATTCTTGGATGTCATGGTTAATAAATAGGGATTATATATATAACCAAACACACCAAAAAGATACTTTCACAGAAAGAGCAAGAGCCAATTTGTGCACACAATAAATAATGTTTACACAGCAAGTGCATTTTTTCACTGTGTACACAGTTTGAATGTAAAAGCATTGTTTGAACTCTGGGTTGAAATTCTCTTGAATTTAGTGTTTAAACTCAGTCAAAGTATGAGGTACCACTATATTTATGTAAAGTGCATAATGAAATTTGGCTTTATTTAAAGTGTACTTTTCAGACTAAAAAATATGCATTTGAATAAAAATCTTACTAATTCAAACTAGGCTTTTTCCTGATTAGTCTAAATCAGTGAATTCTGATGTGTTTGGTTATTTTTAGAGATGGGCAAATATTTGAATCCTTGAATAGTATTTGAGATTTGGGTTCTTAAATACAACATTGATAAAGAAGAGATTTAAATACTTGGAATACTTCCAATTTTGTGCTTTATTTACAGAGAATGCTGTCTTCAGTACATTGAATAATTACAAACATTGCACATTGATCAGCCATTGTGTTTCGTTACACATTGTCTTGCCTTGTGAATGTATTGTAGATTACTTCATTGTGTCATGATTTTTGTTGGGTTTCACACTGTTTTGTTTCATGTACACTAGTTTATGGTTAAACTCAATCAAAAGTTACAGTGGAAAGCATATTTGTGTTGCCACATAGTAAGTTACAATATAACTCAAAATGTCAAGTAGTTCAAATACTTGTCATTTTGTAACAATTGAAAATAAGACCAATAAATATGTTGTGTTCAATCTATATGGTTCTAAAGTCACAAGGGGAGGACAATCCCATATACCTATCCCTTTATGGAATTATTTAAAGAAAAAACATCAAGTGTTTACAAAAATGAAAAAGGTGAATCTCGGTCCAGATCTTCACATCCATAACCATTTAACATATATTTAACGGTATATTTTTAAAAATTTATAATAATTAAATTTTGTCAACATCAGCACACATAAAAATACATTTTTTTGAAAGAACAGATTTATATATATATATATTTATATACAATACACATACACTATACACTTCATTAAAAAGTTTATGTATTATTTTAAATTATTAAATATTTTGATTATAATTATTTGAAGTAAATTTAATAAGTGTGAAGAATATTTTATCAAACAAATTGATAATTGTAAAAAGAAATTCAGTGAAAAGATGATAAAGTAGATAATTATCACAATCTTAAGTATCAAAACATTTCTACAGAGGAATTATTATTACACATTACTGTTAAAAATTTCAAACAAAAAAAAAGAATAATTTTAAATTTGTCTCTTAATTGAATTAACGTTAATAATAATTTATTATTAAGAAACAGATGACATCTGATAGTGAATAAACTGATAGTTGTTATTTGAAGAATTAAAATCCTGTAGTCTTATAATATTATTTGACCCTAATTTTTAGGTGAATCTGTTTTAATGCATTTAAAAATTTATTAAAAATTGTATCAGGCTAACTGAGAAACTGTCAACATTTCAAATAAACATTTTAAATTTGAATGTTAATTTTCTTGTCTCTTGCCTATTATTAGAATTACTTCCCATTTAGCAATTATTTTGGCATTAGTGCTTTCAACTGTTTTATATTTTATTTTGTATTACACTACAATGACATATTGGTTGGCAATCAAAACCTTGCATTTGCATTTCCTAAAATTTTATAGGAGAGCTAAAAAACATTTCAAGAGAGCAAAATTTCAAGTACGAGGTTGAGAGTTTTTGACAATGTCAGAGAGCGTGCTTAAAAGGTATCCGCCACTTACAAGTTTTTGGCAATATATAGAAATTGACTTAAAACCACATTTTTGCATTAATGTATTGTAGACTCATTGTTGAAGGTAAGAGTTTTTGATCACCAATCAACGATATATGATTTATTTCAAACTGTTTACAAATAAAAAATGTCAAAAAATAATCTTGTTTTTTGTACTAGTTACCTTTATAAAACAACTATGTTTGTTTCTATTATATCTTTAACAAATATCAGAATTTTAATATAGTGTTATTCAAAAATTACCCATGCGTTCTTGATTAAAGACAAGAACTTTAACACAAGGAAGGGAAAGAATTTCTGCTGACACGTTGATTATTAGAGAAAAAATGGAATTACAAACTGTGGTTTCTTCAAAATCTAATATTAGAGAACAAATGTTACCTAAGAACAGACCAAAATGGAAGTATGATGAATGTTGTTTAAAGTTTGCAGTTACTTGCATTGTCAATACAGATGCTTCTGATTCAATGTGTGTTTTAATAATAAAATACACTGCTGGCCATTAAAAATGATACACCAGGAAGGAAAGCAAATAGCAAAATCCTATTTATTGTACACATACAGTATAATGGGAGGAAGACATGATTAAATTGACAAGTAATTTTGAGGTATGGAACAGGCAGAAATCAGTACCCAGAGTAGCCACCTCTGGAAGTAGTAACAGCTGTAATCTGGCTGGGCATTAAGTCAAACAGAGTTTGGATGGCAGGTACAGGTACAGCAGTCCATACGGCTTCAACTCTATGCCGGAGTTCATGTATCATATTGGCAGGTGAGTGGTGGCATGCCAGTTTCTCAACAACCAGACATTCTTGATTGGTGACGGATCTGGAGAATGTGTTGGTTAGGTCAACAGTAGAACACACACTGTATTCAGAAAGGTCAGGACATCATGGGCAACATGTGGTTATGCATTGTCCTGTTGAAAGGTAGTGTGACAGAGGCATCAAAGATAGTGCATAACAACAGGCTTTAATACATTAGAAATGTAATGGCAGCTGTTCAAATTACTGACTATGTGAACAAGAGGTGATGGGATGTTTACCCTATGACACCCCATACCATCACTCCATGTGCTGGACCTGTCAGATGATGATGAATGCAAACTGGCAATGATCGATCTCATAGGTGCCTTCACACAATACAGCCATCATAATGCTGTATGTAAAACCAGGCTTTGTCTGAAAAGACAATGTGACACCACTTCTGCATCTATATTTGTTGTTGAACACACCATTGTAGGTTGCCTGTCTCTGCTACAGCATCAAAGGAACTTGTAGCTATTGTTACTGTGCTGATAATCCTTGGTGCTGCAGATATCATTGCGTTTCACATGCGTTTGTCATTTCAGTTTCAGTTCTTGCTTGTTTTTCTGTTTTATTTTCTGATTTTCTTATTGAAATTATGTCAATGAAGCACAGAGAAACTGATGATGGAGTTCCTAAAAAGAAACATGCATCATATGGTCTAGATGTTAAAATAGACATACTGTATATTTCTGCAGATAAAATGATAGTTGAATCATAAAAAAAGATCCCCAAAATCTGGGGTCATCTTATAGGACAGATACAATAAAAATTAAATTGAATTTTATATAAATTAAAACCATTATAAAAAAACAGACAAACGATAATTATTTACTAGTAGAGAGTAGAGTATGTCCACAAAATAGAATAGCTCATAAGACGTTTTTGTGAATAATCAAGGTCGTTACCCAAATCCCCAAATCAGTGCGAATGTTTGCAACAATAGCAAGGCATGATGAAAGAAAATAAAATTTGTTTATTTGAAAAATTACGAATAGGACATAATTCCATATATGCTATACAGTATTATTATCCAGATGATGATCGCTGATCTAAACTAAATCCATAGGCCATTGATAGTTTGCGGGTCATCTTATAGGACAGATATATGCTAAAACTATAAAACTTTGACAAAAATTTATACCTCATCTTATATGAAGATTGTCTTTCTGCAGAAATATACAGTAATTAATTGAAAGAAGAGAGGAGAATGTGTAATTGATATTTCTCATGCCCTTAACATTTCTGAAACTACAGTTCACACAATTGTTAAGAAAGTCTTGGATTTGGAAGCCAAAGCTAAAACTAGTCTATGCGATTCTGAAGTAAAACTAACATGACTGAGGAATGATGTAATGGAGATAATGGAAAAGCATCTAGCAACATGGATTGAAGATCTCTATCAACAACATATACTTATAAGCTTAGTCTCTGTGTGAAGATATTTGAAAGGAGGTGGGAGAGGAAAAGGCAGTTGTTATAAAACAATGTTAAATGAAAAAGTAAACTGTAGAAAACAGTGTACTTTAGATTCATTTTTCATATATCAAAACTCAGCAGTCAGTGAAAATGATGAAACACAACCAGGCTCTTCTAAAATTCAGTTATAAATATTATGTAAAATATTTATTATTAATATATGTATAAATAGGGATAATAAAGATTTCTTTCATGCTTTTTCATTTGGTTTTGCTTTATTGAAGTCCCAATTAAACATTTTTCATATGATTTTCTATGAATTTGTGATCCCTATTTTACGTAGATTCACTTAGTGATAACTTTTTGGTTCTAGTTAGCCACATCAAACAAGAACCCTCTGTACTTAGACCTGTTTGTTTATTGCTTATTTGATAAAAGATAATTATATTACAAGCAATTATTTATTGACATTGTCACAATGCCGGGCTGCAACTTTTAATTATATTTTTAGTTTAGTTAGTTTAAAATATATACTATCCACCTCAAATTAGTAGTGAATTGCCCCTGTACATCATACTTTTCCTTTAACAGTTGAGTTGCGCCAGTCATCTATATAACACTTTTCCGGGGAAAATTTTTGAATTGAAATAACGTGCATCTGGTTTGCATCAGAAGTTTGTATATAGTTAATTGGGGCCTCCTGCCCCTAAGGTTTCCATATCTGGTCTCTGATTTCATCTAACTAACTCTGTTCTCAAGATTAAGGCAAGACGAATGAATGACAGTGGAAAATTTTTTTTCAAATTGCAGCCCAACAAAACTGGAAATCAGTTAAGTGAAGTGTATTGATATTTGTACAGATTGTGCTCAAGCAATGGTAGGATAGATGAAGGGTGTTGTAACATATGTCTGAAAGTAGCTACAAGAGCCACCAAAAGCCATTGTGTATTGTATAGATCAGGCATGGCCAACGGTTTTTGCCCTTGGTCTGAATTGGAGAGAAACCTTTTTTCATGGGCTAAACAAAATATTAAAATTAAAAGATGTTAAATACAAAAACAATTCATTTAAGTAAATAAATGTTTAAATATATCAGTATTATATTTCTAGCAAAGCACACAAATTACTAAGTTAAATTGAATATCACCTGTATATCTTGAATTACTGTCTAACATACATTATTTTATGATAAATATTAATATTTTAAATGTATCTTTTTATTTTTTTTTTTTAATTCTGGCACTATCACACAGACAAGTACAAAAGTTGTAAATCTCTACAATGGAATTTTTTTTAAAAATAAAGAAGTATCGCAAATCCATTCGACCAATTATTGGAAGTTAAGTAATTAGTATTGAAAGATTAATCGTGGGCCACATAAATTCATTAAGTGGACCGTACATTGGCCATGCCTGTGTAGATAGCATTAGTAACAAAAAAATTCCCTAATATTTAAACTATTTTGGATGAAGCCATAAAAATTATGAACTCTATATAAAATCTCAACCACTTCAATTCTGATTATTTAAAATTTTGTGCAATGAAATGGGTAGTGCACATAATGCACTTTTATTACATATCGAAGTGAGATAGATGGCTATCCAGAATAAAAGTGCTATGGAGGCTTTTTGAACTTTGTAGTGGGCTATTTGTCCTCTTGACTTAACATAATTTAGGACAAGACTTTATTGAATTTTTAACAAATTCTTCACAATTAATGAGTCTTGTGTATCTGATATATATTTTTACAAAGTGCAATGAAATTATTTATCATTACAAGGAAAGATTATTACAATTTTCAATTCAAGAGATAAAATTGCATCTTTTGATAGGAGGTTAAAATTCTGGATTTTTACAATCAAACAGAATTTTGATTCTTTTCACATCTTGAATGAATGCTTGACTGAAATAAATTCTAAAGTAGATAAAGAAGTTCCTAATATAATTTTAAAACACTTGCAATGACTTACAATCAAACCATTTGCAATATTTTCCAAAATTCAGAGATTTATGTTTTGTTACAAATAATTAACATTTGAGAATAAAGGTGCGACTATGCAGATGCGAGCAAATTTTCTGAGCAAGCGAGAATATGTGACGAGAAGAGGTGATGACGTTTTATGCTCTTTGTTTCTTGCTCTTGTCTTTGTGGCCATAATAAACAAGAGTGAGAAACAGAGTGTAAAACGTCATCACCTCTTCTCGCCACATATTCTCACTCGCTCACGTCACACCCTAAGATTTTGTTTTCTCTTAATTCTTAGATTTACTTATTTATTTTATTTATTATTTATATCTACCTTGTGTATCTTACAAAATAACCAAGGTGTTCTGAAAAATTTCAGGATTTGCAAAGTGTAGGTAAAGTTTGAGAAATGCTGCTTTACATCTATTGTTAAAAAATATACATTTGTACATATAAGAAATATAAGTATTTTTAGTATAAGATTTTCTTTAATTTTGTAATTAAGATCTGTATTTACATAAAAATTAAATACTTTTCATGTATGACTAATGTCAATTTATTAAATATTTTTTAAAAAATAATTAAATTAAATAAGTTAATTTGAATTTTGAACTTTTATTGAATTTCTTTTGAAAATTTTAAACAAAAATTACTTTAACAACGATTTTTTTGTGTTAAATTATATTTTTATATCTTGCTGGAAAAAGTATAAAAATAGTAATATTGAAGTAAAATAAAAAAAAAGATTTTCAATTTGTATTTATCTTAATCTTATGTTAGATTAATTGCTATCTTATAGGATCTGAAAGTGATGATACTGTCAGTGTGTTGAATGCAATTGGCTCTGAATCAGAGACTGAATTTGTAATTGTACCAAAACCTGTTTGTTATAATATGGATATACCACTAGTGCCTAGTTCATTACAAAAAGGTAAATTCTTAATATTCACTTTTGTTTAATCATTTAAAATTTTTACTTTATAAAAACTATAAATACTATTTTTTTTTTATTAATTGCATGATTCTATTATTAACATCTCATATAGAATTTCCTCCTGCATTAGATGAAGAAACTATTACAGAAAACTTCACAGAAATATACAGCTTGCCGTCAACAAGGAGAGCAAGTACAGACTCTCTTCCTTCTGTCAATAATCTTAATAATGGAAATACTTCATCAATGAATGATGCTGCTGCCTCTCAAGAAACCAAAAGTCAAGATAAGAAAGATAACAATCAACAATCTCATTTGCAAAATTTAATTCAATTGGATCAATCTGTAAACGATTTGGAAACCGATAAACAGGCATCTCAAGTTCCAGATTCGTCTAATTTAAGTAATTATATTAATGCAGAAATCGAAGTAAGTCTTTATCAAATTTGTAATTATAAATGAAATGAAGTGACAGCAGTTCGAGCATAACTGAATTTTTATTATTATTATTGTAGCAATTTTCCCACACAAATGAAAATATAAGTAATGGAATGACTCCAAACCTGAGAGTAGATGTTGTTCCTAATGAAGAAAGGTATTTAATAAAGCAGTAATAAAGTTTATATTATAAACTTAAATAAAGAATATTATAGTAAAACTCAAATTTTAATTTATAGAATGGTACAAGTTTTGCCCGAAAGTCTGGTTAATGCTCTTACTGCAGCTGCTTCTGTATATAACACTGCCAGAGCAGTTATTTCTGGCACGAATAGAAACGACGTAAGTAATCGGATGCTTCAAATAAGCAAATTTTTAGATATCTAATAACGTTACGTTCCGTATCTATACGTATTTAGTCTAACCAAGAAAGCCCGAGACCGTCGTCTCCTCCTCCTCCACCTCCTTCGGCCATGAACCAATTGATCGAAATGGGATTCAGCAACAGAGCCCTCAATCATCATCTCCTTATCAAACACAACGGAAACATGGAAGAAGTAGTCGGAGAACTGGTAACCATTCACGATAACAATTGGTACTTGCATCGACATACAGCTTATTGCCAGTTCAATACAAACTAAAAGACAAGAACATAAACATTCCTATTCATAAAGTTTATAATTAGTTAAATTGCATAATTATTCAAGTTTAAATTATCAAAATATATAATATGTATTTGATTTTATTTCTGTAAATTCAAACAGGATAAGCACTAGTTTCTTCAATCCTAATAAAACAATAGCAAATCAGCTCACACTTTATTATTAATCTCTTATCTTCATCAGATATTTGAGTACTTAGTGCTAATTGTCTAAATATATATTATGTGCATGATGCAAAACAGACAAAGATGTAAGAACAATGTCTGTTTTTGTAGCATACTAAAAGCAATCATTCTGTATCCAAGGATTGATTGTAAACAAAATTACTTTTATAATCAGCCTCTATTAAAATAGTGCTTTTTGGAAGTATCATTTTGTGAAATTATTATTATTATTATTATTATTATTGATTTTTCCATGAATATTGTTGACAGATTGATCAAAGTTTTTAGATTAGAAAAGAAAAATTATTTCTGTGGTATTTGTAGAATTAATAAAAGAAAAAATGCTATGAAGTCAGTTGTGAAATTTTTTTTATTAAATTATTTACGATCAGTTACAATCGTCTCTGTTAGATGGCGACACCAGTAAAATCGAGACGTCGGCCATTAGCACGTTTTATTGCGTATTTCGGGACGTGTATATAAAACATCTTTCGATTTGGCCTAATAAAAGTCACCTTTACGATAGTGCAGTAACACGCCTACAAGATTTCGAAATACTGACGTCATTACCGAAATTTGCAATAACAAATTTTTGAGTCATGTTTCCGACATCTGTCAATATTGCGGAATCGACTATTTTTCTTCTGTTAACATATCTCGTTTTCCTTAAGCCTGTTAGTCAATTAGATAAATTAAACCATTTCTGTTCAGTGTTTTATTTATTGATAGGTCAATATATTTCCTCCAAGAATCATTCTTTTGCGGGTAATTGTAGCGACTTTTGCTTATTTTTCCCCTCTCTCCTTTTTTTTTCTTACTCGTTAGATGCATTAGCCAGAATGACCGCATTCCGATTCTCATAACCGCTGCATATGTTATATAGAATTTAATAATAATAATAATTGGTAAAGGTCGAATATAAAAATAATTACGAAAGATCGAGAATGTAGTTACTAATTTATATGATGGCAAGGGAATGTTAAATGGACTTAACAGAAGTAGCCGTTGAGGAATTTGTAACAAATTGTATACGACGGTCGTCACTTTTACGTATTTAAAAATTTATATATAAGCTTCTAACGCATTTATCAAACATTTTATTTTGTTAATTAATTGCATCGCTTATATACATTTCGAATGAACCGAGATGTACAATACTGTACGTATTAAATTCATTATTTTCGATTAAAGGATCTCGTATTTGTTAGTCATGTGTTGCTCGACATTATTGATGAGTAAGGTTTTCTGTATTACGCCGGTCATGTGATGAGTAAAACAATGACGTTGCGGTGTACAGTTTTCGATTATCTGGAAACACGCTGCGTCACGTGTTGTCACGTGCCCTAATTTGAACTCCAATTTAGCGCCATCTTCCGTTGTTAGAAGCATCTACAATAAATTTTCGGGAACCAAGATTAGAAAGAAAGAAAAAAAACGGATATTGAAAAAGATACAAAAGCTTCTGGGGGAGAAAACATTAAAATAGTTAATATACTGATGTGCTCTACAATCAAGGAAAACAATGCGCACTCACGGCAAAACAGGACGTTAATACAGGTCATTCACCTGGACAGCTGTGAGGCCAATATTTGGGGCTGACACAAACGATTCGTGTACAGGATGCTATTAAATGATATATTGTTTAGACTTATTCCATCTTTCTCCGTTTTTATCTTCCCATCTTTCTGATTTCCGTCCCGCATTAACGGATTTTTAATATTTGCTAATTACTTTCTCGTTCCAACTCTCCGTAATAATCCTAATTGTATTTTGAATATTAAGTCGAAAGTTTATCATAAAAATCTTAGTCTAACCTTTTGAATATTTGAAATTTTAAATCACAACCTCAAATGAAAAACGCGATCGATTCGTTTATTAAATATTCAAAATCGTATTTAAATATTTAAAATATTATCATCTTTATTACGTTCCGAATTAATTAATCTACGAATGGATGATGATTGTAAAAGGAAATGTTTTCAAAATATAAAAATTACATAACTAGTAATAATTTATCTACAATAATAATAATAATAATAATAATAATAATAGCAATTTTCCAATATAAAATACTAAATTATTTAAATTTTTATCCGCTTATTTGTTGTAAATTAGCGGATTTCAAAACAGAATGTTACAATTTTTCCTTTATTTTAATTATTGTTATAATAAATAACATTATTATTATTATTTAAATTTTAAAATACTGTATACAAAAATTTTCACATTTAGAAAGAAATTATGACGTCATTGACAAATATTTAATTGGTTTACATCTAATAATCTATATTAATGTTCGCTATCGTTTATATAAATAAATACGAATTTTTTAGACGGGTCCAGTCACGTGACGTCAAATCCTAGTAGACGATCAATTCGATAACGATAATTTTCACTTGTATAACTTGACATTTAAGTTATAACGTGTTATATAATAAGAGTTTCTCTTCGAATATTAAACAGCTTTATAATTAAATAATAACATCGTCGAGGATTTATATTATTCGTAGACTGCTTTGTATTTTATTTACTATTTTTTTTTCGCTGTAAAATTTCGTAACCTTCTCTGTTATTAAATTAATAATCGGCTAACATAAATGGCATTAATAAATCTTCAAAGCGAGAGTGATTTAAAAATTTCGCAACACGTTATGAGAGAATTGGGGCCGAAGTGGACTAATTTGGTTCCGTGCCAGAATTTATAAATAGTATGCATACCCGGTGCATACTAGGGCATATGGGCCCTAATATAGAGAAAGACCCGAAATTTATATCTAACATAGAATAGAACGCAGTAGCTGCAGTCTGGGCCGCAGTTGCATAAAAGGAACGAAAAAAAAAATGTTATACGAATATTCTTCGTAATAGTTTTATTTGTTTCGTTAATACAGCGAAATGATCGTAAAACTATAGCTTAACACCTGTCTTTATAGAAATGGAATGATCTTTAATATTTCTCAGCTGCCTCTGTCGAGGTGATGTGCCTCTCTAATGATGATCATTAGACCAGTAAAAGTTACCCCCCTCTTATTCTCTTGGTGCGAATTTCGTGAGAGAATTACGTCATATAATGTTTCTTAAAATAAAATTCTCATAAGTATACCGAGAATATAAATATTAAATCGCCAATTCGTATCAAATCGAATCGTCGTGCAATTTAATAACTTCCATTCGCTTTCGTCTATTAAAACAATAATAAATCAAAATCCATAAAATTGAACACGTGCTTTTTTAATACCGTATGGCATATACGTGCAGTTGCACTATTTTATTACATTATTATATTATCTGCAACAGATTATTGTTAATTTTTTTAATCGATAGCCGTTAAAATGCTTTATATACAGATTGTTGCCAGCGCTTTTCTTCAACAGGTGCAATGCACCCATTTTCCAGAGGCCTGGAAATGCCGAAATTTTCATTTCAACCCGTTTCCACGAATTGGCCCTATAAAAATATTTCATAAAAATCGATACGTTTCGTCTTAATTAATCCCGTTAGAAATATCAATTTTTATATATTTGAATTAATCTTTAGAAAAAAAAAAAGGAAATATTAAAGAAAACTTTGATAAATAATAACCGAAATTTCGGTTTTTGTGCTTAAAGATAGGCGGTAAAATAATATCCGCCGAGTTTAACCTTTGTTCGTCTTGTCCAGTGTCCTAACTGTCGTCAGTTCGCTGACCCCATATACACCCTCTAAGGCCTCATAGTTCGTTGACTGAATCAAAGAGGTCAAAATTCTCGAGAAATAATATTTTTCTGGACAGAATATTGAAGTATTTTCCATGTTGAATCACCGTTACCGAATCCATCTAACTATGATAAAAATAAAAGTTTAAAGGATAAATTTCAAGGTTACAATGAGGCAATCGGTTACACAATCTTTATGTATATATCCTGATCTACCGACATTTAAAAAAATATTTACAGTTTTAATCTAATTTGGTTTTTGATATAATTTTTTTTTTTTTAAATATATATATATATCGCGAAATTAAAGATTTTCGGATGTACTGTTATGGAAATGTTTACGGAAGAAGATATTTTCTTATCGAAAAATAGATAGAAAAAAAAAAGAATAATTATTCTTTTCTGACCTTGACATCTCGAAAGACTTCGAGGTTTTAACAGAGGTCAGGGAGAAAAAAATATTTCACGCCATATTGGCTTTTCGCCAGAAAATTCGTACGCCATCTATACGCGATAAACTTAATTATCGATTGACGTAATTTGGAATTTAAAACAAAATTTCAAGGTGAAATTCGCGATTTAAAAAACAACGCCGTTTTGTTTCTTTCAAAAACACGAGTAAGGAGAAACGATACTATTTAAGTCGTTTCCATTTTAATTCTTAAAATTGAAATTATTTCTAGTTAAATTTAACATTATATTTTTAAACACTATTTTATGTAAATTATAAAGAATGTACGTTTCGTTTCTATTCGTTAATCATAAAAAAAAACAAAAAAAATTAGAATTTAACGTAAATAACATAAAATTTCTCATTAATCTGTCGAAACTTTTAATCGGTATCCCGGAGCCATAATTGCGCTAAGGTTTCATTTTCTACTTTTATTGTACCAACGTATTTATACTCGTATACGTTACCAAAAATATTTAATTTGTCCGTTTAAAATTAATTGGGTATGATATGAATAATTAACCATTTTATAGATGATCGAGTGACATAATTTGGATTAAATTTTCAATTTAATCGTTTTTCACCGGTAGGGGTCCCCGTTCGAAATTACGTAAACCGACTTAAATTGTCGATTTCTGTCGGAATCGAGCTTTTTCGCAACTCGATTGAATTTCGCCATTTAATTAACCAGAAGCCTAGCTCCGTGTAACTGGTTTATTTATAGATACAGCCGTTTATCTGTTGGCGACTGGAAAAAAATAAATAATAATAATAAAAATAATAAAAAAAAGCAATCTTTTAATATTTTATCTGTTATTCTGATGGCGATATATTTACTTAATATTGAAGTAAAGTTGTTGATGCGATGTTCTCGACAGATAAATATCCGGCAGACCTTGAAGTGTTGACGGTGGCAGTGAGAATTACTCCTGATAAACGTCCTTCGCCGCTTCGCTACGTGATGATGTCAGAGAGGGTGTAGTACACGTGACTTCTTTGTCGACTCGGTTAATCGATGAGGTTGGACCAAAATGTACAGGGCAATAAGCCAGGAGGGGGGACGAATTTATTGGTTATTCGCTTTTTTGGCTGGGATGTTAAACAGGCTAAAAGCCAATACCAGTGAATAGAAAGTAGAATTGGCATGGTTTAAATTGCCGGTATTATTATTATTTTTTTATTAATAAAATTACCTGTTAATCGATTCACGCGCTTCTGTGTTATAATTACCGGGAATTCAATATGTCTGGCGACCCTGAAACGTAATTGCGTATTTACTGTACTTGAAGTTTACGTAATTAAAGAACGATAATGTTCGTAGAATATTTCGAATACCGATAGCGTTAATAGAGGTTTGGTTAAAATTTCCATAGTCGAGGTGGATTTTAAATTCGCGCAATTACGAAATGACGATTGCCCATATTTTATTAGGAAATTCGAGGAATTTTCTTTAACAAACTGAAATTTCCAAACTGACGTCGATAATCGCGGTTACTATAGTAACTAGACTTTACGCAATGTTTTCAAGCTCAAAGTTGAAAAGGTCAAGTTGAATTAAACGAGAATTCTGCCAGACATTTTTAATCAAATCTCATTTGTAACGTAATTAAAATAGTTGATATTATCGATGGAATTTTTAATGTGAAAATCGATGTTTTTACTGGGAATTTTCCATAAAGCGCAGTTGCAGAAGGCCTACAGACAGTGTAGACGTTTCGAGCTGATTCGATTTAGTAGGGTAGAGGTAGACGATTAAATAAAGAATACGCCATTCCAAGAAAAAAATCTTTATTATTGCAAGAACACGAATTCGATACACGATCACAACACCAGACACTGTACACTAAGTTAAATAATGAATTTCCAATGAACAGAAGTACAAAGACAAATATGTACTACACAACAGCGATCCATATAATACTGCTGATGGAACACTGAACATAATAATACATCACATAATGGAAGAAAGGGAAAAGGAGGTTTTGGGATTCTTGCACTCTTCTCACTCTTCGTTTTAAGTTAATGATTTTTTATATATATTTATATATATATATATATATATTTTTCAGTAATATTTTTCTGATATTATACTAGGATGAAAAGGAAATATTTACAATCAGATATCTACTTAACGTCCCGTTCTCCATTCCCATTTGAACTCTATTTTTAGCACTTTGTACAATCACCAGATGAAGCTGGTATCCATCAGCCTCCGTAAAACATTTTACAATGCTAAGGTACAAAAAACGGAAAACGTAACTATTTACAACAAATGGGTGGTGGTTGGTGATTGGTATTGGTGGTGCTCGGTCTCGAGACGTTTGGAGTTCGCAAGAGCACGCGACTGACATTAGGATCGATGGACCTGTACGTCGTTATCATCTGGAGTCTCAAAGAAAGTTCTTGTTTAGACTCACGATTTTTTGGATAGGTTCAAAGGTTGAGCGTCCATCATTTCGGTGAAGTTTGCTTGCGGTGCGGGCGAGGGGTTGGAAGGTATACGAACTTCCATTTGATTTCCTGTGGGTGATGTAGGAGGGATGACTAGGTTGGTTGATGGTGGAGGAGAACGATGTTCGTACAGGATACGAGACTGGACCGACTGCGAAGACGGACAGCTTGCAGTTGTCACTCCTTGAGGAATATCAAGACTCATAAAATTGGGGCGAACCTGTACGTTACCGTTAGATTGACCATTTACCATGGGCCAGGAGACGGAAGTGGCACAGTAATTTGGTGCATTGCTATGTGGAATGTAGAAACCGGGAGGGCATTTGTTTACCTGATTGTTTGATGAACCTTCTTGTGGGACCGATTCCGTTCTCATGATGATATTATGAATGAGATCAGTTCTTTTCAATTGTTGTTCGCTCATATAACGCGGTGCTTGTTCTAATGTTTTCACCAAAGTGCTGTGGGTGCTAGCCAACGACATGTTGGCGATGGTGGGGCTCGATGGGCTTTCCGATTCCCTCCTGGCTGCCCTGAATTTTTTATGATTGCGATATGCTTCATCCATTAACATGTTTGTATTAATCAGTGGTGGTGCTTGGAGAGCCCTCTTTAGAACTGGCATGTCTTCTGTGCTATCGTGCTTCTCTACATTATCGGAATCTAAAAAGTCTTTTACTTTTTCTTCCAAAGCCGATCTAGGACTAGAACATACTGATGTCGTAGGTGTGGTACTGTGTCCGTGTTCCTTACCACTTTCAATACCAGAGTCTGTAGGAGAATCGACACGGCGGATTTTTGTATATCCAGAGCCTTTCATAGGGCTCTCACTATAATAGCACTCGTCCCCGGAACTGCATCCATGTTCGACTCCATTGGTTTCACGCGTTCTTTTAACAGATTGCTGATTTTCGGTAGGTTGAACCATTTCGCCAGGCCAAACACTATCAGTATCAAAACTTCTGCTGCTAGAGAAAGATGATGATCTAATGGGACTTTTGACCTCATCTGTGGACATACCACTTCCGACAGATTGTGGACTGCCAAAAGGATCGTGTTCGTCTTTGGAATCTGAGGTGCTCCACTCACTGCAAGCTGTGCTACCACTGTGTTGACTTTGTTGGCCTGGTGATGCACATCGATTATCTTCTAACTGATGTTCTTGAGATACCACCATAGCGGAGTACTGGCTCCAAGCATCTTGGATATCCGGATAGGTGCTAGGGCTAGTAGCTGTAGCAGAAGTATTTCTTGGTTCCATTTTGTAAGCTAAAAGTTTTTCTGAGTGTAATGTGTTGAGAGTACGAAGATCTGGAATCTTTTTCATCAGTTCGTTAAATATAGATGGATTATGAGGATGTTTACTGATGATTGCTTTCTGTAAAATGTCGGTTAGCTTTTTCTGAATTTTCTGAACTAAATCTACGTTTCTTAAGCCTGGTCGATCTGTTAAATAAGAGTAAAGAGATCAGCTTATTCATACACTGTACATTGGGACAGTGGTGCGGTAAAATGTCACTACTTACCAGCTGCGATAACAACCACGGCACAGAAGAGTCCCAATTCGCTATCAGATAACTGGAGACTGTTCAAACGTTCGGCAAAATCAAACATAGAATCCAGAAGAAAGCGAGCATTGCTGGCAGAATGCAGAGCTTCTCTTCGCAACACTTGACCGTTCAGACAGATTAGGGAATTAGCTTCCGAATTGAACATACAAGCCAATCTCACTAAAAGAACCTCGAAGACGCCAGCCTGGAATGAAAAGACGGATATAGACTTATGAGAATTAAGAATTCCACGAACGATGACTACAAAATAGCGTGAATCAACAAATAAGGATCAAGGACAAAAACAAACCTTTAACAAAGTAACTTGATCGTCTTGCGCCAACAAACTGAAACCGGGCAGACGCTTGGCAAACTCCACAACACCTCGAATGGCTGGTGAGAAACGTTCCGAAAAATCTTCCATAATTCTTGAACCGCCTCCATTATCGAGAGGATGTGGTGCGGGATTCAACGGGCATGCCTAACAAGGAACAAAAACAATGGTCAGTTAATACCGTCCTTGACCCACATATGTCATCGTACGTTTTCACCAATGGCATAAACAACAAGTAATAAAAAGCACTTAGAAAACAGGTGAACCGTTGACTTTGAATGCAAGGTCACCCTGTTTACAATCGAAAGATATCATTGATAATCTAGTTATTTCTACTGCGCGGGCGAATACGATAAACCGCAAAAAATAAAGTTTCTTCTGCCATATCTAGAATACAGATTTCACAACTTCCTTCGTAGCGCAGAATCCGAGAACGATATTTTTCCCCTTCTTTAAATCAAGGTCGATACCTGTACCGGTACATAATCGATCCTATATCGGATAACGGAATGACCTTGCACTTTCACTACATTTTCAGGGATGCGTCAAGGTCGTGTTTATTACATACTCGAGATAATTAAGTAAGTCACATTCCTGGGAAATTCGAAACTATCGAAATAAACGAGAACTTTGCCCGAGTGAATATATTATTACTTACCAAGTGAGGAGGACAATGAGTGTAGATGGGTTTGGATTGAGCTCTTTCCACCAGGGTGGCCACTTTGTCACGAGTGTAATCGCATGTTTCCTCGTGAGCGGTAACGATCATCGTCAAGAGCTTCATTTCGTCCTCCAGTTCGGCATTCAGAGCCTTCTCCTGCGAACAGGCGTTGACTTTTTGCATAGCAGCCAATATTTTAGCCTTCTCCCTCTTAGGTACACGTCCGAAACGTACGGCTGTAATAAAACGAAAGCGGATTAGTTTCCGGTTCCCAGTTTCAAAATTCCATCTTTCTTACCGTAACCGTATCTTACAAGTTTCATTTCTAACAACCTTCCGTCCGGGTTGGGTATTCGTTCGGCGCGTTAATAACCTGCTTAGAATACTGGTCATTGCGCTTGTCTTCCACAGAATGCGGGGTGAAAGTAGTTTATGGATGATAAACAAGCTCGGAGACGGTCACATGATGGCCAACTGCGTCACCGACGAACATAGAACTGCGTAGCCTTGAACTTGTTTCTCACTCCCCACGACCCAGTTACCCCCTTTCGGACTGTGCTGCCACCTAACGAGCTACGAACGCATTAGAAGACACGAGTTTTATTCCAGACGGATCGATAGTTTTGCCATCGTCCATATCAGACGCAAATGTACCGAGCCAGCCACGTACGCAGGATTTCCTGATAGGTATGATGCAAGCGGCGTATGCGCTGCAGGAAAAGCGCCTACGCTAGCTTCCAGTCAAATGGTGACCTTGAACAGAGAACGTAAACAACGGGGGACCGCTCGGGGGAGGAATGCCAGGAAGTAAATGGCTCTTTTGCAAGGTGAAAGTCTGCCATCTAGTGGAGCAAAATTCCACTAAAAATATTACATTAAGACGCCTGCTTCTTAAATTAAACTTCATTTTTTAATTCCAGGCAATTAATAACCCGATTGTACTGTACTTTGCGAAGAAAGTCGTCGCCATCACCGAATTCCGAGTAACGCTATGATTAAAGATGGCGAGGCTCTCTAAATATATCGAGTCAGCTCTTCCTAGTATATGACCCGGAATACCCATTAAAATTTTAACACCACCGATGACGCAAGTGTAATTGCTTGGAGTAGGCTTCGCCCACGACCGATCACTTTTAGCCAGAAACTAATTTGAAAAAAAGAAAAAAATGTCGGTGCACACGAGAGTTAACTTTTGCAGAGGTAAATTTCAGGGATGAAGAATAACGAAAAATAAAGATAGTCTTATTTTTAGTCGCAAGTTTCAACATCACCGACTCTCCTGACCCGTTATGCTCTATTAACATCTACCGTTAATATATTAACTTTGTTATTATATTTTTAATATATATTTAATATTTCGAATCTTAATAGTGAAAATTAAAGTTTTAAATAAATAATATAAGAGAAAACGATTCGAAAAGTTATAAAACCCGAGACGTATCAACAGGGTAGAAGCATTAGGTAGCACTTACGCAATTCAACATGTCCGACTTAGGGTGGCCGGTCATTGAACCCTACAACACACCCATACAACGGAGGATGCTACATTTAACGGTTTTACTGGGATTATAGGAGAAAAATTGACTATTTTTACTCACCGTCTCTGGACATTCCCACTGCTATACACTTCTTAAGTCGGCAATATTGGCATCGATTCCTGTTTATCCTAAGGATCGAACATTGTTGGTTTTTGGTACACGGTCTGTACTGTATCTTCTGTTGGATGCTTCTTCGGAAGAAACCCTGCATAATACGCATAAAATGATCTTCTATAACTTTACACAAGTTATTGGTTAAAGCGGCCTTATCAACTAAAGAAACGACCATTATTTAAAAGGTACTTCCGACTCGATCGGAGCACTTTAGGAAACTAAACGGAATAAAACAACTATTTAGGTCATACACCGCCTTGTTTACCAGTTTTCACCAGGACGGATTCATTATGGGTAAACCATTACGTAACTAGATGCGCATGCGCCGCTTACCCGGCCCCCGGTTGGGGTCGATGACCGGACAGGATGACACAGTTTCCAACGAAAGTAAAAGTGGTGCACTGACGTCACAAGCCACAAGGCAGCATTCAAGTTCAGTCGAAGCTTCCCCCCCACCAGTCAGGCAAGTGCGACTCTCGTGCTCAAAAACGTGATGAAAAAAACTCCCTCCATAGATGACTTAGTTGGAGAGTTCATTGACCTCGATGGCCTGAAAAGTTAGGTCAATAGAAGACGTTGAACTCTCTAGAAATATGCCGCGAACTATGTACGGGTGTCGTCATTTCATTGGCTGCCACTGACATCTGCAAGCGGGTTTTCAGGTGACGCCGTCATTGGTTGATTTGACGATGATTGAATGAGTTTTAACCAATCGCAACGCGTCGTAATATTTATCGTACGATTATACAATCTCCACTTTTCTAAATTAACGTAACAAATCCTAATTTAATTGCAAAATGACTAAATAGAAAAATTAACAAATAAAAATGGCTCGATTTTCGAGATAATCGGCAAATTACGTAATAAAGCTAAACAAACCTGGGAAAATCCGCGACGTTTTAGAGAATGCCCGAGTCTTCTCTAAACTCGAACTACTCAAAACAAGACTAATAACGATTGCAAATATCGCACAGCCAACGGTAATATGCGCTTACGTTACGGAATATTCGGAGAGGAGCTGGCTCATGTCCGGTGTCTTACGCAATTGTAAACAAGATTCCTGGCAGTGCAGGCCATTCGGTCATTCAACCCCTTTACCCTTGAACTTGAAAAATGCTGCCGCGAACTCTCCCGACCAATCACTTTCGTAGTCACGTGATTTAATTGCGGTTCAACGACCCGATGCAAAATGTATACCTCGAATTCAGGGAAGTGTGGTTATAGGTATGGTTAGGAAATGTAGCACAAGGTGAGATGATGGAAGCGGCGGAGTTCCGATGGTCATTGAACCCGTCTCGTCCCTGGAAACTTGCCAAGAACCTGTTGCGGTCATTCACCTATGTTCATTGACGGACTATTTCAAGGGCGAATGACTAAATGGGATCTGCTCTCCTGATTGGTTCCAGGGTCTACTTGCATGCACCTGTTCTACACGTTGCTTTGGTAACCATCATAAACAAACCAATAAGATAATTAGAGGGTGGCCGATTCCGCGAATCCTACCCGGTTTAGGAGAAGGCGTACGAGAAAGCGCTTTTTTCCCGACCTTTCGGATTTGGCCATCGGGTCCTTTTAATCGATAGACAGAGACCGAGACGATTTTTGAAACCTTAAACCAGCAGCTTCACAATATTTTCTCCGATTTTTCATCAGACAGTGGGGTAAACTAAATACGCCTTATCTTTAATTCGTTTAGATTTTAATACCAGACAGATAATATATGTTAAGATAATTTTTTTAAATTAAAGGTCAAAGGTTACTGACCTTGCACCCCTCACAAGAATGGACACCATAATGAAATCCACTGGCTTTATCACCGCAGACACGACACAAAACTGTTGTACCATCAAATTCTGCAAAGAGAAAAATATTTGTAAAATATTAAAATACATATAATAACCTTGACCTTTTAATATTAATACAAAAAACATATACAAATATAAAAAACAGGCATGGGCCCGATGGGTCAATGCCCCTCTCGAGCAAGTTATCAGTGCAGGTTAACGCACTTAGAAAAATCTTTGGACTTTCGACGTTAATAATCGGTAAACAGAATCCGATAGAGATTGGCAACCTTGGAATCTGCTAGTAAAAAACACAAGGAAAAAAAGGGAGAGGGATAGAGAAGAGAGCAAAAATTTACCTATTTTCAAATCAATGTCCTTCTTATCCGAATCCTGTTCCGAAGGAGGCAGCGAATTTAGAAGCTGAAGGTCTTTTTCGCTGAGAATCATAATGTCAGAATAAAATCCGAACCTTCAACACATTTAATCCTGTGTGTATAGTTAAGTAACAACACCAACAGCAACGCTATCAAAAACGGGAAGGCAAAGCTACAACTCTCCAAGTCAGTTTCAAGGTCCCGAATGACAGTGAAAGTAGACTGACTGCCTGTTTAGTCGAAGTTGGCTGCAGTCAGGTGAAGCGGATAAAGCCTAGAAAACCGGTCCTATCGTGGATTGTTTCGTAGGCCACAGAGAAAGCAGGGCATTTTCCCTACCACCGGACAAGTTCACGTTTATTATTTTGTGATTATTTTCCATGTCGTCCATCCACCGGATAGGAGAGGCCGATCCGACCAATGGCGGATCGCTGGTGCCGCGTGACGACACTCTTCTCTATTCGTCTATTGGTCGAGCTTTGGCTTGGCTCCTCCCCAAAACGTCTGGTCTGAAGAGGGTTCACTGACCGATACCCGACCACGTGTATAGGCTGATACAGTTTGCCAGTGTGTCATGTAACTAGGGAGCCGTTCACCTCTGCCTTTGCGCGTCTAGTTCGACCCTGTGCGAAGTCGTATGGCGTATAAGATCGATAACGAAGTGCACGGCTGTTAGTGTCAACGCACTCTCTTCATAGAACCGCTGTTTGTTTTACTAATGGTCATTCGGTCTCCTCTGCCTTCCAAGAAATCGCGGCCCCGTCCGAAATCGCTAATTATACGCGTACTAAATATGTTTTTGTGTCAAAAGTGTTTACCACTTTCACAAACAGGAAGTTTTCCCTTCTTCGGGGAAAGGGGTCCGGGGTGAAGGGTCAGCGCCGGACAATGGGCAACCCGCCACGCGGAAATTCCCAACAAACAAATTGGTCGAGCAGTCGGACAAATATCTTTCGGGGTGAATTAGAGGTCAGAAGGGACAATTTTACACTTTTTAGTGGAAAGTGAGGGGCAGTTTGGATTCGAAGCGCGCCATTGCCAAAATTTTTGTGACCTCCTTCGGTTTTTATAGCCTCCGGTCGGAACGTCAAGGTCAAGGTAAAGAAGTCGTTTTCCTCTGACCCCTCAATTTACCCTTCCAAGGACATAACGATGAACCAACCCAGAGTCGCCTCTTCTCTCTCTCTTGACCTTGACTCATGTAGTGTACTAACCCGGCTGGCTTTTTTCATCCATACGACTACAAACGGAGATTTAATTCGTTAAAAACGCCAAATATTTCTTCCATTTTACTAAATATATAAAAGTTCTATCCCCGCACGGGCAAAGGAACATCATCTGGCGCAGAGATACATTAATAGCTTGTAAAAATAAAAGAGAAAAGAATATATTTTGGTATAGGCTAGATGTAGTATCGAAAGGTTGCTCGATATTCAAGGTAAATGCTGTTCACGCCATATCAATTCTGGTGGGCGCTAAATATAGAAAACAGTACGAAGACAACTTTAACAGAGTATCAATCGATATTAAGATTTGTCAGGGTGCAGTGACATCGCCCGTTGCTATAGCATTCCTCGGATATGTGGGTCAACGCACTCTGCTTGTGGCGTCGCAGCAATAAACAGATTGGCAAGCTGCCCCTGCCCACTTCAGCTTTCCAGTGCGACAACGATGTCAACAACCCTTCTACCCACCCTCCGTATGATGTTTTCATGGCCACACGATATTGGGAAGTGATGTATCGATTCGATACTTCACGTGATTCGGGGCAACGTCCTCGTACATTCAACATACTAAAAATAAGAGTAAAAACTTTCATTGCTCTTTATAAGATTTTTAAGAATGCTCGGAATAGTAATGGACGTTTCAGGTGTAACTCTGTATATCGATCGGTCTGCCTCTACCCCATTTTCTACCCCCGAAAGCTGGCGATCGCCATAGTTACCATGTGAATGAACCGACTGAAGAATAGTGAGTCAACGAACTCCTTCGCAATGCTCTTCCTATATCTCATTCTGTAAACAATCGAAAAGCTTACTGGGCACAAGGGCATATCTGTTAAGAGCTATGAAGTAATATTGTTTTGGCATCGAAAAGACATTAAAAAAAAGGATAACAGCGAAGTTAACCTGACTTGTTTCGAGGACGTCGACGTTCCATTACATTATGCAATTAAAAGCATATAATTTGATTCTCTTCCGGTTCAAAATCTGAAGCCGGGGTCATCGACCACCTTTCACCTCCGTTATATGGTCCGAGTGAAAGTGTTACGATGACCCAGGCGCGGTCATCGTCTGACTGCGACCTTGTATTGTTTACTAAATCTCCACGTAATATAAAGGGCGCAGCTAAATACAGGAAGTATATAACTTTAACCAGTTTTAATTACTATCGTTTGCCATCTTTGCATCCACACCTGGGTCATTGGACGAATTTCAAGGGCAAATTGA
Organism: Centruroides vittatus; assembly: GCF_030686945.1. Lineage (NCBI taxonomy): Eukaryota > Metazoa > Arthropoda > Arachnida > Scorpiones > Buthidae > Centruroides > Centruroides vittatus. Next base: position 993,447 of record NW_027122603.1, on the reverse strand, counting down.
CTTTTCCTTGCTGGTTTTTACAGCATTATCCTTTACTTCCTTCCCTATAAAGGACACGTGAGATTTCTCGTGATGCTTGTCCCATTTTAGAACGGCACGTGATTTTATTGAATGTCCTCAATTGAGATGTCCTGTGAATCGAGAGTTTTTAATCTAGAAAATACATGTTAAATTCGCTTTTCCCATCTATTATCTCCTTAACGATTTTTTAATTCATTGGGGGAGAGTAGATCGGAAAAGAGAACAGAAAAATCGCCAATAAACATGTTGACGCTTTTATATTGATTCTCCTATTTGTGCCTTATTAGCTATAAATCTCTTTTTAACGGACTGGCTTCTACTTCAATGTAATAAATTTAACAAGAGACTTACTACGAGAGTCTATCAAAATTTAATATTTAGCTAAAGAGCGTTGAGGGGAAAAATTTACGAGAAAATTGAATGGTTATATCTATTCAATGGAGAAGAGGTAATTGAAGAGGTTAGCACTTTCTTTGGACACGAGGGAGAGGGAATAGAAGCCGATCGGAAGAGGTAACTTCACACAGGTCATTGTAATACTTTACTTTCACTCGGTTTGAGAGACTGGTCATTGAACTGAGGCCATCCTCCGGTCCTTGACTCATTGCCTGACTACCCATTTCATCACAGGACCGGGATGAATCTATCCCATGACTATGACAACCGGAAAATATCATCGGTTCCTGCTTTTTGGTCCAGCTGCCGTCTATCACCTGGCATTGAAAAGGAAAAGTGATCCCCTCTCCCTTTTACGGAAACGAAATAAACAACCCCCTCCCTCAACGCGGAAGGGGTCTTTTCTCCAAACGGAATTTCGGGGAGTTGTATCCCTTCCGCAGATGTTTATATTAAAAAAAAATAAATAAATAACAGCTGCGTGGGTTTCCAGAGTGAGAGATGAGAGTGTTTTGATATCTCTTCACCCGGTCATGGCCAGAAGTTGTAGGTATGTAGTAGAGCTAGTCTGGAGTTGAAAGACCTCTTACTAAAGTATCTCGTTGATGCAAGCAACAGTGCCCTTGATGCTTGTAGTGCCGACGATACAAGCAGGTTTGACAAGTCGGGACAGACAAGGTCAATGGCGGACGATGACTTAGAGAGAAAGTGTGTTACTATCAGGTAGATAACCTCGGCTGCTTAATAGCAAAACTGAACCGAAAATTCTTTAACCGACCATCCCATAAGGTGATTAGCCTGCCATTCTCTAATTTATTTTAATAAAACGTTTACGTACATTACCTATTTGTTATCTATAATAACCAGATATTAAAAAATGTCAATTAACACCTGTGCCCACTGTTAGATAACCTATACACCTCCGAAGTTCAGGACGTTGACCCAATAGGAGTGCGAGTCTCTAGAAAGATCGATTCTCGACTAACTCGCAAACAGTTTCATCGATTGATGATGTCATGGGTCAAGAGAGGTCAAAAATATACTTACTAAATGGGCACGAACAGGAGATTTTTTTTTTTAAATTTACGATCATTTGTATGCGGATAAATTTACAACACTCGAATGGAAATTTCTCCTCTTTATCGTCTTACGGCAGGAAAAATCAATGTTTATTTGTTCTTCTACCGCTTTAAAGCAATGTATCTACTTTCGAACACTATTTAGTAATATGATAAATCTTAAGATATTTGGCTAGAGAATCTCGTATAATTTGAACTCAATCTATTAAGAAAAGAGATCACAAGCGCTGAAAATAGTAACTATTAAAAAAAATGAAAAGAAAAAGAAAAATCTGAATAGAAACTTCGGTAACTTTCATCAGATGGAAAGACGTAACGTGTAAAAAATGTAACCTCCGACCTCATTTTGCCATCATTCTGTAACACAATATTCTGTTTGTTTTAAAAATCCACCCGTAATTACGTCATAACGAACCTGTTTCTAGCCCCTGTATCACCTACTTTCACATAACTCCAATCTAGGCAGGTTGTTCACCCCGACCTCGCTTTTCTTTACTTCCGTATCTGTTGAACTGACTTGCCTCTTACTCTGCGCTTGTCTAGTTTTGTATCAGCTATTTATATCATTCTGTAGCAAAGATCGAGAAAGAGAGATGCTACACTAAAAAAAATTAATAAACTATTTAAGTAATATCCACCATAAACAATTTGCCCATTTCTAGCGCTATTTAAGAATCATTTTTCTGTCGATTATAACTGTGGAAATCCTCATCAGTTTTCGGTAGGTTACGTATCGCAATTGCTGGCTTATCTACTTGTTTTATTTAGGAAAATAATAAATTTATCAAAGCTACATTCTATGAGATAAATGTCTTAACTAAGAGTAAGCAGAACATCCGTACAAGTCCCGAAACAAAACTAAATAGGATATGGTCTTATCAGAAAGGTTTTATAGTTAGCTCGGGTTTTCCGGTGGTTAAAAATGAGCTGTCTGTGTGATAAGAAAATTGGATCTTCAGTAAACGAAATACAACACTGGGCATCAACAAAACGCACCTGAGTTCATGCACATTCGGTCATCAACCTCTTCAACAAGGTCAGACGAAACTTTCGCTATCTTCGTCTGTAAGCTAACGAGTTTTTATATGAAATAAATAGTTGATTTTACAAGGCCCCAAGCGTTAAAGCTCTTCTTTCTAATCTTCGATCGTTCACCCTATAAAATATTTTGAAAATTCGATATTCGGATTACCCATTTCCAGGAGATACTAAGGGGGTCAATGACCCGATATTTGATTCGCAACTTCTTCGCTCCGTCGACGGAAATACCTGGAAAAAAGTTTGCCGTACTATTTGATATTCATCGAAACACTTTTATATTGGTTTTGAAAATTTTTATTTTTCACAAATCTGAGTAAACAATCGAGAATTGTAAATAAGCCAACAGATGGGGATACCAAATTCACCATAGGCTTATGTGGAGAATTCGTAAACATATTGCTTGACGTAAACAACCTTTTCACAATTTCCACCCCTCACCCCATTCAGTTTTGTATTTCCTGGTCCCTTCCGCAACTTTTGTCCTTTCCCAACTGTTCCCTTTCCAAAAAGGGGTGAGGCGGGGGAAAGTGAAAACATCCGGACCAAATGAGTGAATTTCCTTGCCCGAAATCCATCCCCATATCACATTTTCGTTGGTAAAAAACTCTCCAGTGTACTCTCCTGTGAAAAATTAAATTAGCAATCGTCCACTTATTTTTTTTTACTTATTATTATTATCATTTTTTGCGGTCGTAATTTTTAACGCTTTATTTCCGAATGAGATCTTTTATAAATGTAAACTCTGTAGAGATGAAACGACAAATTCTAGCCCTATCCTAATTTTCAAATGACCCGAAAATCCCGTATACTGAAAATGACTAAGATATTTTGAAAAGCACTCATCCTGTCTGAAGATAGATCAGAGGTCAATACTTTATTTGGAACAAACATAATTATTCTATTTTCTTAAAAGCATTAATCATATAGGAACTGGGTTTGGTTAGAACTAAATATATCAGCTGCCACATATCCTGACTAAAATACCTGTTTCCATATTCCTAGCTTTATCCAATATTATTAATAATCAAGAAACATGGAAAGTTTGCAATGAAAATAAATTAAATACGGAGTAAAATACTTAACATGCTGAAATTGTATAAATCGTAGTTATAAAGACCGAATGCTAAAGATGTAATTCTCCAAAAAGATTTTAGACATTAATACTAAAATGATTCAACCTTTTTCAGTTAGAAATTTATAATTAATGTCTTCGTTTCCGATTGATATCTCTGAATAATAAGATCATATTTGCCATATTAATTTATGGATGATTTAGTAAAGTTTGTAGCACACGACAAATGAAAACAACTGGATTTGACTCGTTTGCTTCAGCCAAGAAAATGTTTTCTTCTTATTCTACTTTAATACGAACGAAAGTAAACTTGTTGCGAGCTAATTTATGAAATAATACAGAAATATTCGAGCGCATAATAAAGAATAGTGAAGAAAAATATGCTTTAATTTATAAGACAGAACAAAGAGGTACATTAGGAGAAAGTTTCCAAGATGTCATCAAACAGACAGCTGATGAACTAAGTATATGAGAGGTTATTATAGGTAGATAAAATATTTCTATGTGGGGCTCCCAGTGGGTGAGAAAAAAAATTTTTAATAGCTTTAGCCACCTGCTCGTGGGTCGGAAAGTAGAAAGAGGGGGACAAAATACACGCACATCCGTCCCTTAGTTGTCCAGCCTTGTCGGATATTAGTGATGCATTTCCTGTCGAAATTTTTTTGTGATCGTGTCGAACTTGACATTTGTTCAAACACGAATTCCCACTTTCTCCCCATCCTCGTATGAAAAACTAAAATCCTCCATTTTTGCCAACCCTACGCTATTCCTACGTGTTTTTCTAAACGACATTCGATTTTTATCTCGTCGAATTCCCACCGAACTCGAATCCATCTTAATAACCCTTGGAAATCGAGACGAAATAAGAAAAATCGATAGCCAATCGGTTTAAAATTGGTTACGTGGTTAACTCTTTCTTTTATCTTTCTCATCGATAACCTGCGAGGTGCCTCACTTAAATTTCTGACACCTGTACTCCATCACGTGACATGCCATGCACCGTCTCACATGTGAATAGCCGCACTATCAAGGCCCCTCTGTCGGTCATCGACCCTTATCGACTGGCAGAGACCTTGATACGCGATCTGACCCGAAATCTTCCTCACCCAGTCTGTTTAACTGCAGAAAAGGAAAGGTTATAGCCTCATAAGTTCGGTCATATCTTTCGCTTCTTCGCTCTAATGTCGGCAAGGTCCGAACCCATTCTCCATTTGTGCCTCGAGTTCATTAACCTAATCGATCAACAAGAATTATTTCGCTATAACAGCAATTTCGGGAATATTAAGCTCCTTTTTTCTATATTTTATGCATTTTCATTTTATATCTACAATTAAAAAAACGGCTTTTCTTTTATTTTTTTCGAATTATTAAATTTGAAATTCTTAGTGGAAGAATCAATGTGGAGCGAGCGAAATAAATAGAAGAAATTTCTTCTTTTCGATATATATATATTTTTTCGTTCTAAGGCATACAACATTAAAATTAACGGAGTTATTATATAATTTCTCGGTGTGGAAATCGAGAAACAAATGTAAAAATCTCATATTTTAATAGAATTAAGTGTATATAAAAAAAATATGCGTATGTGTTTGCGTGTGTGTATCAGGAAAAGTTGTGAACTTGTTAAAAACGGAAACAAAATAGAACTGAATGAGAGATCAACAGTCAGGAAGTAAATATGCGCATTCATCACCAAATTTCTACCGTCCCGATGACACTGTACCGTCTACCTACTTCCGCAAAACGTCGCTAGAGGGCATTGCCTTCCAACGGTCAATGACCTTGATGCTACAGACCCATCGGTGCCCCCTCGCACACAACTGGGGATATTTCGAATTAGAAAGCGATTTTCAAAATCTAACCGCCTAATAAAAAATATAAGCTTCTTCCATATTCACAGAATCGATTTCGTCGTTAAGATACTAATTTTAGTAAAAGAATAAAAAGAATCATTTCCCCTCTTTCAAAAAATAAAGAAATCAAATAAAAAGTTAACTCGGTTTTCATCTTCTAAATATTGTTACTTCGTAAATGATTAATTAATTTCTTAAGTTTATTACAATTAAACAATGGTGATGATCGTTCTATTTCGCGCGTAGAAAGTGATTATTACGTCTGGAAGGAATAATTAATAAAAAAACAATGTAGGGGATTTTTATATGTATTTTTGCCCTTCTGACGACGTTTCTATTGCGCTCGAATCGTCTATAGGCAAGAAATAATCATTTTTCTCTTGACCTTAGTCGTTTATTTCCCATCGATCGCATCCCGTCCCGCCATATTGGCTGCCAAGTCGTCGTCATGGTAACCGACGTGGCGATGTAGGTCAAGTCCACATCACTACGTTCATTGCTCCAAGCAACCGGAGACCTGTTTACGGCCAGTATCAGCAGAGGTCGCTATTGCACGGAGAACTCCAAACTGACTCACCCCATCTAGCGGAATCTTTTTCAGACCGTTGGCAAGATTTATCTGGCTCGCACGCGTTCTAAATCAAACCGGTGACGTCACGGTTGAACATCGAACAGGTAACATAAACAATGAACAATAACAAAAAGTGTAGCGGTCTTTATTAAAGAAAAATATAATAAATACCGCGGACGAATATAATGAGATATTTATATTATCAAAGGGTTAAAAAGAGATACTTTTTAACGGTGGCGTTATTTGTTTACGTCGTCTGGAAACGAGTCACGACGTAGTCGATAGAGGAGCAATACGAAATGACCTTTTCGCCGAAGTTAATATGGATTATGTTAATTAACCGAGATGGGATAAGACACGGCCAATGTCAACATATGGTAATCGCGCAGGTAAAAATAACAAAATGTAGCGATGCCGCTAGTTATTTATAACGTTAAATCGATGGAAAGCGTTTTCTAAGCCCTATTTAAAGAGTTTTCAATCCTATCAGCCGGGATCTTACCTTTCTGCTCGCATCTTACTTTCGCCATAGTTCGAAATCACGCATAAAGGTCCTGTTCCGTTTCTTCTTTGTGCCACCGGAGCAAATTTATGTGCCCTACTTGGCTACTTGTTTGACACAATCAGCCAACCCTGCACATCTCTCCCTCTAGTGGTCAAGGCCAAGGTCTGTGGAAAGTGACAACAGCGCCATTCTGTTTCCCAGCCCCTTCGCTATCGACGGACGTCCTCAAGGTAGTAATCCTAGTTTCATCGCAGGATCATCAACTGAGTAGCCATGACACCGTTCCTTACCGCGTCCTTGGCCTGAACAGCTGACTGGGAATCCATAGCAGAAGCCACGCTTGTTGACCTTGTACTTGGTTCTTGGAGAATTGCCAGCCATTTTCATATACTACCGCATTGCTACGCCACGATTTAAACAGATCAATAAATAAAACTCGATCAGATACCCATCTCACCCCATCACGAGTCATTTACAAAAAGAAAAAAAAAGAAGGATACGTTCAATCCCCGTTGATATGGCCCACATGACAAACGGACACGAGGTGAGGTTGATCAAATTTATATATCGTCTTTTACCTCCTGCGTACAACCGTGCGCGTGCACGGTTTTGTCATTCTCATCCCACACATGCACATACACAACTCACACAACACAACTGCGACCTTGAAAACAACTAGCTGCCAGGTTCTCTTGCGCAAAGAAACATGCGTCGACCATCGAGCTGCACCGGAAGGGTGAAATGTATAAATATATCAAAAACTCGATCTGGTACCCTTCGTAAGTAGAGACGTCTCCAGTCGCGGGGTTTATTCAGTTCCATGCGGGATCTCTAGGAGATGGCGTAGCAACGTGATAAGGCATTCACGTGTTGTCTTCTTCCATTTACTCCACGTGACTTATAATCTTTTCTTTAATAGTCACTCCGCGGGATACATATCTTTCTCTTCGTCAACAATACCATAAACAATTAAAAGAGAAAAACCCGTGGGCATCGAGCCCGAAGCGCTATTTTAAGATGAAAAACCGCGCTTTTAAAAATATTTACCGTCAATAAAAAAAGTTAAAGGAAAGAAAAGCGAAAGTGGGTCATTTACACCTTTAAGAAAATTCCGCAAGATGGCAGCATTTACCATTAATCTTTGGGGCACAAGAAAAGAGGACGATGTGGAGGGTCAGCGAACAGCAAAGGTTGATCCTGATCTAGATACGAATACTTTCACTATAAGGAGAGTAAAAAGTAGGTTGTGCCTCGCGGCTACTCGCAGATTGAAAGAATGTAGGTCCAAAGTGTGACTAGGAAAAACCAGTTCTTTCGAGATGATACACTTTTAACGAGTTTTTTATCATATTAATGAACTTAAATCATCTTCCAATTAGGGTTAATTTATGCAATTGGCATTTATTTTCCAAGATGCCAACAGAAACACACACAGACTAAAAATGGATATTCCACCTGAAAAGACCCTCTATTTTTTAAACTTAAATAAATAAACAAAACGATTTTTTAGAAAGAAAAAAAAATCGTAGTATATTTATTGCCAGCAACGATATGTAGGTCAACCCCAAAGCTGGCCCACAGAACGCCTTTCACTGTGGCCCATTTTCCAGCTCAGTTCAATGGCCTCTGGCCCAGAAAGCGAATCTGGTATATTCAGGACAAATTTGGGTCTGTTCACGACGTTACGTCAACATGGGAGCCCGACTAATCGAGAACGTGTTTAAAAACAAACTTCTCGAGGAACTTTTGCTTTAAAAATTCTTATAGATGAATTTCCTGTCGATATATTCTAAAAATGGAACGACAAAGAATATCTATTTGCTATATAAACATTCTTAGAAAAATGTCAAACCGCTCAAAAATACAGTTTATTAGAATAATCTAATTCCCGTTTTAATTAATTTTGACGAGCATTGCGCCCGCTTAGAATAATATCCATCTTAAATGCTACAATTAAAACCTGTTGCTTCACACACGCAAAATACAATTACGCATAAAATACACATATGAAAATTATTTAAACTGCTAAAACTAATTTTAAACAACTCCGATTTTTCTTATGTGCATAAATACTAATTTATTTTTAGCAGAAGGTTTACTGGTGATGATGTCATAAGTATAAAAATAAATTTTAAAAAAGGAGAGGGGAAAAAACGAAAGTGACGTTAAATAATCGTCGGACATTTCTAGTATTACGAAGTTAAAGTTAATTTTTATTAATGGAAAAGTAGGCACGGAGGGAGCACAATAACTTTCACTGAAACTTCTTTATGTACGGGTCACCATAACGAGGCTGTGACGTTATTCGGGGATTTAGACCTAGTTGAGTGTCAGTGATCCGATGGCCTGTTTTCTCTTCCCCTCTCGATAGAAGGGGAAAAGTGTAAGTTGACACACTTAACAAAGTACCCGCCCTGTTCGTAACAGTCCTTTAGTTAGCTAAAGTTACATAACGTTTAACTTAGACGAACTAAACAATTACTTAACAACATATAACAAAATTATATAAATTAATAATAAATTAAACATTTATCCCGTATACATCGATAAGAATAAGTTTCCAAAGTTACTCGCTCGATTTCGATGGCAAACCATAGAAAAACTTTCAAACGACGAGATATGTAGTAAGATAGATTACTCTTTAATCAGAATAAAGTAATAAATAATCGAAACTTACCCCCAATTTCGGGTGAAGAATATGGCAGATTGTCATTACACTGAAACATCCATTCTGACATCCTCGAATTCAGAATGTTACCGTAAGATAACGTGTCCAACATAATGGAGAAATTACACACTTCAAAGTTAGAAAAAAAATCCTAGAGAAAGCACAGTTCGAACTTTGTACAGAGACGGAGATCACTTATTAGGATATCAAATACTTTCTTCCATCCTACTTTGCAAACACCGGCCACAATAAACGCTGCCTTTCCTCGTCGGTGTCGCGTTCATTTCTAGGCCATCGCTGGCATCGCATTAACAGAGTTGCTGCCACCATTTCCTTTCGATTCTCTCCCCCCTAAACGTCAAAAGTATGCCGGTCGTTCACACCAGCCTGGCCGTGTGTTCTTAATGGCGTATGGCGAGTGTGTTTTGTGTATGAGCCGAGTGAAAATCTAGGCCACTTTCACATTCATTCCCAACTTCTCTTTCTAACCCGGAAAGTGGTCCAGTTAAACCACGTTCACTTATTCTTTACTTTTGCTCCGTAATTTAGCCATATTTATTTTTAATAAATAACAAACAACGGTAATAAAATGTTAATAGAAATTTTTAAATTAGAAGAACGTTAAGGAAGTTCGGATTTATTATTTTATTTTTAAATATCCGGATTATAAAATGTAAATCGTTTGTAACAATGCATTTTTGAATATTCCATTTTCGTTTCGATCTATTTTTGTTCGCCATTTAAGAATAAATAAATATATATATTTATTAATAAGAACAAATGTTGAATTTACTGCAATTGTTTTCCTTTCGGGGCCATCCATCACCAAAACAAAAAAAAAAGAGATCGATTTTCGTTATTTTCATAGGAAACTCGATATTATATTGATCAATCGAGTTTTCGATTCGGATTCATCTGTTACAAATAATAATCGATGTTAAGCGATAGGCGAAACAATACATACAGGAAAAAAGATCCTGTTATCGGTATAACTAACCTATATCATATAAGAACTGTTCCGTTTCGGAGTTTACTCTTTTGTTACAGAGATAGAAGCGCATAGAGCAGTCATAACTTCCTACCTCCATTGGACAATAGAATGGTTGATTGCTTGCCAACACTAACCCTTTAAAACGGTCTATTTCCGCGAAGTATTAATTCCTAAATTAGTAAAGGAAATTTTTCTTTTTACAACCGACTTATATAATTATTACTTAAGTAAATCAACTTTCGGTTCGGATCGTATACCGTTCACAAAACAACAAAAAGTCTGCATAGAAGAGAAACTAATCAGTTTTTGAAATGAATCATTTAATGAAATAATTGAAGGAAGGAGAAAAAAATATCATTAGACGGAATAAAGAAAAATCTCCGGACTCTAAAATGAATCGATTCGTGATCGATTGCAGAACGAATTAATTAAAGGAAATTGATCATTTCGGTTTAAAAACGGATTGAACTTTTCATGACAAAACGAAACAATTTCTGTTTCGATTCCAGAAACGGATCATTTAATGCAATGTTCCGTTTAAATTGGAATTAAATGAATCTATTTCTGAAAAAGATCAAATAAATCTTTTGAATGAAATTTTGTCAATAAATCAATCACGAGTTCACAATCAATTATAAGCGAGATCGATTTAAATCAAATAGAAACAGATTGAAATGTAACCGTTGGAAAAATAGAACCTCCTAAGGGCGTAATTAGAAAGACGAAAAGATCTCTGTCACCTTTTTAATCACTAAGTAATCATCCTTTCTTTCTTTTAACAAAACAAAAATTATAGAAAGTATTCTATTATCTTAATTCATTTGTAAACAAAGAGTTATATCAGTTTAATAGTGTTTTAAAAGTGAATTTTCTCTTTATCTCTAGAATTTCTTCCTTTATTGCCAGAAGGCAAGATTTATTCGCCTACCAGCGACGAAACCTCGTTTCTACATAAATACCACTTTAACACATTGTCGACTTAAATAAAATTAACTTTCCCCCTCCCCGCGGTTAATGAAGAATTTTAAACGCGATTAAAAACTTCTCGTGTTTTTTAATAATTAAAAATCTTAAAATATAAAGAGAGAAAGTAAAATTGTTGCTGCGATTACGTCAGGTTACAACACATCGAGCGAAAGACCAGCTGACCCCTTAACAGTTAGCAAAACCTCAGCGCAGCTTGACCTAAAAAACAGTTCATTTACCTCTTCACGAAGCTAGGTCACTAACTAAGCTGTTCTGCCTTGTGTGCGTAACCCCTTCCAGCGTAATAAGCGCAACGCTAGTCGGAAAGGGGTTAGCTTGTTTATGGTAACAGCGTCCTCCCAGTTCAACCAATGATGTTGAAATCTTATTGACTGCAAGAGCCGGGGTGAACGAACTAGATGTAGATGCAAATGCATGAGACAGGGAAAAGTGTGTTACAAGGTCAGGAGAAAGTGAAACTTGCCTATCGACTGTAAACCGGTTTACTTTGTAATAATAAAAAAAAACAACTTTTACAGTTTTCAATAGGATGAAATTGTTACATTTGATTATTTAATAACTCGGATTACGTGTGATGTAAAAACATTCGAATTTTCTCGCCTCGAACGGATCAATGGCTCGAGATCAAATCACAAAATGGACTTTTACCTTCCACTACGCATGAGCATTGCTTTCCCTTTCCTTGAAAGGAAGCGAAGAAAGAAAAAAAAAGAAAAAAAAACATTCATTCCATTTGGCAGAAGGCCCCGGGATGCCCTAATTTAGTGTTTATATTTATCTCCCTAACGGCAATTTTGGTACCTCATTCGTCTTAAGAATCTCTAATTGTCCAATAAGAAATCTTTTTTGACACTTATCGCCCATTACAACCGTATAAAAAAAATTAATGAGTTTATTTTCTCTTTGTTAAATATTAAAATACACAGATATTTATATATTTCGGTAAGAAAAACTGTATTCAAAACTTATACCATAACGGATAAACTCTGATTTCGAATTTCTACATGACGTCATAGACCAAAATAGACGTGGCCATCCCATTCGATTCTAAATAACGATTTAACCTTTTATTAATTAACTAATTTATTTATCTACGGCTAATAAAATATCTCTAATCTGAATATCTAACAGTTTAATAAAAAAAACGATCAATAATTTCTACCAATTGGACTTTGCACGCGCCCACGTGACTATCACGTGAGAGATGTTACCATAGCAACGCGTGCTGTAAATGTCAGCGGATCGAAGATAACACGTAGAAGGTAAGAGAGTTTCAAAAAAACAGAAAGAAAAAAATTGTCAGCGACGACTACACTTCTGCCGAGCTAGTACTAAATGTAGTATCATCCAAGGCCATGGTCACACAACTACAGCGCATTGACGCATTCCCGCCAACATATGTCAAGGCTAAAGGGGGGAATGTAACTAAATACTGGAAACTACTTAGATTATAAGGCGTATGCAAAATTTAGTAACATTCAAAGGTCATTTGTGAATAATATATTGTTAAACATTAGAAAATTTCAACATTTCTGAGCTCTATCCAATTCCCCACAATGCGTTGGAATGTATCCTAATATAATTCCCAACTGTTCGCATTTATAATGATCGATCTCTTGATTAAATAATCGATTTCCGGCGTGTTTATCGTTTCGATCGTTTTCTTATTATTATTTTTTTCTTTTTACGAAAGAAAAACTGTAATTTAGTTTTATAATAAATCGATTTTTTCATTATTGCTCGATTAATCGATTTCGTTTGTACGAATTGATTTTTAATCGATTATTAAAATTGAATCGAGGATTTGTAAATTTCATTAAATTTCTGTTAAAATAATCATTTACATCTTATTGTTTCGTCACAATTTTATAATTTTTTTTTTTTTAATCAAATTCGTAGAAAAAGGAAGCGAGAAAATGTTTGTAAATTTCCCAGAAAATTCTGTTATTGTTCGACAAATATTTATTTCGGGATTATAATATATAAATTCGAATTTTTCTGTATGGCTCTTCGGGAAAATTGATGCTAAAAGATCAAAATCGAATGATTTTCTCGGATTCTCAAATTTTCTTTCCGAAATTTAATATTTAAAAATAATTTTAAAATAATTCGATCGATATATATTTAATCGATACGTCAAAAAAATTATTTCGAATAAGTTCTATTCAATTAAATCGAATTTTAAGTAAAATCGAATTCCGCGTATTCGATTTCTAAGGAAGGAATTGGTTTCTTAGAATTGGCTTTCTTAAAAAAATCAATTCCTTTCTCTAAATTTGAATTTATATACTGTATTTTCTCCCCTGTTATATATAATTTTAGAAAATCAATTTCCTAAATTAAAAAAAAAAGAAAATTAAAATGTCTAAAATTTAAATATGATTAACGAGGGATCGTAGACGAAAAATACTTTTAAAATTAAAAAAACAATTTAAAAAAAAAACAATTAAAATTAATAAAAGAAATTTGCATCTGAAAAGAAACTCTAAGTGTTGAGATGATCGATCTATTATTAAAAATTAATTATTTTCGATCGATCTCTTAAGTAATAAATAGTGTGAAAATTGATTCACAGAACGTTATCAATCGCTCGTGGTCTAAAATGATCAATTAAAAGATCTATTTTGAAAGATAATGGTCGAAGCTATTTTTAAGTTGTGTAATTTTCTGATAATGCTGTTACATATATGTTAAACGATTTAAATTCATTTGCTGGGTTGTTGCTAAACACTGAAGGATATAATAATTAAAGGCAATGCTTTATTAATATTTATAATTTAGTAAATATAGGGATAAAACGTGAGTTTATAAATGTTATTAAAAATAACGACCTTCGTACGAAATAATTAGAAAAGAAAATTTACCAATGGAAAATTTAGGTCAACAAATTAAGTGAGCAGTTATGCAAGATTTGAAAGCGAGTTGACAAGCGATGATACTTGTGCCCCATTACCTATAGGAATCTAGGCAACAGCAGTTAATTTTTCGATTCGTGATCGACGTCGATGGCATTTGTTAATTTAATTTTCGGCAAAAAAAAAGTCGTTGTATAATTGCAAAAACGTCCACGCGAATTTGGAGAGTAATTGTTTGCGTTAGTAATGGACTAAAGTCCTCGTTTCGGAGGGGGGAAAAAGTCGTACGTAAGAATTACTTTTATCGAGATTACAATCTGATCGTCAACGGAGGATTTTTCACCTCCGTCCTATTAAATGTGAGGTTAGGAAAGAGAGAAACAAAATAAGGTTACCCTTATGGCATAGCTAGTGAGAGTGGTATGACATACATAGGAGGCGAACAACCTCTATTGGGGACACAACCTTCAGACGCGATCGACACGTCATATCCGTAAGCATTACGTCACATCCGTTCACAGTTATGTACAAACGTCGATTCCATAACGAATTTCTTAATAATTAGCTCGAATGCAATCGTATTTTTCGTTAGACGCGCGATAAATAACGAGTATGGAGAAAAACGGCGGTAACGCCGGAGCAATTGGCGGATGCAGATTCTCGTACTATATCCGTTCCACGGTTGCATCCATTGCTCTAATTGCAACGGAAGTATATTTTTATTGGGAAAAGACAAAATGCCTTAAGGTAGCTAAGCACTTTCTACGTCGGTTTCTACTGGCATACATTCTCCGAAGCAGAAGCCCGTGCAGTACGCCTCCACCAAACAACGCGACCTTCGTAATCAAAAACGTTAACATTAACAATGTCAATAAGCACTTACCGATGTCTTCGATGTCTCTTTCCTTAACAGGTTCTTCGAGATCTTCTCCCATGATTCTTCGATTGCGTAAAGAAACGAATCAGTTTTCTTTTAGTTTATCCAGCTGTCCAAGCCCAGCTTTCGATTCCTCCACCCCTTGGGCAAGAGTGACTGTGTCCCGTGTTGGGTCAACGAACTACCGCCTACTATGCAGTTCGCCGAGAGACGTCACAACCTCATAGCACACTTCTGTCTGGTTGACCGAAACTGGACAGTTTAAGGCCAGGATTTAGGCCATTTTAAACACTATTCGCCATTCTGAACGAGTAAAAATTCCTTTTTCTTTTTAATGGCCTAGCGGCTCTCATTGATTACGCTCGTTTATTCAAAAAATTCCCTACTCGATATTGATCCGAAATTTTCGCTTCCTTAATCTATTATTGACGTCAATTTGTTAATTTTATTTTTTAAACGTTACTTTCAATCCACTTTCGTCAATTACCGGCTGACCCCGCTAATTTCGCCGAATCTACGCGCATATATTAACATTATATTTTGAAATTCAGCGCTTTAATTCTTTCTCTTTAATTATTGTATAATGAGCGCTTTTTCCCATTTTATGCAATCGATAGCTTTCATTTTATTTCGCAATTCATTATTTTAATTCTTTTTTAGTACGATGTAAACAAATCGTGAGTTTTTCGGTTTTTTTACTTATTTGATAACAATTTCAAGCTAGAATTTTAAAATTTACCTTCAAAATTGATAGTATCTAATTGCATATCGGATCTTACTTTTGTAATAAAAATTGAAGTCCAAACCGTACGTGATATTTCCAGTGTTCTTTGATGTAATTCCATCGTCGATATTCATCTATTAATAGAATGATATCGGAATAATTAAAGGTTACGTAAAGGCAGTTCTATGACTTACGTAATATTAAAAACCTTTCTCGATTGTAATAAGTAGGGTCGAATGAATTTTAAACTGTTTACTTTTCTTTTTAGGATAATTAATGTCGAGATATTTTTAAAAATAGCGACCTTGGCTGCACTTTTTTTTTTTTTTGCTCGATTTATTAAGAGGAAAAGAAATAAAGTTACCGACATACAAAATTAAATACGTAGAGATTATCGAGGCGACGAAAAGACTGCATAGGTGCTCCGTAAGCAACTACGATGTGTGCAAAAGTAAACATTTCAAACTATATCTAAAGAGACAGTCGATGCACTCGGATTTCTACATTATCATAACATTCTGTATGAGAATAGTCATGTCCCAGAGTATACATGTCAACAAAAGGTTAATATTCGATCTGTTTATCAACATTCTTGCAACCTTTACCATTCACACTTGTTTTTCTTCAAACAATTTTGCTATTGATAAATCATTCAGAATCTGGCTCCGCCATGAAATTTACTGTATCCGCACGATGTTTATATAAATTATCTTACTTTTATTCGCATTACAGTTTTTATTTAAAGATAAATTACTGGCAGTTATTTTAAAATTAACTTTACGATAACGTTAGTGACACGTATTCTTACATTCTACAAGTATTAATTCATTTAATAAATACCGAATTATCTCAGTAAATTATTATTATTTTTTTCTAATAATAGTTACAATATTTTGAAGCAATAAGGATAATTTAAATATATATATATAATAGTGTAAATTAGTATAAAATAACTGCTGTGAAGTAGCCATTATTTTTAAATTAGATACCATTACAGTTGTTTATGTTGCTATACTTGTACTACAGTACACGTGAAGATTATCACCGTATAATCGAATGCAACTCTAATTATAAAGAGCGAGTGTGGACGTTGGGTCGATAGTGATTTATGTTATTCATTGTTCGAATGACGTCGTACAATAATTTTCGGCAAATTCCTAGAAAGCGCCTAGCAAACAATATTTTTATATAGGATGTATAAATTGCCAGTATCGGTTTGCTCTTAAATAAGTTGGATGAAGATCCTGCATTTTGTTGTATATTTTTATATTGACCTTGATGCGGATACAATAGCGGATATTATCGAGTTATAAATTCCCGTAAAGTTATTAATAACTTAAATAGCAATAGTAATTTTAGAAACTGTCGTCGGTTACAATAATAAACGTAATTATACATTATCAAAAAATAGAATAATAATAATGCTCGGAAATCTCGGGATTTGTTACTAATCACATAATTATATTAAATAATATTTTCTCTATTCGGATATTTTTTCTCTAAGATATTTATTCGTACGCAACTTAATAAGATTATCTCTCTTATTTAAAACTTTCTCAATTATCCATTTGTTCGATGTTAAATATAAATTATTATCCCAATGCTATCTTGTTAATTAATTAACAGTTAAAGTAGCATAGCTAATATCTATTATCATCATCTGTGTTCTGGCTTTGCAACTCCTTTACATCTCTCCGTTCTTTTATATAAACAATAAATATTTTAATTTCTTAAAAGTCTTTACATTTATAACCTTCAAAATTATATAATATACATTTCTCGTGTACATTGTCTCTATTACCAAGAGTCGAATAATTGAATATAAAATTGTCATGGGAGTAGTTACAATAATAATTTTTAAGACGGGGAAAAATATATGTTTATACAGAAATGATATTTCGTAATTGATCGCCGATAATTATTGAGTAGAAAGAAATATACGTAGATCGTCCAGGTGAATACGATCTATTTATTTTACCTAAATATTGTTGGCAGAGAACAAATTGTTATGGGGAATGACAGAAAAAGAAACAGGATGTATTTATATTTAAAAAAAAAAAAAAAATGATTATTTCGGTTTAGGTATCGAGTTACAAAAGCAAATGAGTAATTTTATGCAAACTCTTGCAGTAAGCACGAAAGTGGGTAATCGCACTTTCTCCGATTTTTAAAGAAATTAGGCATTTGTGTCAGAGGCCATTGACACCGGTTGGCCTAATTTACTATCTCCTATAATAAATTCTTTACATTTACCTCCACTTTCCCCATCTGTCGACAACAGATCCACACTTCCTTTACATAAATATTAACAAATACAATACTGGCGAGTGTACGGATCGATGTTTTATCTCGTTTTAAAATTAATTATAAATTGCATAATAGAAGTTGGATCGGATAGATAATGGAAAGATACCGAATGATGTTAAACGTCAATGAACCCCGATAATCGTTCCACTTCTGCCAAAAAATTTTGGAGGGAGCGGAATAACGTTTTTCTTAACCGTTACTAGGGCCAAAATGTTTAAATTTAGAATCGTTTCACCCGTTTTTTTCTCGTCTCGGTGTTGAGTGTTCTCTCTTTGTATGTACTGTGCGAGACGGGATCGATGCTGCGATCGTGCAACCAATTAAAACCCATCTTAAATGCCTAATATGGACACGAGAAAAATTCCAATTTACAAAAATTAAATAAATAATTGTTATCGAATGGAATGAAATATTAACACGGATTTCTGCGTAAATAAATAACAACTCGATACTTTAACGGCGCGCGTTATTAATTAATTAAAAAAAATTACGTATCGAATTACAGAAATGATTATTTTTTCGAAATAACTTATACGTTAATTACGAAGGCGTTAAAAATTAATTTAATATATAAAAGAATTATATATATATATAGTAATTACGAAACGCTGTATATAGTTACGTCAATGGTCGTACGGCGTAAAACGTCATTAGAGCCCCAAGAATCAACCAATCGGGACGAATGTCAGGAAACAGTGGTACTACGAGTTATTGACCTCGGGCACGAGGTGCGCGCGCAGGCGAGGTGAATGACCTACTTTCGATAAAGGGGAGCAGATCTGCACCTCTACAAACAAAACAGTCTATTAAGTGCGGATTCTCTTGTGCAAATATTAACCGATAAGCTAGCTTTCGAAATTCAAATTAAACACTGTTCAACGGACGACACGAAGTCGCTCTAGGCTCCATGTTTGTTATCTCCGTCTTCTTATCCCATTGCATCGCGCTAAACCACGCTATCGAACGTTTATTTTGATGGCGGCAGGCAAACCCATAAATATACATCCTATTTTCAATTTAGCAAATTCGATAACCTTCGACCCGTTTACGTTTATTTAATAATTACGAACGCATCTATATACAGTACTGTACGTGTTTCTCTTTTTGTTTTGTTTTGTCCCTGCCAGATCGAATAAAATCCCTCTATTAATTACATTCAGTTAGCGCGTAATGCGTCCTGTTTGATAAAACAAAATGTCGGACGAGTAAAATAAACTCTGGCGATTATAACGAGAATTTGTGTCGGTTATTATAATTAATTTTGGCGAAAATTCCTTATTTTTCATCCCCCTTTTTCAGAGCTTAATTTGTGCCGGGAGCAATTTCATTCAATACTTTTCTTCGGATTTATTTCGCCTTAGTTTAGCCACGTTCAATTTTAGATTCTCATCTTTCTTTGGGCGCTCTCATTTTATTCGATGGAACGTTCGTATACGAGCAGCGATTTTCTCCGTCTTCGTCTTTATTGGGGTTAGCCATTGTGTGCATAAATGTCTTTGGGGATTCCCGAATCGCTTTACGACATCCGATTTACGGGGAGAGAAAGGAATAATTCCCCCTCTCTCGTAACTCGCCGCGTAATGGTCGCCACGCGGATTATACTCGAAATAATAAATACGGGGATCTCCTTGCCACTCTAAACTGCAGGAGCTGTAAATCTCTGGCCAATCGAATCTTTCCAATGCCACGCGTTATTTCACTCGGCGGTAACAGGTGTAATATAAGAAACGGAAATGGTTCTTTTTTGTTTTGCCACCCGCCATATTTCCATAGGAAAAACGTTCTTGCCCACGAAGGTTCGTACGAAGAGCGTAGACGAGTTATGGAAAATATTTAAGCGCCGTCGGTTGACGTACACATAACTTATGTAAATGTAAATATAAGCCTAAAGCCAGAGATGGGGACAAGGCCAAACTAATCGAAGCTTCTTGTCCTTGCATTTTTCTTGTTTCTTCGGCGTTTCTAACAAGACCAGTCAACCCCTGTCCTTGAGAGACCCCTATTTTTGACATGTCCTATGTTTCCGCTAACAGCAAATACTTTCACCTGACCTCATTTTTCTCTTCTAGCCCTAAGCTTAACAGATTGCTGTCACGAGCTCCCAAATTTGCCCTCGTCTCGCTAACCTTACTCGATAACCGCGGTAATTTATATTGTTTAACATTAAACGCCTGCATGTGTGGCGGCACTAAACTGCCGTCTTTGCCATTGTTTTACGAGATTATTATTACTCTTGTTCGATCGTATTAATAAGTTTTAACAATATTTTACTTTAAGAAATTTCTTAAGAATTACAGTTTGAATTTAGATGAAAATTGCTTAATTAATGACGAATTTATGCGCAAATTAATCCGTCGCATCCAGAATAAATCAAATAATTACAGAATGGGCGCAAATGCTTCACTAATGAATTAATTTGAGAGAAAAATAATAAAAATTTTGAACAAGATGGAACGATTAATGATGATTTAAAGCTTTCCAGACGTTTTGCTTCCATTTTATAATCTTTTTAAATGCGCGGGACGAATTTATGTATAAATATTAAGACATTAACGCCACGTAAATAAATATTTTGAGTATTTAACAGTGGAAAAATTAATTATCGTCGATCGTCACCCCCTCTTGTAATAAATTCAGCGGTTTTAAACGGTATTGTACTGTACCTTGTTTACGTAACAGTAAATACCAAGAGTATCGATTAATTGCAAATGTCACACGGCGAAAAAATCCGTATTATTAGCAAAAAAAGTATTTATTTACTAATAAAAAATACGTGGAAAGGATGTGGTGCAGACACCAACGGATGCGATAACACGTATTTCCTGCTAGCCTTTTCAAAGTTAAGGTCGAACTGACCACATAAAGGTCGAGAAAACAACTTTTAGGAAGTTCACTAACAAAATACAAAATAAAGAACGGCTACGATAATATAAGGAGCAAGATAATCAAAATTTGAAACTCGTATATCCTGTTGCGGCGCTTTCTACAAAAATAGGTCATTATTAATATATTAATTCTCGCTATTTATTTATCTACGGCACAGGTGTTAATACAGGTTTGTTTATACGAACGGAGACGATTATCTGTTAAATATATCGACAGAGAAGCGATAAGCGTTTGAATGTCAATTTACGGATAGAACGTTATCGTAGGAACAAAGGAGGTGGTAACAGGTGAGCTATCCCACGTCCAGGATGGTCGTGTCGTTTGTCCTTGACCGGTAACCGAAGATGAGCCAAGATAAACTGTGACCTTGATGACGACTTTGATACCGACTGTTGATTTTCTTACTTATTTATACACAAATTCCAGATTTCGCCGTCTCTGCATATTTCGACTGCGACACCACGAAATTCTGGACAATTTTAGCAAGCGTTTGAAACGTTCTTAGGAGGGATTTCGTATAAATATTTACAAGACGAGAGAGAGAGAGAGAGAGAGGAGCGGGATTCCCGGCTGCAAACGACACGAAAATCGATTTTCGCCATGTTAACCCAAAAATAAATGGAGATCTTTCAAGGGCAAGGTCGAGGCGATCGTCGTTTTGGCTTATCTTTTTTACTGCCGCCCATACAGAGTCCAACATTCTTTATCGAACGATGAGGACCAACCGAAATGGTGTGACGTCGGCGTGTCGTTGTCCCGCTAACCTTGAAAACGTGATGTGTCCTTTCGGAGAATCCGCCATTTGACTAAATTGGTTCGCTTCCATAAAGAATAAGTGTCGTACGTAGAATTAGATCTTGGACGTGGACACCGAATTTGGAAAATTTAACGGTTACCCTTCTATTTTCTCTCCAAAATTATCTCCAGTAGACAAAACAAAATCTAATATTTGCCCAATTCTTAGATTTATTACTGATTAAAATTAAAGAAAATTGCTTACTTGGCATTTTTAAAAAATTACTTTGAAATAAAATCTATTACAGTTTAATAATTTTATTCCATTCCCGCTTAATTATAATTAACTGTCGATTAATTTTACTTAACTCGCAAACCAAGCTTTAATTTAAATTGAAATTAATGGAAATTTTAAATGGAATTTCACTCATTTTCAAAATAATCGGTTTTGAATAGAATATAATTAAAACTTTTTCAAAATATCTTTCTAATGCCCCAAAATTAATTTATCAAAACTAAAATTCGTAATTGAAATAATAGGATATTCAATATTTCAAATACAAGGACCGTTAACGTATTTAATTCGTTTTTAAAATACCGTCCACCATCCATTACAAGCAATCTAACGGATATTTTATAACACAGCAGCGCAGCCTTCACACTACAACGTCGCCAATGTACAGTACCATTGTTTGATGGTGTAAACGTACACAAAAATATATTTAATGGGCGTATTCTCGTAGAAAATCTTCCTTTATTTCAATTTATAAAAAAGGGGGGGGGAAGTTTTCTGAAATTATTTTTGTGGGCACTTGGCAAAGCCGTTATAAGTTGAGTCATTAAGATTGCGTTTGTTTAGGGAAAACCGGACAAAATATAAAAGTCCGAAGTGTTAATTACCTTTGAATTTTGTTAGCTGTTTGTTTGTTAACCCCGGGGCATGTCCTAATCACGAAACGAAGTATATATTGTGTCGAAATAGAATGTTGTGAAATGACTCCCCGCACGATCCAAAAAAGGATAAAGGGAAAAAATTAGTTTAAAGAACCGACTGCAAAGAGGCAAATTAAGGTATTCTATAATCCCTCGACTCTATTATAACAAAACGTGTATAGCATTAAGGGATAACATTCCGGATTGATGTATACCCATTCGGATTACCAGAAACGACTGCAAAACGGACAGAAATTCTTGTAGCGTCATTACTTTATATAAGGGGGATTCTTCTTAAATCTTGAAATAACAAGCGGAGAGTAAGGATCGTTCATAAATATTATCAACAGCTGTCGCCCAAGGTGAAAAAATAGACGCAAAAAAAATCCTTTTCTAACACATTATATACTAAAATAAGTTAGAAGTCTTTTGACCTTGAACTATCTTAAATTCCTTGCGTCAGCGGTATTGCATTGGCTTAAAGCACAGGGTCAATGCCACGTTCGTAGACAGACCACGTGGGTGATATCGAGTTCAAAGGTCACATTGATGAAACCAATCTGGCAAGAGCGACACGCCCGACACACATCGCATTTTCTGGAAAAATAAGTAATCTTCGTTTACCTGATATTTCGAAATTAAATATTTATCTCTCGTCTTTGTTTTTCTAAAGTGTTTTTTTTAATGACACAATTCATCGCTTATCGCTGCTATTTTCAAGTTTTGGTTCTGCATCCGCATCGATCTTGTATAAATATAATTGATTTTATTAATCGAAACCTCGTACAGAAGTATCGCAGTGTTAGGAAACGGCCGCAAGTACTGTATTTTATAGAGAATTTTATTTAATTATGTGTTAGTTGATGGCGAAATTTTCGTTTATTTAGAATTAATAAATTCGAGGAGAAAAGGAGTTCATACGAAATGACAAAAGAAATTGTTTGAAAACTCACTTCCTGGTTTATTCTATTGGATATGGGTCATTCCACATACAATCCCAGACCAGTTTTTATTTTTTAAATCATATTAACATATATTTTTTCGGTTTCGTTTTTTAAACTTGAACGGTCACACGCGGAGATGTTGATCTAGCGAATATTTCCTGTCCGATGATGCGATAATTAACTAACTACGAACGTGTCGGAGAATTAATTTTTAACGAAATACGATGAAGGGGAGGGGAGATCCAAAATAGTAACACTTCTCTCCGTTCATGACTGTTCTACACCGAGCAAAGCATAGCTCCATTAAATATAAGAAAAATATCCGAGAGAATATTCATTAGAATTAAATGTAATAACCGTGAAAACTGTCTTTTAATCCCTATATAACAATGTACGCGTATCGAAGCGATTTTAAAAGCTGGTAAAGTCACGAATACGGTTAAAATCCCACTCGGATATATATTATAAAACGCATTTGTACCACCCCAAAAGCGTCACACAATTAAAGAAATTAAAGGTTTAATTATGCAGAAATGCTCTTTTATACAGGTATCGAGTTTTATTTATATAATTAACGAACAAAGAGGAATTTTGCGCGGGTAGCAACGCCCTTTGTGCCATCGATCCGTTTTTCGCGTCTTTAATTAGTTAACTAGAGGATCTTGGTGACA
This sequence comes from Centruroides vittatus, assembly GCF_030686945.1. Taxonomy (NCBI): domain Eukaryota; kingdom Metazoa; phylum Arthropoda; class Arachnida; order Scorpiones; family Buthidae; genus Centruroides; species Centruroides vittatus. The sequence continues at coordinate 969,331 of NW_027122603.1, read as the reverse complement.
ATGTTTATATGCCTCGGCACCCAATAGCGAGAGAGAAACTCTGATCTCATCCTATTCGGTCAAGGACACACGAAAGTCAGGAGGGCACGTCCCCCTCCTTGTCCTTGAGATGGAAGTCTTTTTTTTCTCTGATTGTCGCACCATACCAAATCACCAGAATGGTGAACTCGAACGTTTGTGAACTTGACTCTTCCAAATTTAGAAAGATGTACCGTTACTTGAAAACAGAGGTTATCTACCCCCAGTTGATGTTCTAATACAGCTGTCGAGGATAAACTTTACGATTATGCTCCGACAAATAGCCATTATCCATCGAATGTGCCCATAATGCGGTCGACAGCTAAAACTAGTGCTTCCAATGACGATGTTCTTTAAGTATTTAACCGTTTCTACAAACAAAATTTCGAAAAAAAATCCACTAAACATACAGTTTTAGATTCGCCTTCTTCTAAGAATATATCCGACTTCACAAGACATTTTCGAGATTGGTCGTGTTTACAGAACACCGTTCTTTAAATTAAATAAAACACAACCATTGTAGAATACTAAAGACGTTTTTGTAATATTATCGAATTTATTCTGTTCCATATAAATTTGCGTTTGACGTAAAGTTCGGGGCATCGAAGGCGTTACCGAGTCAAAATGAATTTTAATAAGGTTAATTAAGAAAAATAAGGTCGTTTCCGATGTAACTCAATATCATTCCAAGACGACCAACTTGACCCTAACGACGTCAAAACCATTAATCGTGTAATAATAATAATAATAATAATAATAATAATAATAAAATTAGGGATTTATTGTCTGCGGGGCTTCCCCGATTCAACGAAAAACTTCATCTCGATTTCTGTATATCTTTCTTTCACTTAAATTTATGCCTATTAGATTTTATTACGGGTGAGAATAACCTCTTTCGTATAACATTTCACACACAAAAAAGCACCTTCGTTAGTTTTATCAACGTTTATTCTTGTCGATCAGAAATATTTTTCATTTCTATAATTATTAATTTTAATTAACTTCGGTAGATGGCGCTCCGATGCTTTGAATAACAATGTTTATTATTTACATAGGAATTCATTTTTGTTTTTCGTAATATTTAAAAGGAATTTAGCGCTGGACGAATGAACGATTTTATTGTAATTTGTGTTAAATCATAAGTTAAATATAAAAGATTTTAAATATTTATTAACGTTTACTGTTACGATAGCGAATCCTCGATAGCGTTTTTTAATATTTCCGCAATTCCCAACAAGTCGTTTTTCTCAGAAACTGCGTATTTCAACGAGAAGGGGTATAAACAGTCGAAATTTCCAGGAAAGATCACTCATACGTTAGTTATTCGCAGTGTCGCCATCTGTCCTCGTCCCAAGCAATCATTTCCACTTATTATTTCGTCCACCTTAAACAATTTAAATCGTAATTCCGATTATCGTTTAGCATTTTAATTTAAATGAGCTCGAGCAAAAAATACAGATTTAAATAAAAATTATATAATTTAAATTTATTAGACGTAGGCGCTGTACGAGACAAGTGCTTGGGTTGACCTTTAACGTAGAAACCTACGCATCGTATGACGTAAACAGGAGAGGTTTATGGAAAGTCGACTGTGTCAAAACACAGGAAATGCAACATAAATTATCATAGAGCTTATCTAGCTATTTGTTATATACATACATACATTTTTATCCCGTTCCAATTATTTCTAATTATTATTTTTTTATATAAGCCGGTATTTTCAATGGAAATTATTATCGGTTACAATTGTTAATCTATATTTCTGTTCTAATAAATAATTACGGATACGGCGAATCCATCGTCGAATACGTTAATTGGAACCGAACAAGGTCAAGTTTATGTGGATCTGTTAATTGGTCTAAGAACGTATATTGTAACGAATTATGGAGAAAGCAATTATAGAAGTCAATTCGCCTTCGTGCTAGGAAAAAAATAATAATAATACTCGAAAGGACTTTAAATTGTCATTGTTTAAAGCGTTAAAACAATTTAAACTATCCGATTTAAATATATTTTTAAAAATAAGTTTAAGCGCGACGATTTTTTAATTCCTCTTCCGTTTTATTAATAATAATAAAATTATTACAAAGCGGTAGTTATTTCTTGTACATTAATAATGGTTTAGAATTGAAGAATTAAATATTTTAACATGCGAAGTATAATATACGTAATAGATATACCGAATGTTAAGTGATTTGTAACGTCACCCGACACATCGGCGGGGTCAGTTATAAATATAATAGTAGTATTCAATTTGATTAGTATAACATTTAAAATAGTGATAACGGCATAGAAAATTTTGGAATAGAGACTTGGATAAATACAAATTGAACGAAAGTTAAGTAAGAAATACAAAAATTTCTTGGGATGAATCGATAAACACATGATTGATCAGTAAAAAATGACAGAAAAAATGCAAACAGAAGTGATTCAAAAAAAAGGAATGAAGATAATGCATGGAAAATTAATCCTAAGCGCAATAAAATCTATGATAATGATAATCTAAATCGTAGCTATAAATTATTTTCATTTTTCGTATAAATTAATGGCATTTATTGCAGTTAACTGATGTACTCCCGCTCAGTAATATTTCAAATTGAATCAGAAGTGTACAACAAAAGCAACTGTTGCTAATGTATAAACAAAAATTCGTATCACAAGTAATAAAATTATGTAAACTAAGTTTTTTTTTACTAAAAATTAAAATTATATAAAACATTAGATAGAATGTAATGGAAATGTAATATGTTGTTTATAGCAAATTAATGTATGTTTTTCAATTAATTGCTATATTTAGATAGTAAAAATGAAAAAATAAAATAAAATACAAATTAGAAAACATTTTGATTTTTTATTATTTTAAATTGTATCAATCCTGAAATTACATTGTAAAAATATACTTTGAATTAACATTATTTTATATACAAATTTAAATTATACACATAATTTAAAATTTGCTAACTTTAACGCAATTACAAAATGATTATTGATGTAGAAATTTTTAGTGAATACAAAAAAAAATTACAATTTTTAAGCATTTGCATTTACAAAAAGCTGAATATCTACATAAACTTCTGTGTAAACTACATACATATAATCTGTATAATATAAAACTTAGAATATTTCTTTGCTTTTTTTTTCAGCTTTAAAAAATGCCACTAACTTTTTCTGCATGCTTACTTTGGTTCTTTGAAGCATACAGCAATATTTAATAAATATGATTATACATACAAAAGCTGTTAAATAATTTTCTCTTTATTTGTACAAATTTATAGAAGAAAAATAAACTTTTAAAATATTTATAAATACCATTCTAAATGTCATCTGTTGCCGATTTAATTTGTGACTAATTATTTGAGCAAAACTGTGAGGTTCGTCCTGTACTTTATAAAAGTACTGCCAACATTAATTATTATCTATTTTTTCTGTCCTGATTTGAAAGTAGCATGCCTATAATGGATTTAATTTTGAAAAATTAAAATTAATTTAATTCTGTTAAATCATCCACAAATACTCTCATATTTTTAACAGGAATTAATTACATGCTAAATAATCATTTAAAGTATTATTATTTCTATATACATATAAGTAAAATAATCTCTCTTACTTTCAAAGTAGTAAACATGATGCCGTATTCGCCATTTTGGAGGTGTCGCTCCATTAAGTCATCTATGAGATGAATTTCCGAGCCTAGATGACGTATTCGAGCTCTGACTACAACATACTGAAAGACAGGAAATAGGTCATCCATCTTCCACAAAAAGTCTGAACTTAAATGTGTTTGGACATCCTGTAAAACAATTGGTAAATTATATTCGTACTATTATTTAAATGCTAATGTACTATTAAAATAGATGTCGACCTTATTTATTTCGTAGAAAGTCTGATATATTACTTTCAATTTATCCAATGGCGTAAAAGCAGTGCTAAAACATTAAATAAATAAAAAATGTTAATTTAATATCATAAGTTTATAACATTCAGATCTGCAATTTTGTTTACCTGATATGTTGCAGAGTTTCAACTGCAGTTGCAAAATATTTATCCTTGACTTTGCATAGACTCTAGTCAAGTGAAAATGACAAAATAAATTTCTTTACAGTAATTAATTTTTTTAAATGAAAAAAGATAACAAACAAATACCTGGCGACGTTCTCCAATAGCGTCATCATCCGATGTTACCCAAAATTTCCTAAAAATAATGATTATTTTTACATATCTAATACAATATGTTTATAAATTTTATTAAACTAAACTATACTGAAATAATTTATAATTTCTTAACAATCTTATAAACAAATAAATAATATAAATTATTTGTAAGTGCTAAAGATATAATTTGCAGTTTTTGACCAATTTTTTATTTAATACCTTAATTCGTGTGTCTATCTACTAGGAAAATACCATTACTGTATTATTTTTACTAAAATTAACAATCCTCATATTATAATGTAGTTTTGATATAAAATTAATTTTACTTGGTAAAACAATCTTGAATACCAACCATTAAATTAAATCTAAAAGAAGATAACAACTGATTATAATAAAGTTCTATTTTAGCATTTTTAATTTTTTTTTAAAACAAAATTGAATAAACATTGTACTGTTCTTCATATCCAAGTCAGCTTTATTATTAAAAAAAGAAGTTTTTGTAAATATTTTAAAATAAGTTATGAAAAAACAATTAAAATTTTTGACAAGTACATAACGAACAAGCTATTTTTATCAAGAAAACAACCAAATGCTTTTAAAATAGCTTACATTTTATTTTATTTATTTAAAAAAAAATAAGTTTTTTCCTATTATACTAATTATAGAATAATATTTACACAATATGATATTAAATATAATTATTTTATATCATAAAGTATACAGAATTAGAACGTAAATATTTGTTCGAAAACAAACTATAAAATTATCAGTTAAAAAAAGTTTCCAATTATTATTAAATAACTTTTAGATGTAAAATAAATCAAATTAAGATCTATTAAAGTTACTTAATACTTATCAATATGTGAATGATTTACTTAAACTATAATTACAATTCATATATAATAAAAGCTTATAAGACAAGTAGTATTACTAAAACTGAGTGCGAAACTATAAATTCTTATATTTAAAACACTTTTAAAATCAGCACATTTTAATTAAATACGATAAACAAAAATGAGTAGTTTCACTTCTTTTATATACTTATATATTATTTGAATTTATCGCATTGACTATATTTATTTCATATTTGCTGTTTACCAGAGAAGAGTCAATTTGTAAATATTTTATTGTAATATTTATTGAAAGTAGTTAAAAATAGAAAACTCTATATTTTCAAAAATAGATTAAATTTCTATCAGTTTTTGTGGAATTTGAAGTAAGTTACATTATCAAATTATTAATTTTAAAATATCTATTCTAGTATAGTATTAAATTCTTATCATAGAAATATATTTCTATGAGAAGAATTAATCAAAGTCAAATTTAAAAAAGTTTTTAAATTAATAAAGTACATATTAATGTTAAAATAAATTACAAATATAAGTAAATATAGATATCATATATTTAAGATATGGATTTAAAAAAATTAATCAAAAATTTAAATAAAAACTGTATTATAATGAGATTAATTACCTTAAATTGATATAAAATATTGGCTTAGCTAGATTACACACTTATTATACAGATCATCAATATTAATTTTAAACAAACATATTTGATATTTTTACTGATATGTAAACTTAAATATCTACTAAAAACTATAGTCGAATATAATCAAATAATGCAAAACACTTTTATAAGAATGTTTCTTTTTCCTCTAAATATAGTCAAGGATGTAGCCATACAAAGTTGTATTTCCCACACAAACTCTTCTGCCTTTCACTATCTGTTGGCACCTCTGCCACACCATTTAAATTAACAGCAAAAAGTGTAAAAAACAGGTACATCAGACTTAAATACTAAGCTATATGAAAAGTCGTGAGATAAAGAATAAAATTTAATACCTGTTCAGCCCCACTTTTTTGTTTACTATAGTTTGCGTACGGCTTCATATGACATAAAATACTGATAAGGCAGCTGTTTGAACAATAATTTGTTGCTGGTGATCATGGGCTATTGCATGTTTATGGTAATTTGTCTACCTACACTAAGTCTATGCAAGCCATCTTCTACACAAGTAACCCACACTCAAATTTCTGACTACATCCCAGTATAGTGAATAAATTGTTATATTTTCAATGCCAACATCAACTTTTAATTTAAGTTTCAAAAACAGAAATTTTTAATACTTCAAAATGTTACACAAATTTTTTACAGTTTCATTAATGGTAATCATCATTTATTGATTCATTTTATATGGGAAATGCATTTTGGACCATTTTGTCACTCATCAGCCACTATACAAGTTACACATTGTCAATAATCATACATCATTTTAGACAAATGAATTTACATGGATAAGAATTCCACATTTACATTTTTTGATGATGAATACCTTATCCATTTAAAAAAAAAAAAAAAAGCCAACTTTTTAAATATAGAACAAATGTTAAATCTTTAGAATCACATTTTCTACTTTTAATCATTTCCAGTTCCAAAGAACCTTTATAGCCCCACTCCTTTTCACCCTTGTTTTTTCCTAATCGTAATTGTATATCCCCTCTGGTGTTTAAAATAGGATACCAAGAACCATGTATTTATAAACCATTGTTATTATTATTAATTTTTTCTGTTTCTTTTAACTTTATAACTTCACTTTTAAAACTATTTTTTTGTTTTTTAATTATTTTATTTTAATGGAATCTTTAACTATTTTGCAATTGTTATTGTTGCAATGTTCTGCTATTGCAGAGAATTTGTTGTTGTACTTTATTACTGCAATATGTTCTTTTATTCTAATTTTAAGTTTCTTATCAGTTTCTCCTACATACTACACATGTACATTAGCACAATTACAGTTAAATTTATAGACTAAATTTTTTGCTTCTTAAATTTTCCTTTTATTTTTTTAATTTTTTTATTCATAATTAATTTTCCTAGTGTGTTCAACAATTCTGGTATTAACATTATTTGGTAATTTTTAATTCCTTTTATTTATTTTTAAAAAAATGCCTTTCTCATAGTCTTTATAAATTGTGATTAGTTGGGAGTGTTGGTAATATTTATTCTATTCTGATCCATATTGGATAACCACTGATTTGTTGTTTTTTTTTATTGTAACCATTCAATAAAAAGACTAATTATTTCACTTATTTGCACATGTGTATGTAGGAGAAACTGGTAGGGAACTTAGAATAAAAGAACATATTGCAGCAATAAAGTATAATAACGATACCTTTGCAGTAGTAGAATATTGCAAACAATAACAATTGTGAAATAGTTAAAGATTCCGTTAAAATAACTAAAAAACAAAAAATAGTTTTGAAGGGGACATACAGTTACAATTAGGGAAAAACAAAGGCAAAATAATGGAGTGGGGCTGTAAAAAGTGCTTTGGAATTGGAAATGATTAAAAGTAGAAAATGTGATTCTAAAGGTTTAACATTTGTTGTATATTAAAACAGTTGGCTGTTTCTTTTATTTATTTTTTAATGTATAAAGTAATCCCCATCAAAAAGTATAAGTGGAATTCTCATCTATACATATTCATTTCTCATCTACATATGTCTAAAATGATGTATGATTATTGACAATAACTTGTATAGGGGCTGATGAGGGACAAAATGTTCTGAAATGCATTCTCTGTATAAAATGAATCAATAAATGTTGACGGCCACTGATGAAACTGCAAAACAACAACCAGGCATAAAGCAAATAAAAGAAACAAATTTCTTACATGTCTACTCCCAGGAAAGTCATAAGTGCTACATCTGACTGTTTATTCCATTTGAGTAAACGTTCCCAATATTTTTCATTCTCTTTCTCATTGAATAGAGCATAGAGTGTGAATAATGGAGGGTAAATTCTAGGTAACAAGATTGGATGGAGGAGACTTGCTGGAGTTGCAACAATACTAGAAATAATTATTTTGAAAAAATTAAATGCAAATCATGTTATTGCATTATTAAGACATTCATCTGAAATTTTCTAAAATGCATACTAGCATAACATAATAGCATTTATATACCTATTAGACTCCTTTTCTACATCAGATAAAGTACTCCATTCATCAGAATTGGCAGGATTTAATGATAATGGATGATCAGGATGAGGAAGTCCAGGAAATAATATTCTAAACAAAATAAAATTATTACAGTTTCTAATAATTTTTAATACAAATAATACTAAATTAAATTAAAATATTACCTTATTATTGAATATGTTCTTTTAATAAAAGAATTTATTTCTGCTATGGCATGTGGTAAGAGACGTGGATGAGCACCAATACCCAAATAAGTAGCTCTTGTAACAAAATCAAAAAATTAAATCTTGAAACAAATTAATTTTACATCTGTCTACTAAATTATTCCTATTTCTAAAATGCAGTACTTTTAACATATTTATAGTAAAGAAATATAAAATTAATTCTAACCTATATACATCAACCAATCCTTCTATTAATAATCCTATTGGATGAAAATGGAAATTAGATGCTCTCTGTAAATATTCCTCAATTTCTTTATATCCATCAAATGTTAATTTCTCAATTTCAATGCCAATTTTTGGTATACGTTCCAAAATATCGATGTCTTCTTGATTAAGCTGAGATCTGAGAAAGTTTGAAATATTCAATCACTTGTATTTATTATTGATGTTAATAAATTTATAAATTACCACCTTTTCTTGGATTGAAGCTCTTTCTTTCTTTTGCTTATTGCAACAGCTATTGCTTCCCAAGCTCTTTCAGTGTCTATTTTAGGATTGACTCCCAGTACACCTAACATCTCACAACAATGACCGAATATATCTTCCCATTTCTTATCTGCAGGCACACACAACTGGCCAAATGAACTAAATAAGAAATGATTTGTAATAATAAAACTCTTTGAAAACAAATAAAGAATAAACATTTATTTTTGTGGGAATATATATATATATATATATAGGGTTTACATAGAATAATAAATTGCAATGAAAATGGAAAGCTAACATTAATTTAATTTTGCTTTCGAACCAATTCATTTAAAATTCAAAACAGTAATATTATTATATATAAAATTAGATTTCATTCCATAACAATTATGTTGAAAAATCATATTTATAAACAGAAAATATGATTTCTCATTTTTATCCTGCAAACTCATTCAATTATTTTGACATTGTTGACATTTTTTTATTATTATTAGACTCAACATCAATATGCAGTATTTTAATATTTTTTTTATTCCAAATTATATAACTAATTACTATTAATAAAAAATATATTTTCCAACAGTTTAAACAGAAAAGTTTAAAAACATTCCAAAATAAAATAGTTATAATATACATTTCTATTTTAATCAAAAATAAAAATAATTATTTATTTCAGCTGAAACTGTATTTATATTGATAATGGTATTATAACATAAGTGTGTGTTAATGTAATGCTGTGCGTGTTGTATTAAGTAAATTATACAAAAAAATTATAATAATTGAATACAAAAGAATAATTAATAAATTTTGATAATTTTGTAAGTTTTATTCTTGAATATTTAATTTAAAAATAAATTATCAAATTTCTCAAAATTTTGATTCATTCTTTTACATTATTTTTTTTTATATATATATTAATTAAAATGGCACAATTGCATTTAATAAGATATAAAAAAATTATCCTCTCATATAAGCTTTTTATGTCAGCATAAAATTACAAAATTTTATAACATTTTTCTTATCAAATATATAAAGTAGTCCAAGAAATTCCTTCATCAATATCTTATCATTTTCTTTTTCTTCATTTCTTGTGAACTTTAATATAGTTTAATAAAGATAAATAGATTTTCAAAATGTTTGCTTTTTGTGGAAATTTCCAAAATATATTGTTTTGTAAAGTTATACAATGCTGTATTGAGAAAAATCTTACAAAATTTCATTTATTAAATTTGAAATCAGATAATCATAGCAGTATTTCATATAAAGAATTCTGAATACACTAATTTATTTACATTTACTACACATACGAATTTTTAAATGCATTATATAAGAATTTGAATGTTTCCAAAATCAATTTTAAAAAAATCTAAATTAACATGAACGTAAATGACTCTAATTATTGAAATTATTTATATAATTGTATTGTATCATATATATTTATTTTCATTTATCAACAGAACACTACTTGATAAATTTCAAAATTATAACATCTCTAGAAGTGAATAAGAAGCTGTAAATCATTACTATACTAATACAAAAAAAATCAAATAATATTTGCTTACTAAAGAACTGAGTTTTATAACAACTGGGAAAATAAAGTAATTATAAAAATAATTTAAAGATACATTCTATTTTATAATGCAGCTTTATGTATATGTATAATACAAAAATATTCTATTAAGTATTTTGAATTTAACATTACAATCACTAAGTTAAAAAAGAAAAATAATATATTTAAATACAGTGGGTGATTGGTTAACAAACATAATCCGTTCCAAGACTTTGTTCGTTAACCGATTATCGATTTACCATAGGTTTTTATGGGAATTTGATTAATTCATTCTGGAGACCCCAAAAAATAAAAAATATATACTTTCTTACTACATTTATTTATATATAATAATAAAAATACATATATACACAGTCTTGCATTTTTATTAGTTGTGTTTTTTCCGTTTGTGGGAGTTAAAGAATCTGTCTAATGTCGATTGCTTTTCTCTATTCTTCAGGATTTTTCAGCAGTAATCAATAGTATTGTCGTTGTAGAGATCCCCAAGCCTATTAACCTCAATCTGGTTTGGATGCCATTCTAAGACTGCCGTTCTGACATTCTCCCACTTCTTCAAAAGATCTTTAATAAAAGATGTCGGCATTAATACTCTTTTTCAGAAGAAAACATATCTCGCTGAGTTTCTTGGTGTTCTTCGTTCAAGAGTTCTTGACATTCTTCTGTCATCAGATCAGTTTCAGGTTTCATTATGAGCTCTTCAATGTTCTTTATTTCTCAGATGTGATTTTTGTTACTCCTTAAGCTGCTTGAGTCTTCTTGATTATACAGTATCTTTCTTAGATAAGATTGAACTGTGGTCTACTGTAGACTTGTTTAAGCCATACTGCCCAGCAACATCAGACATCTTCTGCCCACTTTGCTATTTTACTCTCATCTTTCAAAAATAAAAACAGACTCAAAACTTAACGCGTGCCCGCTCGACAGTCTGGTAAATACTATAAGAAAGTTGTTTGTCAGAAAAATAAAAGGCTGAAATTCAAGGGAGAGTTTCAAAGTTCAGAGGAATACTATCTGATCAGTATATACTACCGGGTTGAGTGTCAATGTCGACGTCTCCCGAGCTCTGAAAAGTTTCAAATTGTTGCCCGAAAACAAGAGAAGACGAATCGGTATTCATTATTTTACATCGCTTCTTCTTGTGTTTGTTCTATGAGGTGTTCATTATCCGATTTGTTCGTTAACCGATCACCCACTATCTCATATTTTAAAATTATAATTATTAGTGATAATTCAAATAAACGTAAACAAATTGATCTCTAGTTAAACGTTAATTAAACTCTGATAAAAATCATATGTTTAATTCTTAGATGAATATTTATTAGAAGAAGGTATACTTTGAAAAAATTAAAGTAGTCTGTAACATTTATGTAGAGCAAAAACTTTTTTGAATATCTTGATAATAATAGTAAAGCCAATGATTTGTGTAATTTACAAAATTTAAGTGAAAATCTGTTCTGTCCATTGTCTCTTTTCACTGCTTCATTTTACCGAATTCTTATATGATCATGTTTTATAATATAGGGTGTGGCAGATTAACCTGATGGTTTTTAATTAAAATAGTGTACAAGTCACATAATTATTCTATATTAATTTATCATCATCATCCTCCACCTAGCCTTAGAGTATTTAACACAAAACTTTTTTAAATAATCACTTTTTGAATGTTGTTACATAAGGTGGTGTCTGCACATGCTTGCAATCATTCTCTATGACTTTCTACAACATTTCAGGGAAAATTGCTGCCATTTCACCCCTGATGTTCTTCCTATTCAACTTTACCACAGGCTTTGAATTGTTCCCGGTCTGAGACGTTGTCCCATCTTCTTAAAATCACAGATTCTGATATTCAACATCACCCTGGGGAAACTGCAGTTCAAGAAAGTTGTGAAACATTTCAATGTTCAATTACTCTTGCAGCTCCAGCCTTCCTTTTCTTTGGAAAAATATTGACCAATCATTCCAAAAGTTGCTACACCATACCAAGCAATAACCTTAACATTGTATAAAGGTTGCTCATATAACTCATGATGGTTTTCATACAAAAAAAATGTAATTTTATTATTAACACTAATTTCAATTGTTACTAAATGGCTTTAAATTAAACAGCGTGTGTGCTCCAAGATCATTCTCTCCATCCTTATGGCTTCAGTCACAGTTGTATTTAAAAACTATTAGGTTAATCTGAGATACCCTGTATAAAACTACTTTTAATTGATCAATAACTGTTAATCACATTGAATTATTATACAGACATTTAAAATTGCATATTAAATATTACCTACAAAGAAATTTTGTAAAAATGTTCAACAATAAATTAAGAATACATATTTTAAATGTTAACCCAGATTCAATATTATGCAGAAAAAGTTAAAAAAAACAGCAAATTATTATTTCTTAGTATGTTTATATGTATTTTAAGAAAGAAGCAAATATGTAATTCTCATGCATTCTTATATTAAAATGTAACAGATATATACTGGAATATTAGATAAAATTTGTATATTTATAAAAATATATGTTTTTCATATTCAACTTTTTATGAATCATTGCCTATTAAATTTATTTATTTTTGTTTAAAATTATATTTTCTTTAAATATGTTTTTCTCAAGTTTCATGCTAATCAGAAAAGAAATAATATCCAAAGAAATTTACAACCTCTGAGCTGTAGATTAGCTTCCCCTAGTCTAAAAATATGTTATAAAAAATTATTTGAAAAATCTACTTTAATTAATAAAACAAATTCAATATTCATACTTACTGCAATTTATTACTATAATATATTTTTAATGTCTAAAATATAAAAATATTATGTTAAGTATTACAATATTAATAAAATTATCACAATATTTTGATTGCATACAGTATTAATATTTAATCAAGAAGTTTAGTTTAATAAGTTATTTTATAAAAGTATATTTTTAATAGCAAAATACTAACTTTAATTGATATCATATTATAAAAAATTAATAACCTTAGATTTGTTTTCTTTTTATCATGAAAGTTTGATATTGGAGTTAATGGATGTTGTGACTTGTGATAGATTCCTTGTATTTTAAAACTATCACAACATTTTCCAGTGAAACATCCTTCAATTTTATCACCATTGGAAAGATGAAGAGTGCCCTAGATAAATTGAAAAGTACAATATAAATTAATTTAAACTTACTATAATTAAACTTTTATAAAGTTAATACATATATTACTTTAAAATTTTTCTTAAATATTTAATCCTATATTAAGACCTTAAAAATAAACTGAAATGATTGTAGAATTAGATTATTGAATATGATTTCTCACCTTTCCATTAAGTACACCACCTGCTCCCAATTCACCTTCAAAACATGTATTATCTTCAAAAATCATTACTCCATAGCCCTAATAATAGTAATAATAAATACAGTCATTTTTCAATATAATATAAATTTGAAAGAAACTAATATTACTTACAGAAAGTTTATTCATAACAAAATTTCCCTCATAGTAAATGCCATCAATAGTTACAACCATGCCATTCCCATGTTTACAATCTTCTTGCCACATTCCCATGTATTTTTCTCCTATTAAAAAATAAATTATCTAAACTCTAAAAAAATTTGAAATTTTAAAGATATTTAAATTTGAAAATGTAAATATTGAAGTTATATTCAAGCTACAGTTATAACAGAATGTAAAAACTAAAAATCACTCTATATAGAAACAGATTAATGTTAAACAATAAACAAATACTTAGTAAAATTAATTCTATAAATAAAAATTTAAAAATATTTATATTAAGATAATATTCTAATAAGCATTACAATACAGTAATAAAACAGTGCAAATAAACAAATATTTTTAATGGCAATTCTTTTTAAGTATTTAATAATCACTTCAATCTGTAGAACCTCTTCAAAAGAATATGCTTTTTCAAATTTTCTATTACAGTAGAGCGTCATTTATCCGAATCGATTGGGGACTTGTTCGGATAACCAATTGTGTATGAGAAAAAATATTAACCTATCCCATGTTAAAATTTTTCTCTGTTGCATCACTACGCGTTCAATTTTTGTTGATTTTAAGCCTAACGAAAATTTTTATAATAATAATCATGGCTATTGTATTCTTAAAAATCATTTCTTAATTTTGTACAAACAAAATAAATATATTGAAAGATATAAAAACAAGAAAATTATACATTAGAAGTTAATCTAGTATCAAAAACGTTCAATTCAGCACGACACAGTCCGACTGGAAAGCTTTCAGTTGATTGGCTTTTGGATAAACGACACTCTACTGTATTTCAATTTAAGATTTTTAAAGCTAGAATAATCATAAATAAAATCAAAAAGAAATAATAAAATATAGAGTGATCATAGTAAGTATTCAGAGCACTCTGTAGAAAGAACTATTGGACAAATCTCAAGCAAATATGTTTTATAACAGGTTTTGGGCCTATTAAGGTCTTGTTGAGTATTTTCCTTGTTTGTATTATGCATCATAAATGTTTTCCAACTGGCCAAACTGTCATCAAAAATTATTATTTGAGCACTTTGCATTGTTTGCATGAAGCAATTGTGTGATCGAGGGAGGTAGGAGGAAGTCGTATCTCTTCTTTCTGGCAACAGGTTGTTGACCTTTCACTTGTCAAGATGGCTAAGTTTACGATTTCGATCCCGAGAGTCAGGACTCTTCTTGTCGGGCGAGTGGATGGGAGGTGAAAAGGGGTCGACGATAAGGCAAAAGCGATATTCGAGTCAAAGAGGACACCATTTAACAATTAAAACAAGATTTAGTGGAATTAAACAAAGGACACAATTACAAAAGTTGACTAATTTCCCTAATTCACGTAGGGTTCAAGAGAGAGCTTACAGGTTCAGTTCATACCTCTTAATATGTTCCTTATCGAGTTAGCACTTTGAAATCCAAGAAGTGTATATCGGAATCCGGGAATGGCACACTTTTATAAAGTCACAACTGAGCGCGGTGACGCTGGAACTGTAGGTCCAGAGTGGTGACGACCTGCAATAGCGTTGGTCCGGCAGATGATAAGAGACTCCCCTGAGGGGGGAAGAAGTGACTTTTATAGCTTTAGGCTGGGAAAATTGGTCATGTGATCAATGGTTGATGGCGATTTGAATCATAGGTGTTCCCGGGACCAAAAATATATGACAAATTCGGACATTAACTATAAACTTAAGTTGCAAGATGATCTGTATACAGCTTAAGAACAATAAATAGTTGACAGTTATATAGCCAGGGACGCATATTTTCTCGGTTAGGAATTTTTTTTCTATCGAGGATGTTTACAATAAGGAAAATTATTACAATTTTGAGTCTGATGGAATTCCAGATCTCACACAATACATAGAAAATGACCAAATTTGTGGTGAGAAAACTTATTGATTTTCCACCACGATAATGAACTTGCTCACAATGCTCTTCTCTTGTTGGGCTGCAATTTGAAAAAAATTGTACACCTATAAATTCTCACTGTCGTCTGTCCATCCATCTTTTATTTATCTTGAGAATGGAGTTAGATAGATAAAATCTGAGACCAGATAAGGAAACCTTAAGGACAGGAG
Source organism: Centruroides vittatus (assembly GCF_030686945.1). NCBI lineage: Eukaryota > Metazoa > Arthropoda > Arachnida > Scorpiones > Buthidae > Centruroides > Centruroides vittatus. Next base: position 953,397 of record NW_027122603.1, on the reverse strand, counting down.
ACTTCAATTAACTATATATGATGTAAACCGGAAGTCATATTATTTCAACTCAAAACTTTTCCCCTGAAAGGTGTTATATAGATGACTGGAATGACTATTGTTAAAAGAAAAGTACGATGTACAGTGGGCAAGCTGCTACTAATTTGAAGTGGAGAGGATATATTTTAAATGAAATAAATTAAAAATTGCAGTATGGCATTGTGACAATGTCACAATAAATAATTGTTTGTTTTTCATCATCAATTTTTGGCCAAAAATTCAACAAATATGGTTCTGCATGCTCCATATGATCTGATATGGCACAGAGTGACTTTTTTCTATTTCTTTGACTAAAATTTCTGCTATGTGGTCACTGTTTTGACTTGACTGATGCCATAAAACAAAATTCACTTTGAGTCCTGAAGGGGTTTCACAAAAATGACTTTAAAGTATGTTTTGAGAATTGGAAAAAATATTGGCATAAGTGCATTGTGTTGGAAGGGGATTACTTTGAAGGTAACAAAATAAATTTTGATGAATAAATTCAAATCTTGTATTTTATTGAATCATTCCTGATACTTTTGATCTTAGGAGTACATAAGGAAACACTGGTACGGAGGGAATAGGGAGACTGTAGCTCCAGGGTTCATGACTGATTTCCATGATCTTGATGATCTGTAGACAGCAGATATCTCCAATCAGCAGCATGGAGATATTTAACTTGAAGAGTGTTGTATATATATATATCTTGCATATGCTGGAGAAATTAGAGGTCCAGATAGTAAAAGTGACAATACATCTGGCATGGTATGCAAGAGTTGTTTTTCTTCTATAATTTCTAAATTATTTGCTTAATTTTAATTTAGTTACTAATTATTAACATTATTGTTATTAATCTTCCATGAGATGATTTTTATTACTACAATTTTTTTTGATAGCCACCATCTCAATAATATTTAATATTTTACAGGTAATAATTACCTGTAGTCTAAATTTGATCATTTAATCAGTATTCTTGTAGCCCTAAAACGGTGTAATAGTCAGGTTTATGTCAGGTATATAACACAGGCTTAAATTAAATTATATATATTAATTATAATAAATTATATGTATACATAATTATGATATAGTTTTTTAACTTACTAAAAATATACAAAGAGATGAATATTTACCTGAACGAATGTCATCCATAACACCGTAACCATGACGATGATTAAATGCCCACTGACCAATGTAAACACTAGCTGCCGAAGAAAAAAACTGGCCAAGTTTGAGTACACCATGACCATGACGATAACCATCTTTAAAAAAACCTTCATATACATCTCCATTAGGATACCTAAAAAAATAAATATTTAAAAAAATCTACATTGAAGATTATTCATAAGAACTGTAAAATGTGATAAATTTACATTTTCAATACCGTATTTTACGGACTATAAGACGCACTTTTTTCTTCGAAAAATTGTCTCCAGAGTTCAGGTGCGTCTTATAGGTATTTTTAAAAAAAATTGCTTAAAAATTAAGGTGCGTCTTATAGTCCATAAAATACGGTATGCTACAAGAATATTACATGATATAATTAAGAATAGCCAGCATTTTTGATCTTGTAACTTATCTTAAACCACATCTAACTCTGCTACATCTCAAAGTTTATAAATTAAATTTTTTATTTTATTATTATTATTATATGTGTAAATTATTAAAGTTTATGTTTGCTTTATTGTCAAAATTTAATTTATTTAAAACTTCAAAATTATAAGATTTTTCCAGAATTCTGTTTAATACTTTGAAATGTAATAAAAATTCAAAATTTAAAACCTTTATAACCCAGTAATAATTCTTAATAAACAAGTGTTTTCAGTATCTTAAGCAATCATTTTTATGTTCATTTTAGAACATAAAGTTTAAAATACAAAATTATGTGGGTATGAAGCAGAAATAGAGATAATTGTTTAACAATTACTGGTATATAAATGTAAAAATTAGTATACGTTAAGATGGTTTGTTTTCAAAATTTTTAACCTTTTGACATGAGGCTCTTGATTTATATTAAAAATACCTACATATTAATAAATTGGTTACAGTTTTAGTAATTAGAAAGAATATACTTTAGCATTTCCATGTGTCATATCTTCAAAAACAGCTCTTAGATCAACTTTTTTACTAGTTTTCAATCATGACACACAATAGTACTCCAATTTTGGTATCAGTTGCATAATATTCAATGAACAAACTGCCAATTCAATTATCTAAAGTATATCTTCTGCTTAATAAGTTATGTCAATTCCCATTTACAGAATTTCACTCAATTTGCAGAAATCACTAAGGAATTTCTAATTTATCTAAAAGAATTTGTTATTTTGATGAATTATTGTATTGCCTCAATCAAACCCTGGGGGATTTATTTTTAAAATGTACATGTCCCTCAGTGTTTTTTTACCTTACAACTAGATATAAATGGGTAAAAATTGATAGAAATATCTTAATTACTTGTACATTTTCCAAACTATTAAAACCATTTATTATTGTATTTATGAGTTACAACTTCAACATTTGAAATAATTACTGTTTTTACAGTTAACTTGATTCAACATCTTCCAATTTGGTTATTCATGTCTGCTTCAATGACATTGTTGGAATAAGATCTTGATTATTGTCTTCTGGTTCAAACTCACCACCTTTTTCCAATTTGAGTTTTCCTAATTATTCTTCATCTAATAAGATTGCAATTTTCCATGCTTGATATTCAACAATATTTATAATTTTATTTCCAAAAATGTTTCCATGAAACTTAGAATAGAAAGTGGTGTCTGACTGTAAGCAATTTAAAGAGGTAGAATTTTAATTAAATTTCTTACCTGTCACTCTATGCTACATTATCTTATACAGTGAAGTACCTCAATATGTTTTCCATGATTTTCAACCCCGAGTTTATTTGAATCCTGGGGTTTAATCAAGAAAATAAGGTATCATATTAAAATATTTATGATCTGCCTGTTTCTCCTTATATTTTTCAATTAATAAGATACAAATAAAACTACAATATATTTTTTACTAGGGTTTTTAATAGAGTTTTACTAGGATATATTATTGCTTCAAAGAGGATGGGCACTTTTATCTGCTTCTAATGTAAAGCATTGTTTTTATTATTTTAATAAAAAAAATAAAGATATTCAAATTCTAATGTTTCAAATATATCTCAGTTTAAAATTTGATATCTAAGATAGATATATTGAATAAATCTTGTAAATGCTTTTCTTATGTAAAACAATATTAATCATCTATAAAATTTAATTCTTTATGTTTTAATTAAATAATTTCTATTAATAAAAGCTAGTAACTGATCATTTGAATAGTCTTAAAAAATATAATAAATTATTTACTTTTATTTAATATATTTTATAGGATATTTCTTAGATCTGTACAATATGATCATAAAAAAGAACATTTGTTTATCAACATCTTTTGATAAGTTTTAATACTTTTTAGAATATTTTAAAAAATTCTTACTTTGATGAATAAGACTATTATCTGAATTTCCTAAAAAAATAATATTCTTACTTTACTACACCTAATCCATTTTGTTTTCCATCTTTCCAATAACCTTCGTAAGTTATGAATTGTTCACCACTTGGTACCATATACAGGCCTTCTCCATGCTGCATATTTTGACTGAATTTCCCTATATATTTTCGACCATCGGGCCAGAGCATTTCTCCACTGAAAGTGATTAAAATAAATTATGTTCTAGTAATTTTTATATTAATAATTAGATATAATTCATTTAAAAAACTTACTGTCCATGCAATTTACCACATAGCCACATTCCTGCATATTTTGCATCTTTATAAAGAGAATGTTTACTGAATACGTAAGTTGCATGTCTTGCCAATGGAGGAGATAATCGCCGATGATTCATAGTAAGCCAAGTTATGGTATCTTCTATTCTTTTTTCACCATCAAGCATTTTTTTGATTGACTGATTTAAGGCACATACCCACTCTGTCTACAAGACATATTACTCAAATTATAATTATGTTATATAATGCTATCATTTACTACAGCTGAATAAAATCTCATATATCAAATTATCTTGAATTTAGTATTCCTAATATAGCTTTCAATATTTTCTACACTACTGTTTTCTGTATTTTTTATATATCAATGATTTTAAATTTACATCATAATAATTATAATAATATTGTTCATTTAATAAACAATCCATATTAATTAGATAACATTTCTTTATTACATAGATTATAAAGAAATTACAAAATATGTAAATAAAATTTTGAACTGTTTCAAAATTTTATTTTTTGATTTTCAATTAAAGTTAATTAACATTTTTTGGCATGCAATTATTGGTCCTAAAAGTCAGCCTGTGCTTGACTACAAAAATTTGTGAGCCAAATTGACTTGCTTGTTCTAAAACTGAGCTTAAAAACTTAAAATCTGCAAGTCAATGTATTATAAGACAAGGATCAAATTTCAACCTTCATTTCATGTGTGCAGCACACTGATCATATAAAATGACACTCAACTTCTAAACCTACAGATTAAAAAATCAAAAAAATTGGGGAAAACTCCAAGTAAACAGAAAATTGTGCACATACTGCTAAGAACAAATTAAAAGGAAATTATTAATTCCTCATGAGAAGATATTAAGCCTCAGTTACCTTGGGTATTTCCTGTTATCAGTGATGAGTTCTAAACACCTTATAATAGCCAATTGTTAAATATGTTGACGTATGTCACAGACATAGCAAAAATTGTTCAACTTCATTATTGTCTCATTTACTTTTAAATAAGTCAATTAAATGTAAATTAAAAAATAAACTATAACTTTATTGAAAAAGTTAAATAATAAAAACATTAAATTATTCTCTTTTTAAGTCTAATTTATAAAATAGTCATGTTTTTAAGTAAAAGGAAATAAATAACTGTGGTCTATTTATTAAAAATTATTTTGTAGTGATTGCCAGAAATCACACATTAGGATTAATGCATCATAAATTATCTTGAAAAATTTTGGGTTAATCTTTCAACATATTGTTTCAAGAATTTGAAATTCTTGTTTTTTTTTATTTATTGGACATCATAAGAAGCTTGTAATGATGAATTACTAGCATGTAAATCATTTGTAATATTGCTCTTATTTTCATTCATAAAGGGTTTTTCTCGGAATCAACATTACAGTCATGTTCATGATGTTGTAGTGATTAATCACTATTGTAGTTATGTGTATATACATATAAAAGGGAAATTCTGCTGTCCGTATCAGAATTCAAGATGTCATCGCGCGGGTTAATTGTTTTGCGTTGTCATATAACCCTTTGCTGGATGCTTCTAAGTGGTAATAGGATTGGATGGCTCTTACCACTTGAGCACAGCTGTAGCCCAGATGGCGGGCAGTATAAAGGGAGATGCCCCATGTGTGGAGAGATCTTTTTTTCTCTGACCGGATCACCAACTGGACAGAAGAACCATTGAATTTGTTCGAGGAATTCATCGAGGAGTACTTATGACCTCGTGGTATAATGGTCGGTCGTCCACAGATGAGTACTTTGTAAATTAAAGTCATTTGTACCTATTGTATATATATATTTACGTGTAGATCTAGATTTGTTCGTACTTGTCAGGTATATACTTGTTATAAGATTTGATTCATCTAATTCATGTCGCAAAACGGGGTAATCGTAATTGTATAATCGTAGATATTGTGTATCAATGATCCTAAGTTTCATAAAGAATATATAGATATCGATAATTCGTCGTCTGATTAAATTTGTAAGATCCTCTACACACTTGCCATTTTTATACGTCAGGAACATTTCATTGATCCTCGATACTACAATGTCAACTAGCCTTTTAAAATAATGCATAAATAATTGAATCATCATCTTAAAAATCAGAACTATGTTTTGTTGGGAGAAAAGATTTCACTGTTATCATTTGACACGATAATGTTAACTTCAATTATTGATAAAAATGTTTTGAAATATTTTAATTTTTTTTAACTCCTCATTAATTACTCTTCACAACCTTGGTTTGAGGATAGGTATTAATGAATTAGTCTAAAAATAAATACAAAATGCAAAAAAATTATAAAGTATTGTAATTTAAATGGTATTGTTTATCATTTTGATTATGAAACAAAATAGTTAATTTTCTTTCACTTTACTAATATAAAATTTTGAAAATTTACTAAGAGACAAATTTTGAAAATTTACTAAGAGACAAATTTAATAAATTTATATTTTTGTAACAGATTACATAATTTATTAATGAATAAACAATTTCTAATTAAAATTTGAAGATAGCTCTTAGTTTATGCATTCTTTTTAAACAGTGTGGAATAATTTGTTAAGCTACATTTTATTTATATTATGCATCAACTATAAAATAAAACTTTCTTTTATTTACCTTTTCACTTGAAGTTGGACATGTGAAAGTTAAAATTTCTTCTGGTGTTGTTAAAACAATGGCATTTCTGAATAAAGCAACATATAGTTTCAAAGTAATATTTTTAACAATTGCAAAATACTTTTTTAATTACTCACTGCAAATTACTGGAATCTGGTAATGGTTCAACCCAAACTAATTGTAGTGGATAACTTTGAAGACCTCCAAACTAAAATATTTAATTTATATATTAAATTTCAATTTGTATTTCCAATTTGTAAAAATATTTGATTATAAATAATTTAAAAAATTACCTGACTATGTACAAAAACGTCATTAAAAAGAATAAACAAATGTGATGAAAAACGACCAGATGAGGCCAAATTTAACGGAAGGGTACGACTTTCTTTCACCAACCTTCTTTGAGGTGATCGAAATGTATCCTAAAGAAATGCTATTTAATTAAAACATTCCAATAAAAAAAAATATCTTCAATATAAATTTTTACCACAAGTTTTTGAGGAGAATTATCCCAAAATAATTTAGTAATTTCGGCTTGATGAAGTTCTCTATTTGCTATCTCTGAAATATGTTTCCATAACATTGTTGTGTTTACTTCTTTGTCAGGAATATGCTAAAATATAATTTTTAAAATCTTTATTATTTAAATATATTAATTTTGGATTAAAATATGAAATATTACCTTAGGAACAATTGCTGAAATTCTTGTAAATAATCTAACATAATCCATTATTCTCTTAATGGGTATATTTAATAAATGGACCAAGATATCAGGAATGCTTTTTTGCTCTAATCCAATCTCTCCAAGGATATTATGTGCAATACTTGTCACAGATAGACTAAAAGTTTTTAAAAATTAATGTTATAAAGTTATATTTATAATTATATTTTACAATAATTTTTAAAATGCTCATCATTACCTAACATGTTTTCCATACGCAGTTAGTGCATTAACAGCAATAACATCACTGAGAGATTTGATATAATTCAAATATAAATTCAACCATTCTTCTTCATTTTCTAATATGTAAATAGAATCAAAATGACATTGTCCTTGAACAAGAAGTGTTAAATCATTTGCATTCAATGAAACCATATCTATCATTTCAGCAAATTGGCCAATTAAGGATTTAACAGAATCAGCAAATATTGGAGAAATATCAAGTAAATGTTGACCTGATAAAACATTAATATCTAATATTAGACTATTGTTTTTAATTTTAAGATTATAAAATTATTAAAGTAAATAGTTTTTCTAACTTTTATCATCTTTCAACATTGGTGTGAATACTTTTGATAGAATAATTTGTAATTGATTGTAATATCTTCTTTCTGTTGCAGCAAATTCATGTAGAACAGGCATTTCACCAATGCCTTGCTGATCAACAACACATCCTGCATAAGGTCCACCAGCAAATATCCTTGTAACTAAACCACTCTAAAATAATTAATAATTTTAACATTTATATTCACAGTGAAGAAAACAATATATATACAGTATATTTATACCTTTTTTAAAATATTGAGTTGAATAAGACCTCTTCTCTTCAAACATGAGCAACTTTCTGAATTATTTGCACTGAAAAGTTATGCATTAATAAACATTCTAATCAAACAAGACAAAATAAGGTCACTATTAATGAATCAACAGATAAATTTATATTTAATATTTTTGTTTAATAATAAGTAATTCAATTGTAGACATATTTATAAGATTTTCTTCAATGATTAATCATCACTACACATATTTGTGCATATATATATATGTTTTCAAGTTTAAAATTTTTTATATAAAATGTTTTTTTATAATAATTATTATGCTCCAGTAAACACTATAACAGCTGACAATTCTACCCAGAAACTTTCCATAAATAAACCATATTTAGAGTAATAACACATTAAATAATAATATAATAAATATATAGCTAGAGGTTGTTGTAAACTTAGTTACCTGTCATGACTACCACAATAGAAAAGGGCTATATGAGTTGTCTTGATATCTGTCAGTAATAAAGTGTGATTGGCACCAGCTGCTATATCCCATACCAGATGCTGAGATAGCTGTTAATTAAAACAATAAAATGTTATCATTTTATTACTAGATTATTCATAATAAAATAAACTTACTTCAATACTTTTAGGTGTTAACACTGATTTTGAACTTAAACTATGTCCAAGCTGCATACAATCATTTTTTCCCCAGGTGTAAACTTTGCAGTCGGCTGTAAGAGCAACAGAATGTTCACTTCCAGCTATAACACGAACAATACCTTGCCCAGAAAGAGATTTGATGCAACTAGGTTGAAATCTATATATAATTTTTAAGTTTAAATAAGTATTACATAAAATAATAGTTACAAATTAATTGACTTAGTAATATGTGACTTTAGCATAACATGAAAATATTCAGTAAAATGAAGTGTCATATATTGCTCTCTAATCAGTAATCTAAACTTTTAAATGTTAGGATAACAAAAATAAGGAAAATGGTCAATAAATATTTTGAATATTTGTTAAAAAGTTCATTAAACTGTATGTACATTAAAGATTTTAGTTAATTTAAAAGTAAATAATATAAACAATTTTAAATGCTATAAAGAGTAACTTAAATACTCAATAATGAAAAAATAATCTACTTAACTATTTCTGGTATTATAAAACCATTAAAAATTTACTTTTGTATTAAAAAGAAACCCAATTTTATTGTTTTATTTCCTTTACATTTAACATTGGATGAGAGTTTATTCTTCCTTTAGTAGATATTTAAATTTTTAAAAATTATTTTGTTTTGACAAATTAAAGCAAAAAATCTTTTAAAGAAATCTGTATTTGAGAATTACATCACAAAAAAAGTCAGAATAATGAATAAATGAAATGAAATATATATAAAACAATTTTAATAAAATAAACCGCACATTATCTTTATGTCATTAAAAAAGTTAAGGATAAAGAATATTTCACAAATTATATTTGTTTTATTCAGATGGTATGAGAATTTTTCTATATTATTTACAAAAGTAATTTGAAGTTTTTTCATTTAGGTTTAATTAATAGCGAGGTTAAAGCCGAAGTTTTAAATGCAAAAACGTGTACGTCGGACGTTCGGCGCCACTTTCCTGTAAGCCTAGAAGTTTGACAATGGTGTTTGGAAAGTCAGTGGAATCATGCTTGACATTCCAAACGCCATTGTCAAACTTCTAGGCTTACAGGAAAGCGGCGCCGAACGTCCGACGTACACGTTTTCGCGTTTAAAACTTCGGCCTCAACCTCGCTAATAAATTTATATATTATATTTATTTATTTATTGTTTTGAATTTTATTTATCTAGAATCACAAAACTGTTTGAAATTTATTTATATATTCAAATATTAACACATGTAACAGTTGTAAAATTCTTAGTCTAAAAAATGACATATAGATATGTAATTTTTTAATGTAATATTTCATATTCCAAAGAGTAATTTTAATTTTTGAAAACTTAATTTTTTCTAAAAGTTGTTGCTAAAGATATAATTATAAATATTTCTATCATTCCGTAATGAATTTAATGTTTTTTAATTAAAAAATAATCATTCCATAAATGATAAAATGCTATCATCATCATCTGATATTGTTCCAAGACATAAATTTAGCATTTTAATATAAGTAGAGAATGAAATAGATGGTTAATAAATACTATATGATTGTATATTGAAATTAACAACTGTTTAACATTAACAGAGTTTTATAAGAAGCAATATAAAAGTAATGCAATATATTTTTTGTTGATCAAATTTCATTTGAAAAATTTGACTTATTTTCTGTTTGAAAACTGTACAAAAGTAATACTCATAAACATAATTATTATTACTACTTACTTAATCAGAAGGATTTTATTAGTAATAATAGATTTGTCAGAAATGAACAGTTACTGAATTTCTTTTGGCAAAATATACATTGAAGAAAAACATTTACATGCATTTGAGAAATATTTATTTAAACTTAGCTTTACATAAAAATGTTAGTTATAGTTGAATTAAAACAATCACAAACACCAAAAGCAGCAAAAACACACCACTCTTTTTACTGATATGAATGTTTTTGTATATTTATAATGATCATCAGGTATTTTACTAAATTCATAATCAAACAAAATAGCTTTTATTCAGTTCTGAATTCTATGTAAAAATACCTGATGATGTCTATTATAAATGGACAAAAACATTCATATCAGTAAAAAGAGTGATGTGTTTTTGCTGGTTTTGGTGTTTTAGAGTGTTTTAATTATATTTAACCAGCTTTTCATATGGGGATTGTTATAGATGAAGCGCACAGTACCATCAGAAGTAGTAAAAGCTAATCTATATGGCTTGTTGGATATGATTGTCTAATAACAGCTGTGATACAATAATGCAATATCCTTTCATTCACAATATCACAAGCATCAAATTTTCCATCCACAATTCTTAATATGAGAACTATCAACACTATTATTGATGATATAGGAAAATTTAAGTTACAGACAGTTCTCTTAAGAGAAAATCATAAGATGTTAAAGGAATATATTATTTAGATGCACTGTGTAGCACAAATCTTTTTTTTTTTTTTTCAGATTATTAGCTCTATTTCTATCTAAGATAAATGACTATCTGAAACTTCAAAACAATGGCAAGTTTGTTTGCATTGATGCTGAAGCAGTGATGTAAACTAAATTGACATACTTCTCTAAGACTTCAAGCTTCCTATTACAGTAATAAAACAATTTTTGGAAGAAAGTGATTGACTTGTGAGAATGAAATAAATTGCCCTCATTGTTAGGAGCATTTTCAATGATTATCATTTTTAATATGGAAAATCCTTCATATTACATCATATAACTGCTGAAAATTGTATTAGAAATGTATGCAAATAATGTAAGAGTATGAAGTCTCTTGTAAAAGTTAACATTTTTATTAAATTTATTATGAAGTTAAATGTATTTGAATTTTAAATATCATACATAAAATTTAAACTTATTTTTTTTAAACTATCCATATACTGAAAAAGTTATTTAGATTTTCAAAATATATTCTGTTATAAAAACTCATTAACAATAATTTCTTTATATTTAATACTAAAAATTTAATAATCATCATAATAGTGATAATACAAACCTATTTAACTCATCACCATGGCCAAGTTTTCCATATTTTCCTTCTCCCCAAGACCAAACTTCTGTTTGAATGCATGGTCTTGTATTAATTTGCTTTCTAGGATATTTTAATTTATGATGGCTAGCATAACCTGGTGCAAGAGATTCTAAGCTACCTTTGCGATTTTTTTGTTTCTGAAACATCTTAGCTTCTAATACAGATTTTAAAGAATTTGTCCTTTTCACTGTTTGCAAACCATCATCTACAATTAACGATGATAATGTGGAGGATGGCCCATCAACTTCAATGATTTCGAAGGATTCCTGACTACTTTGAGAACTATTAAGCGGTGAATCACTAAATCTATGTCCAATTGAAACAAAACTAAATTTATCTACAGTTGTTTTTACTTTATCTACAACACTTTTCATAGATAACAATTCCCAATCAGATCTTTTTTTGTCTGTTTCATCAGTTTTACTAGGTTCACTCATATGACGTTTTTCAACAGGTTGAATAAGTTCAGAGAATTGTCTTACTAAAAATTCTTTTGCTAAATCATGATCTAGTAACGATGATGATCGTCTTTTAATATGATTTAATACATTGGATGTTGTATATTGAGAATTAGTTGTGGGAATTACTGCAGCATCTTCATTTTTATCATTTTCTTCAAGAACATTATCTGAATCATTTTTTGATTCAATAACAGGAAACGATTCTTTCACACTTTCTTTTTGATTTGACATATTTTCTTCCTGCTTGATTGTAGAATTTATTGCTATATCAATATTTTCAGCATTTTCTTGTTTTGAATTTAATACCTCATTTTCTGATATTGATTCTAAATTACATTCATCATCTTTATTACTAACTTCTGAAGTTTTCTGATGCTCAGACTCAACAGGAAGACCTAAAGGACAAACTTCATTACATTTATTAAAAACTTGATTACTGTAAGTAGAAGTACTCTTACATGAAATACATAATGTTAAACTAGAAAAATTAGTTGAATCTTTTTCTGTAACAGCTAAGCTATGTGTATATCCACAGGCAATAGATAATACTCTTTTTGTTTTTAGAAATTCCACTTTCTTTGGTTTATAATAACAAATGTTTGTTGATGTAAAATCTAATTCTCTACCCCAAGTCCATAATTCGTAATCACTTGAAATGGCTAATGTATGAAATGCTCCACAGGATATTTTATTTATTGCTATGTTTTTACTTAATAATATGCCACATTTTTCACAGTTTGAACTAACATTAGAAAAATCAATTTCAGTTGGAGATAATATTTTTTCAGGTTTTTCTTGTCCACATTGTTGATTTCTATTATCACCCCACATATATATTTTTCCATCTGAAGATAGAGCTGCTGAAAAATAAGGACCACACGCAATGTTTTCTATTTTATGAAGACATTTTATAAGACAGGGTTCAGATAAACGATCTTCTGTATCTCCCAATCCAAGCTGTCCATATTTACCTTCTCCAAAACTATATACATTTCCTTGTTCTGTAATAAATAAACAATGTTTGCTGCCAAATGCCATTTTAGATATAGTGTAATCACTAATTGTCACCACTTGATCTGGAAGACAACAGGTCCAAAACTGACCAACAGCTGTGCAAATTTGCTTATTGGCTCTGAAAGAAATAATCATAGATTAAAATTATTGATTTGCAAATAAATGCAATGATTAAACAAATATGAATAAAAATAATAATTATTAATAGAAATTTCAGAACTTTTGAGCACATCAAATTTAAAAAAATTGTAATAATATACAAACAGCTCCCAATTAATGTCAGTAAAGTAGTTCCTGAAAATCAGACATTCTGCAGGAAACAGCCTATTTCCCATTATTTTAAACAGGGAAAATTATAATGCATTATACTATCAACACTAAACTCCCAACTAATTTCCAAAAGTTACAATCTATCGTAAAAAGATATAAAATCAGTAATACATCTCTTTATGATCATTAAACAGTTGTTAACAAACAGTGCTTTGTATGCAGTAACATGTACTTTACATCCACATGACATATCACAATATTACATTTATGACGTGGAGCAGTTAATTGTACTCATCAATAGAGATTTGTTTTAAAAATGCATACAAAAATTTACAATAGAAAACAAGGAATAAATCTCAACACAATCTTGACAATGTCGTTAATGCTTTTGTAAATTGGAAAATTGATTGACTAACCTACTACTGTTAATAATATCCCAAAAGCATGTTTAGGTGTTTTGCTTTAGGAAGCATTGTATACGATGATGTAGTGTCAGTTCCAAAGTCAACTATATTCAAGATGCATATTCCATTTCTTGACACAAACCAGTTAGAATCAAGTGTAGACATTTTGAAAATGTTCTAATCAGTTGAAGATACTGATGCAAAAAGCAGGCAGTTGCATTTTTATAAAGTTTTCAAGAATAGAAAAAGTGAATATAGATATTGTAGTAGGCCTACTACAGCATATAGTAATAATAATATAAGTTATAAGTATAAACAATATAGATATTTTTAGATATATAATTTTTTATATTTTGATTCATTATCTTAGTCTACTACATATGCTTATTGCATATTTTACAATTTAAAATGTTTCAATATGTTGAATAATGGCAATAGAAATCTTAAGGGGTTCCTTGTTTTTGAACCAGATAAGATTATTTTTGTACATAAATGTCTGCAAAATATATAAAAAATAAACAAAAAACAAATAGTTCATAATATACTGTATTTATTTATAGACCATGTCCAAGTGCTTAGATAATATCTATTCAGTAAAGCTCCCAATCAATTTTCAAGACATTTGTCTTCTTCTATACATTTTATGTTATAAAAAATCACTTACAGTTGGGTTAAATAATTATTTGTGAGCTCTTGTACCTGGAGATACTTGAGTTTTTTGATTGGTAGATCTTCAGAATATAAGTATGTAGCAGTACTTGGTAAAAATCAAAGTAATGCTGAATATTTGTAATAAAAAATCTGTTAAAGTAACAACAGTCAAAATACTGCATTGGACACATTTTGCTGTTAATGTAATACTTTAATAAGTAGACAGGAAAAATTTTTATTTGCACTGGTTAGTGACATTTTTCTTGACTAATCCCTTTAATTAAGATGATAAGTCAAGGAACATTGCTTTGATTAGTGATCATCACTAAAATTCAGGAATATTGCTTGAGTGACAGGAATGATTAAATTTTTTCTAACTTGTATTTTTTGTTAACAAAATCTATTAATATGAAACTATAAAAATCAACAGAAATAGCTTTAGTTGTTCACAATAATGAAAAGACCAAAAAACTCTGAAAATGCTTCCTTTTTGCATGAAAAAAATGGAGATATCAATGGTGCTTGTATAAAATGCAAGAGCTGCATTATTTTTGCACAGTCTTAAGTTCCCCGTTTTTCTGTTTTGCTAGAAAGCTTGAATTCAATAAAAAGTGGAGGAGCTGCATCTTTTTCTTCGCTAGTGTATTCAATTGTATTTGCAATGTAACTTGAAATCTTTTTCTGAATATTTTTTTGTTAAAAATGGTGTATTAAATTTTTGGAATAAAAACATAAATTTTTCTTACATAAACAATGGTCAAATAACATTATAATGAAAGATATGTACTGTACATTGTCAAATTTTGATATTATAAAACAAATAATATTCTACTGGAAAAACATTAAGCAGGAACTGCCTGTAATATGACTATTTAGGTAAAAAATATATATTGTTTGATATTAATTAGATAATGCATGATATAGTAAATGGAAATTTGATCATAAACTGTATATAAACGAATGAAAAAAAAATCTCATGTAGTTTCATAATTTATTAATCTTGGCACATGATCACAATGAAAATGTATTAATTATTTATGGTATATAATTTTTCACTTATTATTACAATATTCAATAAAATTTAAAATGAAAGTTAAAATATTAATATTTTGTCATATTATTGTACAATGTTGGATTTTTTTGATGTAATATTCAGAATACATCAAAAAAATCCAACCATTTACACAATTACTACCAGTGCAAAATTTTTGTGTGATAGTTCTAATGTAACGGTTCATAATAATAAATGGATTATTTATTTGGCAATATATTTATATGATAAATAAACTTGCTGCATTATCAGTTATTAGAATTTCAACAGCTCAAGAAAAATAATGATTGAAATTATTTACTGTAACTTCTTTCAAAGAACTCACAAGTTATTTGTGTTTTAAAGTGAGTTTGAAATGGCTGTGGATTATAAGCCACTATGGATAATCTGTTGATTTTAAATTATAATACAAATCCACCCAAAACCTTATCTTTGTCTAAACTTTGCTGGCAGTATCTTTAAAAATCCTGAAAAACCCCTTTATGTGCTGCATTCATCTGCTATTTTTCTGGAAATCACTAAAAAGACACACACGTATGCCTTACCCTTTAGTTTTCTCTTATTTTTCGTAAATCAATCCACATTTTAATTGATGTTATTACATAATCCTAATTAAACTTACTTAAACCCTCTCTTGAAAGCTAATAAATTTCTGGTAATTTCCTCCTTTTTGTATACAATTCTCAGGAAGCTATTTAAAAGCCAACTGCAGAGTTTAGCCTATAGTGAGTAAGAGCTAAGCATTACTCTTGATGTCATATCATTTGATATTGTAGTCATATGCAACTTTCTTAGTAAAATTAATATCAATGTCAAAAGATAATTATTTTACTTAATACATTTTTACTCTATATCTACTATGGAAATCATTGCTACAAGTCATATCAACCATATTGCCATACTGTACACATCTCAAAAAGATTTAATGCGTGGTAGGGAAAGCTAGAGCTAGCCCTGGGATCTGGGTGAAACCAATATAATAAAATATTGTCACTTCACCCTACCTAACCATTGCACCTTTCTCAAATCCCTCTCAGTGGTATCATTTACAGCAGTGTTTCTCAAACTTTTTGGACCGCGACCCTCCTTCTGCACTTAAAAATTTCAAAGGACCCCCGAAGAATAAGTGTGTGTCAAAAAACATCCCGGAGGAAGAGAGTTAGGCTCGTATTTAAATATTTATATTATTTTTATTATTTACATGTGCAATTTATTTAAGTAAAAATTATTTTATATATTTTTTATTTCTATTATTTCTAAACATGAATCCATAGTAAATTTATAAAATATGTGAAAAAATTGATCTGGCATCAATTTTTCAGCGACCCCCCAAATATTTTTCACGACCCCCACTTTGAGAATCACTGATTTACAGGATAAGAACTTTAATTGATACCTGAACTATATTTTTAGCCCCAGCCATTTACTCAAACTAATAAAATATAAATAAGAACAAATTACTAACAATAAAAGTAAGTCACACAACTGTCTATTGCCATTACAGAAATATGTTTTACTTCACAAGTAACTTTGATAGTATACAGTATTTTTGTAATTTTACATTTGTTATTTATGTTCCATAATTGTATGCAAGAGGAAATTTGAAAATGTTTTATCTAGAATTCTAAAGATCAATTCTCCATGTTGTCTGTACTTTTGACAGTATATAACTGTCTTCTTCAGGTTAGATCTAAACTTACCCCAAAATTAACTGAATTTTGGGGTAAGTTTACATGTTTTAACATTAACGTATTATTTTATATTCTGTTCCTTGAATTTTGATATTTTCTAGTAATAAATACATAATAATTATTGCATAGGTATCCCTTGTACAACATGGCACTCTAACATGGTCTGAGAATTAGGGAAATCCCCAAACAAAATGATTTTGCTCTAACATAGTTCAAGGATTAGAGACACCCTTGCAAAACATTATAAATTTTAAGTGCAAACACTGTCATTTGATATTATTTTATACAAGCAAGTATGTGTGTTGTCTCATATTTGCTCATGGATTTTAGAATACAGAAATTTTCAATGTTGTTTTGTGTGTTTTGCCTAGTTTTCTTTAATGACTGTACAATTTTTCTTCTTCCTGTCTAACTTCCTACTCTAGCTTTTCTATAAACCAAGTGTCACTTTCATTGGTATTAGTGCTTTAAATGAACTCAAAAGGCTGTCGCATGTTTTGTTTCTAAAGATTAAATTAAAAGTTACTACATAAAAAAATTAAATTTTTAAAAATCTTAGATAAATGCAAGCAAATGAAAATATCAGATTTTATGAAAAAAAGTAGAGAAAAAGCAAGATGTTTCTGATACTTCAGATTAAGGTCAATAGGAAAGTTCAGAGGTCGACAATATTTTGCATTGTTTAATAGTATTTAACAGTGAAGAAAAACATTAATATTAACTTGCAATACTTTTGATTGTGGTTGTTAGTTTATTAATTGCTTTAATAAACACAATTCTCTTAATTACAAAAAAGAATAGTATACTTTTGTTAACTTTTGGAACCAAACCCTGTGTTTTGTACTAGTCCTTTGTTTCATATAGCATGGATATTGCATAACATGGCACTTTTTCAGAACCTAACTACCATGTTATACAGAGTACATCTGTAATTATCATCAAGGTTAGTGTTTTTTTAGTCATTAGGTGATTATGTTACTTGGAATATATCATAGGTAGCCTTTATCTTATAAAAGTCTACCCCCACTTGTTCTAAACTATATACAGGTAAAATGTCATGTTTTCAATGGCAAATTTGGAGTTGTGGGATCTAGTGGTGCAGGTTATATAACATTTTAATTTTTATTTTATCAATTTTTTTGTGGGTATATATGCTGTTCTGGGTAATAAGCAGGAAATTATAAAAAATATTTACATTAAAATTTAAATTATTCAGATTAAATTAAATTTACATCATTTTCATATTTATCAATTCATAAACACCCATTTCATTAAGTTTTTAACACATTAGCACATTATCACAAGTTTTTTGTCACATTAGCAAAGCACCAAAAGCGAAGTATGAAAGGCAGAGTATGCTTATAATAAAACAAAATAATTTCAATTCTATTATCTTAATATTTCCAGTTTAACAACCTTCTTTTCAAATTATTTTCACTCAATTAAGATAAAAAAATATGAAAATAAAATAAAAATCAAATCAATATAATTTTATAAAATTAAGTTTTGTTTATTACAATATTTAAATGTTTTCAGAAATTCTTGTTTTGACTTTAGAAAATATAATATTAAGATAAAGACAATGATAGTTTAAGGTTAGAGTAATACCATACACTTTCACTAATCTGAACTAATTCTTGTATGAGGTTGTTCAGATTATCAAGGGTTAATATAAAAGCTAGAAAATAAATAAAATTTACATTATTTTTAAAAATTTTCAAGTACACATGCAAAATGTAGTACAGTAAATCACAACCAACTCAGACTAATAAGAGGCAAAGATTGTCTGAGCTTACGAAAGTATGAGTTAGAGGGATGTTTTCTCTGATGACATGGGAAAGAAAGTGGATATACAGTACAGTATATTTATTACAATCAGCTTTATACAAAGTCTTACTGAGTTTTAGTAGGTTTTATTGCTGAAAGGAAACAAGCTCGAAAAATTTTGGAACAATACAGTATACAGTATTCTACAGTTTTTAGTAATTTATCAACTACAGTAATATAATGCATGGTATCGCAAATACTTCTGAATATGAAAAACACTCATTAATTATAATTTTTCTATTATGAAGAAATTTTAAATTAACTGTACAAAGTTTTTGTACAGTTAACTTGATAAAGTCAAATTTTTTCAAATTTGACTTTTGAGTTAGCTCAGATTACTGTATTTTAACTAAAAATGTATACTTAGTAATTTTATAAATTCATCATATTTTTAAAAATGATTTATTTTACTTCTTTTTGTAAACTGGAATATTTAGCACAAAAATTAACAAAATTAATTCATATTAAACTCAGTATGGATTAGTGACATTGTACTACAGTTGTATTTTGCAAAGTTAATATTATAAACATTTCACTGTTAATGCTCAGAAAGTGGAATGAGTTTATATAATATATATATAAAATTTAATTATAAAATGCAAAATTATTATAACTATTATTATACGAAAAAGGTTGAAAACTAGAATTCTAAGGACAAATATTTTATATTGAAACTTGTAAAAATAATTCAGCAGATTATAATTTGAGATCCACTACTTCACAAAACCAATGAACCGGCAATAAAAAAAGAACTACTACCCTTGTGAAGCAAACTATCCTACAATCATCGACGACTAAGTAAAGCTTACGGTCCGCTCCAAAAACGTGCGACTCGAATTTTAGAACACCGGCCCGAGGACATCCTTTTAAACATGACGAAAACGTTTGCTTCTCAAAGCGCATAGTTCTTTTTTATTACCGGTTCATCGGTTTTGTAAAGTAGCAGATCTCAGATTAATATTAACCAGCATTGGGGCGTCACTTTTAAAATTCCAATTTTTACAGCCATAAAATATATATATGATATAATTTGTTTGTTTTATTAAAAATAAAAAATGCATAGATAAATTATAGCAGACTCGTTTACTTATACAGAATATTATATTTCAATTCTGCATTCAATTCATTTAGAAAGATCAGTAGATCTTTCCAACTTTACATTCTACTATTTTATATATAAATTTTTAATAATATAAAGAAAAGGTGGATATAACTTTTACCATAAAAATTATAAAACAAAGGAATTAAAATTTTGTTCTCTATTAAACTATATCATTTTATTACTTTCATTATATTATTAAACCGTGAAAATGAACAATTATTATTATGTAATAAATATCAATTACGCAATAGAGAATAAATGCAAAAAATCATCACGGATACCAAGAAAAAAGTTAATTATATCATTTTAAATTACAAAAATTTAACAAGCTTAAATCTACACAGTCTTTGTGGCTTGACGGTTTTAAAACTTTACATTTTCTATACTTTAACCTTTAATCCAAACCGTAGTTTTGCATTATATTACGGTTTCAATAGCTGTTACATAATCAGTTTCATTTATTATAAACAATTTAGATTGATCTTAACAAAATTAATAAATGATAAAATATAAATTTTATTAAGAATATAAAGAAAATTCTTCTATTTATTTGACATTCAAATATCTTGTGCACAATTTAAATTAGGATCCAATTTTCCTTCAGACGTTTCAAATGCAATCTTATATCATTCTTAAATTAATCAATAAAATTTCGTATTTGATAATAAACAGCTGTAAATGATTTTGAATTCAAATTGCTGAAAGCGACAAATTAAATAATCAATCAATTACACAATTCTGACGTAATTAACTTTTTAAATCAATTTCATAGTTTAAATATTTAGCATTTTTAAAGATTTTATATTAATATTTCCGGTTTTAATTAAATTATTTGAATTTTTTAAAAACCATTTCTGCACGTTTCCACCGCGTTATTTTTTAATCTGAGAAGTTAAGAAATAAATTTATCTGAAGAATTTCTCATCAGTTTACAATGGGAACAGTTATGTTGCAATTGCGTTAAGAGAACCGAACTTGGGTCCAAGCGTAGGAAAAGTTTATAAAAATTTAAAATAAATAAAATTAACGTAAACTTACTCGAATTCATTAGTTGCCATGATAACCGAGTTGTTGCATTCATATTAAGTTACTTTGATATTTACGATTGACATCATTCCGCCTTTATATTTTTAATTACTCATTTCCTTCCTAAGAAATTCCCACAAACTTCGTCCGCCATCTTCCTGTACATTTATAAAATAAATTTTCGTTACCGATTCCGTCACTAGATGGAAGCACTGCAGGTTATAACATATTTTCAAACTTGTTTATTGGCGAATTAAAACTCTCGTTTCAAAATACTTTAAAAAAATTATTTTACGTTATTTTACTATATTCAATCGGTCACGATATTTTCATATTGATTATGCTGTTTTTTTATATAAGTGTGGGCTATATACGGTGTAATGTATACTGTATATATAAATGACCTATCGAGCGGTGTAATAATAAAACTTCGTGTTTTTATGATTAATAAAATATTATATCTTTCTCGGTATGAGGTAATAGAAATGGGAAAACATTAAAATTTCGTAGCGTAAATATTTTAAGCATATTTTCTTGTTAAATAGGAGTATCAGCTGTAGTCTATACTGTCTATTTCCTCTCCTCCTTCCTCCCCTCCTCTTTTCTTTACCCTCTTTTTTGCCGGCTAAACACTTCGTGTACGACCGATGTTTTTCTTGTATGTAGCCTATACGAAATTCATATACCATATGCAACTTATATATAAATTTCTGTGTAAAAATTCTATCGAGTGATACCAACGGGAAATGACTCAATATCGTTCGTAATTGCGTATAGGAAAACACCAATTGGATTATCCGCTATTGTTAAAAGTGTTAAATTTCTATTGTTCGTTATTTACAGCGGCTTATATAAAATACCGAATTCGGAAGTTTATAACGTCTAAAATTCTTCTAAAATTAAAAATGTAACATATATAAGACAGATTTTTAGATAAATAGGAATTAAATTAAATTTATTCATTTGGATTGCTTGAATGTAGCTTAATTTTAATTTCGTTTAAAAAGTTTTATATATAAGCAACTAAATTTAAGAGTTTAGTTTAGAAATGAGATTTTTTTTTATTTGTTTTTTGTTCAGATGTTAATTTAGAAGTGGAATCGTTCATTTTAAAATTTATATATTTCAATACAAAGCGATTTTGTTTTAAAATATTAACAAAAGAATCGTTTAATGTTACCATTTTTCTATACCTACTATCATTAAGACAGCGGGTATAGAAAAATGTTCTGGAAGAAAGAAAAATAAATAAATAAATAAAGGTGAGAAATATCCGTTTTGTAATTAGAGTACGTTTTGTTTATAAGAGAGTCCAAAAGTTAAGGAAATATATTATTTCATTGCAAAAATCTTTTTTTTTTTCTGTTCATGGAGCGTACTTACTCATAAACTGTTTACTAGGTATGCATAAGGATTTATTTTAGAATTCATTCTGTTATAATACATGTATGGAATTTTTTGATTCAGAAATTTAATTCTTAATTTTCGAAAAAACTATTTTAAAGGTAATTAAAGCAAATTAATTTTTTTTAAATAAAAAGTAATGAAAGACGAGAAGGAAACAGAATATTAGGCCTATATTATTTTGCAAATTTAAAACTGTCAATTAGTATAAAATATCAATCTTCCTTATAATTAAAAGATTAAGTTAAAATAAAACATTGTCTTTATTTCTTGCAACTTTTAAAATTATTTTAAAACTTAAATTCGATTTTTAAAAGGGTATTTTGGAAATTATTACAAGAACTTAGTTGTAAAATTGTAATACAGTATTGATTATAACAAATATTTATCTTCTTGTAATACATAGTTTTAGATACCTATTTATATAATTTTAAAGAAATTTTTGCAATTTTTAAAATTACATATGAAAAATTGGTTAATCTAGACATTACATCTTAATGTAGTGTCAAATTTTGAGATTTTTTAAAAAATATAGGTCTATATATATAAATAGTATTTTTTTTTTTATAAACAAAATGTGAACTAAAATAGCTTTCCGGAAAAAGGCCTAGCTTGCAGGAAATAGGCATTTAGTTTTAAGGGACGATTTGGTAGATTTTAGGCAGGATGTAGTGAGACAAAGAACGAAAATAACAAGCAATAAAAATATAGAAAAATAAAAGTATGGCACTAAAGAAACGGTCATGAAAGATGTAATGACAAATTCTAAATTTTTTACCATTAAAGAATATATATTTTTTCAAGCTACAAAATAACAAGGTAATGTTTTAAACTCTTTTATGTCTTACTAATATGTCAAGTGAATTTAATACGCTTTAAACAGAAGAAAAATTTATTTCATTTTATTAGCAGCATTTTATTAGTTTGTTTTAATTTTTTCTTGTATGCAAAACAAGTATCAAATAATTTATATATTTTCATTATCATTAACAATTTTTCTGTTTGACATTAAGAGATCTCCAGAGAGCAGAAATATTGAATGTAATTTGAAATCCCAAGCATGATTTGAATTGAAGCCTCATAATGAAAGTGCAATCCGCTCCAATGCTACCATATAGATCGCTTTCTAAAAGTATTATGCTTAAATTTGATTAAAGTAGTAATCTATAGTGAAAGTATAGTATAGTAAAGTAGTAAAATTTATACTAATTTGTGAATTTTTTTAATTGCACAAGATATTTTCTCAATAGATCAATAAAAGGATTGTTTTATACTTGAATTTGAATAGTTTTAGTCTAAAAATAAAATATATATATATATATATATATATATATAAATCCCCATATAAACGCATTAAATCCGACTGTTTTTAAAGTATGTTATATATCATCGTATTAATTTCTCCATCAATCTAAATAACGTATTTTGGCTATTATAATAAATTATTTTGAATGTTGACTATAGACTGCTGTTCTAAGAATGACATTAAATAAACTTTTGGCTATTGCCAAAAAATATATAAAGCTTTAATTTCTTTCAGCATTAAATTGGATTTAATATGTCTTAATACAGAAAATAGAAACAAATTTATTAGATAAAATTTAATGTTTAAAGTCTTTTTTTTAAGTCTTAGTATATTTCACGATAGATTAATTCAACAAAAAATTATTTTGTTTTAATATACAATATAAAAATGTGCAATCCATTAGGGCCTTTGCAAAATTATAATTAGCAATCAAAAATATCCCACACGATCCTATCACAAAAGAATTAATATCAGAAACAGTATTTAGTGTATTTTCTAGAAGTCAATTCTTTTATATAATTCAGAAAATTTTAAGTTTAGGCCTATTATCATTTTAAAATTGAATATATAATTTAAAATATCAATGTGCATTAATAAATAATTAAACTTAAATAATAAATTATTTTATTTTGACATCGTCACAATGTCGGGCAGCAATTTTTAATTAAATTTTTAAAATTTATTTCATTTAAAATATATGTTCTCTACCTTTAAATTAGCATTGTCTTGTCCCTGTACATCATACTTTTCCTTTAGCAATCAAGTCGTGCCGGTATAATTCCTTTTACGGGAAAAACTTTTGAATTATAATAACATGACTTCCGGTTTGCATCGAAAGTTATCATATAGTTAATCGGTGCCTCCTACTCTTAAAGTTTCCATATATGGCCTCGTTTTTTATTTCTCTAACTCCGTTCTCGAGATTACGGATAGTCAGACGGACGGACGACAATGGGAATTTATAAGTCTACAATTTTTTCATATTGCAGCCGAATAAAACTTAATCGTTCTCAGAGATTACGGATAGTCAGACGGACGGACGACAATGGGAATTTATAAGTCTATGATTTTATTTTTAATTTTAGATTCAGTTTCAGTTTCGTTGCAAAAACCAGAGTTTTAATCATTATTTTATTATCTTTAATTTTAATTAACTAGCTACCTAGTATTAATAAATATTATATTAAACATTACTATTATAATATATAACACATTAAGAAATTTTTGTTATTTAATTTGAGTTAAGCATTTTTAAATACGAATTATTGGATGTCATTTATATTATGCGAATGTCAATTAACGCAGTTTTTACTAATTAATTTGATTTAAATTGAATTGTGGCGCGTACCAAAAACCGGAAGTAGTAACTTACTCGCATGCGTATTGAAATCTAATTTGAATTACAACGTCATCGATGGTTCGTGTTGTAACATCTAATGAGGCGAGGCGAATCTCGGCACCACTACTGAATTGGTAGTCCTGCCATTGATTCGTCAGGCCGTTGACTTTCTTTAACATAGGAAGTATAGGAAGTTGATCATCGGTGGCCGGCTTTACCGAGTAGCTTGTTCGGAAATCGAGTTATCATACGTAAACCGAATCAAATATGGCGTTCAAAATTTTGTTTGTAAACGGGGGCCTTCATAATTCGAGGTTTGACTGTAATTATATACATATATATGGCTTTGTATAGGGTGTTGTGTATGTAGTCTATACATCACCCCCTAATTCGGTGGGTTAGGTTATAGACTATCATCGTAACAAGCGAATACTGTATCTTAAAACAAAATACTATACAGCTATTTTACTTGCCAGCGCCTATAAAAGCATAGAAACATATTTACATTATCATTTATTAAGTGGGAAATAGCGCTAGGCGTAAAAGCCAATGAGAAAGTAAAAATAATAGGGATACCGCAAGCTTTCGATACAATCTGGCCGTGTTAGATGCTTCGAATGACGTCGTGCGCGCGCACTTGTTTGCTGCAGCAAACCTCCACACGAGCAAGCGATCGAGTTCCCGCAAGATGGCTCTAACTTAAAACGGCTAGCCGCTAGCTGACAATATAAAAGCAAACACAAATGATAAAAGAGTTCACACGTTAGAATAAATTATTATTGGCATATTTGTTCTCATATAAAAAGTATATTGACAGTCAAAACTTTCTCTTAAGCATGCGGCGCATGCTAAGCAAGCCCAGAGAATTCGCCCCTGAATGTATTACTTATAAACTATTTGTTGCGAGTGTTTTACTAATATTTACACTGAAATATTTATTATTTACAAATTTTCCGAATTTAGATTTAAAAAGTTCCATGGAAAAATCTAATGGTGACTTATTAGTTTTATTCTAAAGTTCCAAAATATAGTTAGACCTCTTTGAATTTAAATCTATTTGATGGATTGACTCCTATCAAATCAATAAAATTGTAAAGACCGTTTAGATCATAGTTGGGCAAACATTTTTAAATAGTGGACCAAGTAAAATGTTTTTAAGGTACTGTACATGCGAACTAAGTTTTTCCTTACATTTCTACGATTTATAAGATTATTTTTAAAATTATTAAAATGGTTTATAATAAAAAAAAAAATTAAAATTAAGATTTCCTTTAATTAAACAATTTATGTTATTTATTCTAATATCTTATTTTTACAAATTCGCATATATAATCGATTTTATTAATAAGAAATACGAAATACGAATGTTATGTATAATCTCCTAAATAAGATCAATTTTCCATAGAAAGTCCTCTCGGGAGCATTTCTTTGGTAGATCGCCCAAGTGTTGCGTTGCCTTACCGATTAATCCAGTCTAATTTAAAAAACAGAGAGTGAATATTTCCAAATTCGTCTGTAGTTACTGAAAACTAGTAATAAATCGAATTTTGACTCATATGAATCACAATTTATTGCCACTTCGTAATTCGTACTAAATCCTACCTGTAGTTGGAATATGAAAAACATTAATTGGAATAGAAACGAGTATGTATTTAAATTGTTTTGGAATAAGTCCGGAATAAATCAAACCATTTCCATTTAAATATCTTTTCTTTTTAACTCTTTCCAGCCTGTGGGCACTAGGAAGGCCTTCTTTAGCAAGCTCATTATGAGTTCGGCCAGGCCCACAATGGGGTGTCCGGGTGGTGAGGGACGGGAGCCGACATATCCGGACAGAACATCCCCGAAAAATTCCTGGGGGTTTTTCGATCACGAGTCCCAAAAGCGGTGGGCTGCCACCTTAACCGCTCGGCCATCCGGCCGTACCATTTAAATATCATGAACCAGAAACCGAAGTGAAAGTAATTTTTATTTTTAAGTTAAAATGAAAGCCTTTTTAAAAGTTTGATTGAAAAGAGTTATACTCATTTCATTATATTTTTATTTCAAAATCCTAAAACAAATTTTTAAATTTTCAGATATATTGATACTAATTACTCATATACTTTTTAAATTAACGCTACTGTATCAATAAGATTTGATTTGTCAGAAAGGAACTATAACAAAATTTGAATTTCAAGCTTCTTAAAGTGCTTATGCTTTTTGTGTAAAAGCACTATACATATACATAATCTTTCTTTATAAGTTTGAAATTTATACCAAATTAAAACTTTTTAAATTATTTAAAGATTTCTTCGAGAGAGGGCGCTAATAGAACTTTTTTTTTATCATTATGAATTTGGCCGAACAGCGATGGATTTACATCCTTCGTCGCTAGGCCAGTTCTCGATAAAAGAAAAAAAGCATTCTTGAAAATTTCTGAGCTGGAATCGCAGTGGGATTCTCAAAGCTGCAGATAGATGTCTTTATAAACAGTTCGGCCTTTACCGCCTCGGTCGGTTCGCCGAGACGATAAAGACCTAGATATTATAGTTGTTATAAATAAATTTTCATCATCATACAGAGCATATTAAGAATATTCTTCGTTTTATTTGTAATTCGGACATAATTTAAGTTAGTCTCTTAGTTCCGAATGGAGAAAAATCGTATACAGTATTAATATTAATTTATTATTTTCCAATGAATAAGTAATAATTATGCATACTTATAAAATTCATTTTATTAAAAATATATAATTACAGTTAGTGATTAATGTTAATTATAAATAAAACGACAATAATTTGATTTTAATCTTATTGATATTTGTAATAATTATTAAAATTAAAATTTGAAATCCAGTATGGAAGATGGCGCTTTATTCGCACATGTGTTTATTTTGGTCCGGTAAGGAATTTGAGTGAAATATGGAAAATAAATAATCGTAGTCATGGAAACTTCTTGATAAATACAAAAGCAAGTGCATAATGAAGATGTATATTAAACAATACACAATATATGCGATTTTTATAAATTATCTGGATTTTGAATTCCTTATGGAAGGTTTACATATGTGAAACGAAAAGTAGACATGAAAAATATGTAAACACGATACATTCATTATTGAAAGGTAAATTAAAATTGTTATAATTAGTAACATACTTGATATTTTAGGTAATGTGCTTTAAGTAATTTTATGCTTTTCTTTTTCTTTATGCAGAATTGAAAACTACTTCATAATTCTCAATGTCAATTGAGTAGTTTATATATAATTTATCAATTACAATTTTAAATCTAAAATTAATTTCACTAAAATTAGTATAATTAATTGCAATTGATATTAAATAATAATGTTATATCTGTAGAAGATTGCCTAACAATCTAAATATTCAAAACTATAAAGTTAATTATGTAGTTATGTAATAAATCGATTAATATTTTAATTGTTAAAGGTTATAAATAACCATCACATTAATTGTTTAAAATAAGTGTTTTAAGCATTTAATTTAATATTTATTAAATCATTTAAGAAGTGTATATATTTAGCTAATGATGAAAATTTTACAATATTTGCACATATACTGGTATTTTTAGAAGTAATGATTCTATGATCTCATTTAAATGAACATCATTATCATTACTATATAATATATTAAGGAATATATGTATATAGATTTTATGTAAAATAAATGATGTATAAACCAGAATTACAAATTTTGATTCATATCTGTGCAATGAAGTTAATAGTTTCAGAAATATAATTAAAAAGTGCAAAAAGAATGTTACCATTTTAAATTATCGTAATTATGTTAATTATCATTTGAAGTAATTGATAGAGTAACTGTTTCATCTCCTATCTGCATTCAAATGTCTTGTTTACAACCATTTGGAAGTGCTATAAATGAAAACAGTAGCTCTGCAGAGGTGTTTTGTGTTCTGCAGTTCACAAAGTCAGAATCACTCATCATTGTGCAACATGAATAATTTGCAGGAGTGCAGAAGCTGCACAATTCTACAGCACTTGCAGCTCTGCAGCTACAGGAACTGTAGAATTGTGGCTGTTGTTACTCTGACAACAGATATGCTGTAGTGAGTGTAGGAAGAATTTGAGTATTAGTTGGATGTGTGCTATGTGACATGAGGTGCACATTGAGAAACTTGGACAATTTTTCGAATGTTTTAATGTACATTAAAACATTGAACAACTGTTTCTGAAATTAATTTCTGAATGTTTTAATGTATAATGAATGTACTGTACATTAAAACATTCTCAGAAAATAATTAATATAATTACAATAATTTAAAATGCTAGCATTCTTTCTGGAAGTCTCCTCATATAGAGTCCATAAATATTAGAAAACTAAAATTATCTAAATGCATATTACCAGTAATTGTTTCAAACAGCATTTTTAAAATATTGAAAATAGTTGAATATGTAATAGTTAGTTTTATTTCAGTGACAAATTATTTGATAGTAAATGCATAATTCGATTTTTAAATAAGATAGACTAAATTTAATTTAATCTGTTCATAAATTAGAAGACTATGAAAAAATTTTAATAGCAACATGACAAGCATTTCAACAATTTGAGAAAAATCATAATAAATAGCACATTGCTTTATGCATTTAAATTTTCAGAATTCTGTAATTATCTTTCTTACGTATTTAATAAATGTAATATTTTTTGATTTTGCAATCAGATATAGTCCTTTTATGTATTAATAATTTTTTTGAGTACTTTTATTTCTTTGAACTAATCTCTTTTTAAAAATAAATTATTTTAAATTTTATTTTAAAACACATAGATTAATTTTAAGACATAACAGTAATTATAAATATGCAATTAAAATTTAATGGAATCAGGATATTTTTTAAAAATGTATGTTGTATTTCTAGAAAGATGACTGTTTTTTAAATATTAGATTTAAGAGTTAGTGGTATTTATAATGACCAGTTTCAATTAATAAAAGTTACATGACTACTTTCAAAATAAATACATAATTAGTGGTTTCAAGTAAATAATGTGAAAGAAAACATCTAGTATATGAATAATTGAAGATAAATTTACATAGTCAAGTAATGCAAAATAATTCTTTTGATTTAAATGCAAGTTTATTAAATACAAAACAAAAACTAAATAAATTAAACTTTGTAAGTATAATCAAAATGTACAAATTAATATATATATAAAATAAACAATATTTTTTGATATTTTGGGATTAGAAATTTTTCATAGTGCACACAATATTAGGCCATATTTCAAATTTTAATAATACTGTGTAACCATAACTTGTAAAAAAATTTTAAATTATGATAAAAATGCAATTTATGTATGTGCAGAATTTTAAGAACTTGTTACTAATTTTCTAGATGTCAATCATATTTTAATGCAACCCAATATGTCTTCAGCTAATATTGAAATTTTATTATATCCAAAAGTATAGTATACTGTATTTGAACATAATTTGATGCCATTCCCCTTTTCAAAGCCTTGAATTATATATAATTTATGCAATTTTTATAAATGCAAAGATATACTGTGAAATGATTACCAATATCATCTTTTTTTTTAAATCAAGACAATAATATATATATATATTTTCTTTTTAAATCTGAGTTTGGCATTTTTCAATTTATCTGTCTACTAAAATTTGAAATTCAATAAAATATCTCTAATGAAAAAAAAAAAAAAAAAAGCTATAATAAAGTAAAATTAACTTAAGACTAAATTTAATATGAATAAGTGGTGTTATTCAAGCTCTCATTTCTCTGCAATATTTTACATTTTGAATGTATTGTACAGGATGTATTGTTAGATAATTTAAACAAATATTTTCATTCATAACTTTTGGCCAAGGATTTCTAATTTTTAAATTTCGAAATACAATTTTCTTCCAATTAAAAAGGTATTCATTATTATTTGTTTAGTGAAAATTCGTAATTTTAACCGTATGTTTGTTTTAACGCAACTGTATTTCATTAAATAAGTTATATGCAGTGTAAATTCATTACAGTACGAATTTTAACGAAACAACTCGAAACGTTTTCCTGGTAAGGTGGCTTTACCTAATACAGCTGTGTAAGCAAGCCAATAACATAACCCGGTTCATTTGAAATACCTGTAGATTTGTTTGCTTATCCAGCCGTATTAAATCGATTTTACTAGGTAAAACACTATATTATCTCTTCGTGATACTATGGATACCGCGAAATTCCGTTTCGGAAATTGTCTAACCTGTTAATAAATGTTTTTACCATTAATTCATTTGCTTGAGTCAATGATATTAATTAATATAATGCTTTATGTTAATTTTACCGATTCAAGAAATAGTAAATTCTTAATATAAAATCTAAGCTCTGATGTATAAGTTTTACAGGATATAAAGGTAGGTATTTGTTTAATTGCATAGAATAAATACCTTTGGTTACAGAGGACTATTCCAAGCTAATCAGCTTGCCAAATATTTAATGCGTAATCCACCTTATTGAAAGAGTATCTATCTATGATCGTTGTGTGGTGCGCATTTTAGGCAGAAGGTTTCTCCGGTTTTAAAAATTAATGTTTTTAACTACAAGTATTACGGTATGAGTAAAAGAAAAAAAATATGAGCTAACGTGCAGGTTTAAACTGCAAAACTAATTCGAAATGCAATAATTTCAGTTTTTCGTTTTCCATAATTTTTTTCCCGATGCTTTTATGTTATTCCCGTACATATAATTATGAAAGTTTCTGATAGCTATAATTTAAATTCTAGTTCAGTTGTTTTTTTTTCCTTCATTTTTAAGAATCATTTTATCAATTATGAGAAGAAGCGCGTCATTTCACAAGGATTTTTCATAACATTGCGAGAGCGATTTCGACTAAATCGTGGTAATTGATACAACACTTTTATGTGCATATAGTACTTAACTTCAAGGAGACAGACTCTATTTCGTCAGCCTGGAGAGCGCTGTTTGAGCTCGCTAATACAATGCATCCTATCTGACATGCGCAACTTTGAGCGTTTGATCTGTAATTAAAAAAAATTGTTCTAAGATTTTAATTTTTTGTTCTTCTATTCATCTTCTATTATCAGTTAAATCTGTGGATGCCAATTGCAAAGTGGACGTTACACTTGTATGTTCAAAGAAAGTAACGAATGGATAGAATGAAATGATACTGTAGTAGAAAAAGTAAATGGCTACGCAATGCAAAAAATCTGTACATACTTATTTGTAGAAAAACTTAAATATAACAGCTTATCAGCCTATGATTTTCTTGAATTAGGATTTTTTCCGTGAGACGCTTGGAAGCTATTTGTAGACAATAATAATATAGGTAAAAATCTTGTGGGTGTTGTGGGTACCGCTTCGAAGCGCCAAGCTTATCTTTACCGAAAACAAAACTCGTAAGAAAAATTTTGACTTTCGTCTAAATTGTCATAAGTTTTTACTTGGCGCAATTTTTTTACATCTCAGAAGTTTTTGCTTGGATCTTATATTCATTAATTTTCTACCCCAAATTTATCATCACTAGATAACTGATGTTCACTTAACATTATCATCATAAACTTACGTATTTAACAGATTTATTACCATTACTATTATTATTATTACTTTTTGATGTTACATACTCATGTCGAAAAAAAAAGCATAACCGATAATGCGACTGTATCTTCAGGAACTACTGATCAGAATAGCGTAAAATTTAACATACAAGCAGAACATTAAATTCTTTATGCAATAAAAACAATTGAAAAGCAAAAATTTAATCTGAATTAAGTCAAACCTAAAACGACAAGAAAGAGTTCTTAATTAACATTGTTGTAATTTTTCGTTTGAAAAAATGATCAATGGAAAAATTTTAATATTTGTTTAAATTAAATACGGTACGTGAGTTTTGAATTAAATTTTTATAAGCTAAATTCATTATTAGGGTGATCTGTAAACGTTAGGTTATGAATCCTAAAAAACTAATTAATGCATGCTCTAAGTTCATAAGTATTAGTTTTTTAAAGCAAGTTATGCAAATTTTCAAATCTTTTCACTTGTTTATTATACATAAAATAAGAGCGTCTATTTTTGGAAATATTATTATTATTTTTCTTAATTATAGCAATTTATCAATAAGTTAGTAATGATTATTTTTCCATAAATTCATTCTATTTATACCAAATATATACAGGCTAATTTTATTTTATTTTCCCGGCTGTTATAACAGAGGGAACGTATGGCGATCCGGCAAAAATGACCCCCCCCCAGATTTTTTACATTTTTGGACTCGGGACCTTAAAGTCGAGAAATGCCAGAAAAAAAAAATCGTGGTAATTTCTGTGTGTATGGTGTTAGTGTGTGTGGCACAATTTTGTTTACTCGTTATTAGCATTTACAATTTTTTTTTTATAAAACCCATCCTTACCCTGAAAATTAAGCTTTTTGCCATTTTGTAGGCCTAATAGTTAAAAATATAAAAAGATTTAAAAATAAAATATAACAACAGATGGCATCACCAAAATTTTAAATGTTGCGGGAAAGTTCAGCAATTCGTTGCTGGTTTATTTAGCATTGAATTGCTAGCAATAATCGGAATTATAAAGAAAACAAACTACAGCTGTATTTCTTAGTAAATGAAGATACTGTATTTCTTTTTTCCCATTACATTAAATTGTTTGTAGCAAGAAACAAACAAAATTTGAAGTTATAAAATATTAATTTAAAATTTATCTTGTGTACTGGTACTTTTTTTAAATCAATTAACAGGACTTATTATACTGGAATTATGGATGCACATATTTAGTCTTACAGATCAGAAATAATATTTTTTATTTAGTTCACCCGAACACATACACTTTAAACTTGTGTTTCGGACTTGTTCGTCTCTCCTCAGCAGGCATTCAAAAGACACTTTCTACAATTAACAATAAAAAAAATTTTTTGGTACGATTATAATTAAAATTAATTTAAACACAATAATTTCCCGACAGTAAAATAATAAAATTCTTACAGGTTCTATATTTCCGAACTTCTTTACAATTCCAAATAAACTCGTGATCCACATCAACCATATAACTCGACACTAGGGATTGCAATCCAGCAGTGTTTTCAATCCAGCTGGATTTTTGCTGGACCAACATCATTCCAGCTGGATCCAGCGCGGATGTATTTTTGGTGCAATAAAGTGTTATCTATCTATCTATCCAGCAATTTATGGTATTTTTAAAAGAAATAAAACATTTTTTTTAAATACTTAAGAAACTTTTTTTATTTAGACTGGTCACTATAAATCAGTAAAACTTCCTACACATTTAGGTAGTAAACTTAACTTTGGTTCGGTTTAACACTTGAGATAGAGATAATCTATATATATAATCGAGACGAGTTGATAATAATAATAATAATCAGCGCAGAGCCCAAACGGTTAGGAGTTGAAAGTTGAAATTTGGTTCGCAGTTAGGGTACGTCACGAGAATGCACACTAAGAAGGGATTTTTCGAAATTCCTCCCTACGGGGGAGAGGGACAGGAATAAGGCTTAACACTTCCATCAACAATGGAAGCGTTACGTAACAATGGAAGTGTTAAGTAACAATGGAATTGTTAAGAAAAAGCGACGTGCAAGACGCAGATGCAGTTTTTTTCGTTTTTGCGGGAAATCGAATATATTTTTAGACCCATCTAAAAATTCTCTATTTAGTCTGGAAACAGGGGGATCCCAATTCTTGCATTCTGTGAAAACGGGTAAGGTTGACTATAATATAATAATCTTAATCTTCACTATCGTTAATTTTGCCCGAGCAATGCCGGGCCCACCCGCTAGTTAACTTTATAATCTAACTAAACATTTAATGTAATCTTTAAGTTAAATAATAGCAAAGGTAATACTACTAATTAATTTATACTAATATATTATAATAATGTAAGGACGGATAATCAGTGGCTAAATGGCTATCAGTCTTACCAGTTTTCTTATATAGGCTCTACATATCAGTCTGTAGTTATTTATAAGTAATTTAATTATTAGTGTTAGTAAAGTAGTGAGTAAGTAATTAGTAATAGTCAGTTATTATTATCACAATCATGAATCACATACATTCATATCATCATATATCTAAGATACTGATACTCATTAATTTAATTAACTATTTAACTAACTAGGTAGTCTCAGTTTCTCACTAATTTTCACAATAAAATTGCCTATCATAGCCCACTAACCACTTATAGAATTAAAGTTAAAAACTCATACTTAATAGAATTAGAGTAGAAGTTATAAAATATTAGTCTTGTCTTGAATAAAGTATTTTAAAGGATTAAATAAAATTAAATCAATCACTTCTGTTATTTTTTTGACTTTTCTGGAAGTAGGATCTCAAGAAACAAATGGTATTGATGGTGTTGTCTCCCAACCTACTTCTTAATGAATTGCATATATATCCCGCTGCGGAGAAGGCCCTTTCTGCCTCTACGCTAGTTGATTTCGGGGTTATCAAACAATCATAAATCGTTCCGTCACGTGATTCATTGACTTCACAACCGACTGTAAATTAGAATTATGCACCAGGACTAGGAGAGGAGTTACTTATTTTATTTAGCGCGAAGACACTTTATTTAGCGAGAGCGGAAAGTCAACTGGCAATTAGATCAGCAGAGGTAAAAGGGCGAGCGGTGCGGTATAGAGAGGGGTGTAGCACGTCCCACACTGAACGTCAACGTCACTCTCGCCGCCGAGCGATAGCGCACGTAGCAAAGCGGCATTTGCGCCATTATTTAGAAAGTTAATTGAGCATTTGCGGATCCGCAGCGCTGGATCCAGCACCAGGTTCTGTATCCGCAGGATCCAGCTGGATTGCTGGATGAGGGATCCAGCAATTGCAATCCCTAGTGGCAACCCTTCTCTCCTCTATCCTCAGGCCAAGCTATTCCTTCCCCTTCGTGACCCCTCAGTTCTCCGAATTCTTAACAATTGCAGATGTGGAGTTAATGGGGAGGGGTGCTAATAAGTAGCAGATTTTAAGCTCTGTTTACAACTAGTGCAAATGCCAACACGTGCGTATTAAGGTTACAGTTAATTCATGTGTTTGTGAGTGTTCGTATTAAATTCTCGTTTATAAATTTATTTTTAATTTTGTTCCTAACCCCGTGCGCAAAATGAGTAGTGAAAGCAAGAAAAAAGTTCGTCAGTACCAGATGAGTATTCGAATTTCATACCAGCTACTCATGATGTTCGTTTACCATTTTGTGTTGTGTGAACACTGTTTGACCAACGAATCTATGAAAAAGGTCGTCATGTTGAAGCACATTTGAAGACGAAACATAGCACTTGTGTTAACTATGATTTGAATCAATTTAAGAATTTAAAGGAGAAATTTGAAAAAAGATTAAGAATAAATTCATTGTTCTCTGGACGAAATGCTAACAAAAGTCGTACTCTTGAAGCTAGCTACGAAATTTCTCTGCTCATAGCTAAATCTGGAAAAAGTCATACTGTAGGGGAGGATTTAATTAAGCCAGGTTTATCAGTTTTTCTCAAAAACGTTCTGGAAAAAGATGACGACTTTGTGAAAGAAATGCCACTAAGCAATAGCACTGTTAGAGAATAGATGAGATGGCTAAGGATGTAGAAACGCAACTATTGAAAAGTTGAGAGCAAGAAAATTTTCAATAGGGGAGACTGGGGTTAGTTGTCACAAAGGACATGTTGTCACAGTGCAAATAAACCTATTTATTTGCACTGTGACAACATACATACTACTATATATTATATCACCTATGTGACTATATTATATTATATCCCCCGATGTGTACTATATACAGTAGAGCATCGATTATCCGACTTAATTGGGGACTGGGGTTGGTCGGATAACCGAAAAGTATGAAAAAATACATTATTAGTATAGTGTATTAGACCTGGTTTAAATACTAGCCTTCCTTTCATGGTCGAGCCAGTGCTGCCAGCTAAAACGTGCAAAAATTTAACAAAAATAATATTAAAGTAGCCAAGACATAACCAAATATTGTAGCGCCACATCACTAGCGGACATTTGAATTTGCCGACTAGAACGCGGTCGGTTAACCGATAAGTCGGTTAATCGGGGGTCGGATAATCGATGCTCTACTGTATTATATCACCTATATAATCAAAACTGAATGGTCACGTCATCTAGGAGTAGGTTCATTTACGCTCGCCTATGTCATTACAAAATTCGAATAATATCCGTTGCATTGTTTTCCGTAAATTAGCGTTTAAAAGATTTACAGCAAGTCGCGTAAATTTTGATGCGTTATGTCTTGTGCCGTTTGAAAACTTGCAATTATAAAAAGGTAACAATTGTATTTCCTATTAGATGGATCCTTAATGTATATATACATTATGAACAATTGAATTTTCTATTTTGAAATTAGAAACTATTGACCGATTTGTTAAGGAAGTTCATTCGGGGCAACTTGTCACTAATACTCCGTTCGCACCGAGCATTTCAATATAGATTGTGACCAAGGTCGGCGACTATGCCGTGGTGCAACCTCTCTCGACCGTTTCAATCTCGACTGAAACGAGGTTCAATTGCGATCAACTCGAGAGTTCTTGAAACATCCAGTCATAAGAGCGATCCCACAATCTACGCGCGCGAGAAAATACAAGATGGCTGCGGAATACGTGTCGGGCTATCGACAGAGAAATAAAAAATATATTTGGAGAGATGATGACATTTGTCTGTTATTAGATATATGGCAAGAAAGAGTATTTATTTCTAACCAAAACTTCCATTTTGTTTGTTGGTGTTTGTGACTGACCGCTTAGTTATGTCAGTTTTATCATCGTGTGTAATGGCCGGGTTCTTCTCAAGCGGTCTGCCTATGCGAACAGCACGACGTTCGATTGACATCACAATCCAGATTGTAGGTAAATCGAGATCGAAGTGAGTCGTGAATTGTGTGCGAACATAGTATAACGCCGTTTGCTTGATGGCATTTCCGTCTACTGGTACTCTTTTTTGCGATTTATCTTCTATCCACATTACCAGAGCTTTTTCCATTTTCTCTTTGACAATATCTCTTGTGTATGATGATGATTTATTACTTAACTTTGTTCCAGAACATACCGACTTTCTAATAGCAGCTTCACTTTTCTTGATAGTTCTTTAGGGTCCATTGACACACAACAGTGACGTGTCGGCACAGTGATCGTTTGGTGGCAGTGACGTCGAACACGGCACAGTGATGAGTATTTACACACAACAGTGACGTGACCGTGCTGTCAGTGAGTGGTCATAGACTTTTCTGAGGATGAATTGGCTATGGTAGCTATATGTTTGGATGAAGAAGAAAAAGAAATACAATCGAAATACAAAGCGCCGCAAGTGGGTACATCAAGCATGGACAAAAAATATCAACAGAAAGGGAGTTTCATACTCTTTATAAAAAATTGAGATGACGAATCTATATTTTTTGAATATTTTCGAATGTCCCAACATGCATTTTATATTTTATTACACAAGACAGAGAAATATTTATTTTGTACCCAATGTCCATGTATTTCGAACGAGATAAATCCAATAGAACAGGGTGTTGATGCACGATTTCAATTAAATGTTCGTCATCCATTGGAACACAAAATTTACCGTCAGTGAAAATATCGTTCCCGTCAAATGTCCTTTCACGGTACGGTCACGCCACTGCCATTGCACAGCACTGTGACGGACGAGTCTGGACAGGGTGGTTTGAAACTAGGTCATGATTTCCCACAGGTAAAAATTCACTGCACTGTGCCGGCACGTCACTGTTGTTTGTAAATGGCCATTCCCATCGTCATATTTAGTTGAATGCAGGTTTAGCACTGTAAATGATTTGTTATTGAAAAAAAGAAATTGTCTGGATATCACAAACCGTGGAGATTTTCTACTCAGTACTTGAACTGTTCTTTCCTTTTATTTTTCTTTTTCAAAGACGCCATGTTTTTTGTCACGGGGGATATTAGATTTTAAAGATGCTTTGGTAGAGCATGGCCAAAAAAGGTTGAGAAACACTGCTTTAAGGTGTCCAGCCATTGACAGCAGCGCGATTTTATAGACAAGACATAGTCTTGTCAATAATCGTTAATTGGATTTGTAAAAATAAACTAGAAAACAAAACATTTATGTTAAAAGAGTGCGCCGCAGCGTTTCCCGCAGCTTCTTAAATGACGCCCCCTATATTCTCTGTTTATATTTCAAAAAAGCCGGTCAAATAACGATTTTAATAACTAAAATTTATAAAATCTATATGATAATATTTATTCGTTTTCATCTACAATTCAAAAAGTACTGAATAACTTTTTTTTAAAAATCCACTTTGCATTATAGTAAATCCAAATTATTGATACAATAGGTTGTGTTCTGCTGCACCTGTAGTCCTTCTAAAACACTATTTAAAATTTCAAATAAAAATATTTTTAAAACATATTCTCATTTTGGTGTGACGTATTCATAATAGCTAAGTCTTTTTACATTCATGTTTAAAATGAATTGTTGCTTACATAATACCTAGGATGAATATATTGAAATGATTACGCTAGATTTATTTTAGGAACTTACGACAATTTATAAATCCACAAGAACTTAAAAATACTTATAACTTTTTGGAAAGATATTTCATGTTTTCGTTCATTTTTTTAATTTTTTTTCTTTTGAATTATTTGAATTTATTTGAATTTTTCAAAAATTTTATGAAATAGGTTTTACTGTATCGAGAATAAATCGATCTAAAACTGAATCCGAATAAAATGAAAACCTGCCAAAAAAAAAAAAAATCGTTTTCGGTTTTCATAGGTTTTATTGGATTTAAGATCAAATCATAAGTTATTACAAAACTGTTTTATGTCGCATTTTAAATTAACGTAAGTGTAAAATCAATTTCGTTAAATATTATATCAAAATATTTTGGATTATTATTTAATTACAGAGCATTCTCGCGTGAAGATAAGTAAATAAAAATTGATATTATTAAATTTTAGTGATTAAAGGTCGAGAGAGTGGAGTGATAGAAGAGTCATATCTTCATATCTATAAGAGTCATATTGTGTCATATCTCGAGAGGAGTCAGACTTAATGAAGATTTCACTCGTTATTAGCCTTTACAAGTTTCTTTTTTTAAAAATAAAACTTTTTACTATCTTCAAAATTAAGCTTTATAATAATTAATAATACAAAGTATAAAAATGTTTAAAAAATAAAATCTCACAACAGCTGGGAAAGTTACGCAACTCATTGCTGGATTTTATTTTCAGTACAAAACATCCAGCAATCATTGTTAATGTGTCATTTTTATTTAACAATTATTTGTGCAAGGTCAAAAATATTAATCAGTTAACTCTAATAATAATTTTAAATTAAAGATCCAATTAAGTAATGTTAATAATTAACTTTTTGAAATTCTGTTGTAAATGAAGTTTTATTGTCATATAAAACTGCGGTAATTTAAAATGGATTATATTCGCCTCTTTGTTGTTATGATATGTTATTTTTCTGATTTTGTTTTAAATATTTATAAATTAACTATTGAAAATTTTATATTAGATACTATATATAGAATATTTGTAAGAATTATCATATCAAAGATAAACTCACATAATAATATCTTTTATAAAAAGTTTTGATAAATCGATATAACTTTTAAAACGCTTATAATACATTACATTAAAAAAATTCAGCAAAGAGTTGAGTAACATTTCCAACAAAAACGTTGAAATTGTGTAGGCGCAATCTGTCATGAGATCTTATTTTAACTTTTTATATTATTAATTATTATAAAATGGCAAAAATAGCTTAAATTTGAAGGTAGAGAGAAGTTTTATAAAAAAAAAAGTAATAATAATAATTTGTAAATGCTAATAACGGGTAAAATCTTCGTTAAGTTCGACTCCTCTTGAGATATGACACAGGATTCCCCTCTATCTTCTCATCCCTTGACCTTTAACTACCAAAATTTAATAGCATCAATGCTCTTAATACAGAAATCTCCCTGCAAAATTTTAAAAAATGTCGACATTAGGAACAGGAATCATTAAGCTTCAAAGTGGATGAACAAAATCGTACCCTCTACACACACTAACATCCATACGTACAGAAACCCCCAACGTTTTTAAAATTTCTTGACGTTTCTAGAACCCGAATCCAAAAATGTAAAAATTGTAAGGGTCTTTTTGACCGTTCGTCGTACTTTCCATCTGTTATATGTAACAGCTGAGAAAAGTAAAATGCGATAATAAATTTATCGAAAGTTTAATTTATATATCTACGATAAAGATTAATACATAATAATTAGATCATAAATTTAAATTTTACTTTTCCCGCTGTTGTTATAACAGAAGGAAATTTTCGTATGGCGATCGGTCAAAAACTGATGCTAATATTTTTAGTTTTGAACTCAGAGAACCTTGAAACGTCGAAAACTGCAAAAAAAAAAATTGTTTTTTTTTTCCTGTATGTATGTGTGTGGGGTGGCATGATTTTGTTCATCCACTTTAAAGCTTAATAACTCCTGTGCCCTTTATAGAAAATTTCTGAAATTTTGCAGGGAGTTTGTGCATTACGGTATTGATTCTATTAAAGTTTGGTAGTTAAAGAAATTTTTTTTAAATGTGGTGAATTAGGAATGTTTTTCCCCTTTTTTTAACTTCCCTTTTAGGTCCTTTTGAGTGAAAACTTTGATGGATATTAGTGCTTTTTAAGTGTTCATGCTAAAAATATGTTTTTCCTTCTCCTATTTTAGCTCGAACACTTAAAAGGCAGTAATATACACTAAAGTTTTTATTCAGAAGGACTCAAAAGGGAAATTATACAAAGGAAGGGGAAAACATTGTGGCGAATTTATTTTTGAACTGTTGTAATCACTGTTTTTTGTACTATTGGATGTAATAATTTACGCTGGCTTTTTATGTGCTTATGTACTACAATCTAACTGTATTCAATCTTACGAGAAGTTTTTGTAACCTGCTGAAAGGGGCGGTAGTCCGAAATGCTGAATTGTATGAAGTCCATCATACCCTCCCCCCAAAAAATTTTTGTTATTATTATATCTATCTATCTATCTATATATTATATATTTGTGAATTGTCATTTATACTACATTATCTGCATAATTTTAGTCTTAATTACTTTATTTTAATCATTTTGCTAACAATGTATTTACTTTAATTAATCAGTTAGAATTTTTTTTTGTATTTTAAAACTCTGTTTATTTTATATCCTTTTTTTGCTCTGTCTGGTTGTATATAAAAAAAGAACTGTTAGCTAGCTATATACAGGACACCCTTTAGACCCACATCTCGACGAGAAGATGCTTATGTAAACGTGACACCGAAATTATTTATATATCAATTGTTTATCTATCAAGTAAAGGTGTAAAGGAATTTCACCTATTTTTCCAATTTTAGGGACCCTTTTCCAAAATTTTTGTAATATCTACTTAAAATAATTTAGAGAAACAAATTAGAACAAAAAATTCATAAATTAATCGTTATAAATCTCACAATATGCGAAGGAAAAGATGAGAGGATGCTCGTCGTTCCCCTTTTTTTCGACGGTGTTATATTCTATCCATGTCACATGGACAGTGGCGTAGCTAGGGGGTGCGGTAGGTGCGGTCCGCACCGAGCCTCTGGAAAGCGATAGGCCCATGGAGCCCCAAAATCACAAAGAACAAAGACCCGAAAAATTTTTTCGGGGGCCCACAAATCTGGTTCCGCACCGGGCCCGGGAACCGTAGCTACGCCACTGCACATGGACACACATCATTCTTCATTGACAAGAGAGGAGGAGGACCACTAGATGACCAATCATGCATTTTACAAATTACCTCACCTTCCTCCGGAACTAAAGCATGATTGGTCGAAAACAAAGAAAAATAGAAGGGATGAAATTAACGCAGAGTAAGATAGAATTGGGAGAGTGAGAAAGAATTGAAAGAGTGAGAGAGGCTTGAGACAGACTGGACTGGCTGGACAGAAAAGAGATAACCGACCTAC
Organism: Centruroides vittatus; assembly: GCF_030686945.1. Lineage (NCBI taxonomy): Eukaryota > Metazoa > Arthropoda > Arachnida > Scorpiones > Buthidae > Centruroides > Centruroides vittatus. Next base: position 910,325 of record NW_027122603.1, on the reverse strand, counting down.
TGAAGGACCGAGTAAAGGAACAAGAAGGCGAAAAGAAAGAGGAGAAGACAACTCTTTTCCTGGTATGTTGTGAGTCACCCAGTTCGGATATCCCCCGTTAGGTTCCCCCGTTTTATAGATAGGATTAGACTAATTTTCTAAATCAGATTTTGTAACGTTGTTCAGTACCTTGTTATTTTTTTATAATAAACTTCTTTTTCATTTGTATTTGACTTTGCATTCATCCTCCTGAGAGGCTCATTCCTGGACTTCGGAGTGGACTTCGGAGTACCCTCGCGCCTTAACTATTTGTTTGTCTAAATCGGAGGTATGTCCGACAAAATACACCTGGTGACAGAACCCTACCCTAAACTTGCGTAATCAAATTTTTGACGACCCCCGACCCCCACAGTAGGCTCACAAAAAGTAGACGATTGTCGTCGTCTACTTTTTGTGAGGTGCTTCTTCTTGATATAACAAAAGTCCTTAAATTATTTCCAGTTACAGTCAAACCTGTTTTTATGCGGGGGATAGGGACCGCATTAAAAAAAACGCATTAAAAAAATCGCACAAATAAAAATCGCACATAAAAAGAGCGCATAAAAACAGGTTTGACTGTATTTGTTTTTAAAATATAAAAACGTATAAAATTGAAATACCAAATTTTATCATTTTAGAACTACAGTAATTATTTCATTTTGATTTTTGTTTTTCGTCTTTGTTTACTTAGCAGAATACGGCTGACAATCAATATTATTGACACATCAGATTGAAGTAAATCGTTTAGACTTTAGAGTCATTACTCTAAAGTCTAAACTTTAAACCGATTTATATTATATATAAAACTAATCGCATATTGTTTGGAAAAATGGGGAGAAAATTTAAATTTTAACAAACTGAATAATTAAAGTTAAAAGAAAGCAAATTCATTGACTATTTTCGTTTTAAATAATATACAGTATAGATGTATTATATCGAAAATAACAGTGCTTGTCTTCAACTGTGTTTATTCAACGAAAATGTATGATTCGAGGCAGAATAATAATAAAACGCAGGATTATTTCAATGACAAAATAATCATTTTATATTTGAAATGGCTGTTAATATGAACATCTAACATAATGGTTTTTTTTTTTTGTTAAATTATGGCAACGCAACACTTGGGCGGTCTGCCTAAGGGGGGTGCCTTCCGGGAGGTCTTTTTAAGGGTAACTGGCCTCTATTCAGGCGTTACAGACGTGGAGAAAATCCGGAAAACTCCACGTGGCCAGCCCGACTCTGGCGATGCGCGAACCCACGACCGAACTCTCAGTGTTCAGGGAAGGGAACCGCTTGGTCACCCGTGGGCCATAATGGTATTTAAAATAGATATTCTTGTTTAATTAGACTTATCAAAATAATTGCTATGGTTTTTTTTTATATAGCTCGTGAGCTTCTCAAGTTTTAGTTTTCATTAATTTCGCTTTTTACTTATGGAAATTATTGATATGTTGATATTAGAATACTAATTTTTAAAAAAAATTATATTACAGGCGTCGCCACCTGGTGATTATTTCATCTCCCCAAAAACAAATGTATCACGTATGAAACGTTTTACCAAGTGTTAAGTAAAGATCCGATTTGCATAGTTTTATAATACGCAAAAACTTTTCAAATTCTTTTAAATTGCCTCTGTCTGTTAAAAAAAAGGCCTACTTATGCGATATTGTGAATTATACGAACGTTTGTTCCGCGTAGTTCTTGCTGGGACACGAAGATGTAAAACTTTATCAGGAGTCACGGTAGTGACTTTCTGACAAGTAAAAACATCACTGACTGATATATACAGGGATTAGTTGCCGATTTTCGGGGGTCGATTTTTTCGTTCCCCAAACACCTGAAGTAATTCCGAATATCTCATTCGAAAGAAAATTCTTTTCTTATGTTTACTCTCCACTTTGCGCGATTTTGAGACGATTTAATCGCCTTTGTCACTGCTCATGCGCAGGAAAATAACTTTCCGGTTTGAATAGCTTTCAAGTAATTTTGCAACAGAGTACTAGCAGAACGTATATTTTCGCGTGGCGATTCTGTCTCAGCCGATCAGCATACAGCATTCATAATTCCGAGTGTACAGTACGTCATATAGTTATTATCAAATAAAAGTACTTATACGAAGTGACACTTCATAAAACGTATAAATTAGAAAGCGTCTTATAAACGTGCTCATACTACCAATTTCGTACTCATTTTTATCGAAGTGCCTGATACAGACCCAAGTGTACTGATTGAATTTCTTTCGAGTTTTTATCTTTACTTCGCATTTTTTTTCTTATTGGGTCATTCGGAAATTTGTCAATTTCAAACCTGGACATTTTTTATTATTGACAGGCACACAACAATTAAACATTTCGATAATATCGAAATAATAAAAAAAAATTTTAAACAACGTAAACACAATATGACAGACGAAATAGGAAGCTACGTATTCATAATCCGATACTATCGCCACGTATTGGTTTTTGTAAAGTGCACGCGCTATTGTACGTCATCCTCTTGTCTTGACGTAATAATACAATTATTAAACAAAAACAATCGATATCCAAACAGAAACATCTGAGATGTAAAATAATTTCGCAAAGTAAAAACTTTTTTTTGTTGTTGTTGTTAAATTATGGCAACGCTCCCGGAAGGCACCCCCTTAGGCAGGCAATTTAGACGACGGTCAACATTTTTTTATGAGTTTTCTTTTGGTAAAGATTAGCTTGGCGCTTCGAGCGGTTTATTTTGCGAAATTTTTTTACATCTCAGACGTTTTTGTTTGGATTAAATTATACCTAAATCAAATTCATAAATTAATTATTCGATTATTCGAATCATTATAAAGCAATAAAGAGATAATGATAAGCACCGATAAGTGGAAATTAGTTTCATAGGTTATATTAGATAAACATTAATTTCAAGAATAAAATATTTCTAACAAAAACAATTTTTCAAAAATTATAAGTATTGCTCACTGTAAATCTTGAAAGTTTTTGCTAAAAATTAATAAATACATCTCATTTATAGTGTATTTGTTTTTATTTTCCCTGCTGTTATATATAACAGAAGGAAAGTATGGCGATCGGTCAAAAATGACCTCTCCCCTCAGATTTTTACATTTTTTGGACTCGGGACTCTGAAACGTCGAGAAATGCAAAAAAAATTCGGGGGTAATTTCTGTATGTGTGGATGTTAGTGTGTGTATGGAGGGGCACAATTTTGTTCATCCTGTTTGAAACTTTAATAACACCCGTGCTTTCTTCGAAAATTTCTGAAACATTGCAGGAAAGTTTGTATATTAGGGAGATTGATGCTATTAAATTTTGGTGAATAAAGGTCGAGAGAGAAGAGAGATAAAAGGGGTTGCGTGTATCTCCAGTAGGACAGACTTAATGACAATTTTACTCATTAGCATTTACAATTTCTCATAAAACCCATTCCTACCTTCAAAATTAAGCTTTCTGCCATTTTATAATGGTTAAAAATATAAAAAGTTCTTAAAACAAAATATTATAACATTGCACCATCAAATGTTGCCGGGAAGTTAAGCAACTCATTGCTGGATTTTTATGGTAGGGTAGATGTACCAGTTTTGGCCAGTGTAGTACCAGTTCTGGCCAGAAAACAAATTTAACTTAAAAATATAATCACAAATGAAACAAACTTTTATTGTTAACTATGTGAACAGTTAACAATAAAAGTTTGTTTCATTGGACAGATTTGAATATATAGATTATTATATTTTTAAGTTAAATTTGTTTTCTGGCCAGAACTGGTACGCTGGCCTAAGCAACTCATTGCTGGATTTTTATGGTAGTTGGAGCTGTTTTTATATGTTTATCATCATTAGTCCCTGCCATGAAGACTGACGATGATAGGTTTATTTTTATTTATACTCTTTAAAAGCTTGATTTTAGTCAATCTAAATCATGTAATGATGTAACCTATAAATCCTACAAACGCTATTGTTTTATATTCATCTTTTCTTAATGCCTACCAGTGGATAATTGAAAAAAACCACTGAACAGTGATCATAGGTTTGTGCCTTATTAAAACTGTAGGCTTGCAGCATGCAAATTTCCAGTTTATTCACATGTCTAACACCCAAGAGACCAGTTTCCCATAGAAAGTCCTCCTCCAGAGACAGGGCCGGATTATCGAATAGGTAAAGTAGACAAATGTCTAGGGCCCCTAATTCGGAGGGGCCCAGCTTCAGTGCAGAAGATTCAGATTTCTCTGTTTCAAAAGGAGTGAAAAATTATTTAAGAAATTAGATAGGACAGAAAAGGCTGCATTTAACAATTCCTACTAAGGTCCGCTCGACTAGCCATTATCTAAACAAAAAAAAAAAAGGTCAACAGCCATTCGTGCGTCAGAAGTAATGTGCGCCACGAGATCTCTTGCACCATCTAGGAATATTCCTATGGCCGCCTCTCGTGGTAGTACTGATGTATGGTTATGATTTATTTTCTAAACTTATACGTCGCAACATTGCATATTCGATGTAGCGTTCAAGTTGCTCGAGTGCGAAAATATTACAATTCAATAGTGTTTTATAAAAGAGTTAAAAAGGGTGACACTACGGTGTGACTTGGGGTGACACCACGATATCCGCACCGAGTGTCACCATGCTAGCTACGCTAATGTCACATTATATAAGATTTGTTTAGAAGCAACTTATTTAAATGGGGCCCCAATTTAAATTTTGTCTAGGGCCCGCTAGAGGCTTAATCCGGCGCTGTCCAGAGACGCATCCTCCTTGGCAGATTGCCCACATGTTACATTGCAATATCCCATCAAAACAAACCTTTTCTTAATTAACTCTGTATTAGAAGTTGCAGAAAGTTTTATTTCACCAAAGGCTATCTTTATCAAATAACATGCTACAGATTCATTTACTATCAGACTATGCAATATTTATTTAAAATCAACACATCAATGTTTCTATAAAGAAACATAATTAGTTAAAAAAATTGGAAGTAAACTACTAAAAATGATTCATCATTAAACAAATTTTTAATCTTTATTTATTTAGGTCTGCCTGTTTATTTCCAATTTAACTAATTATATTTCTATATGTATTCAAAACATGTTTTTAGATCTATTATGTTGTAAATGGAATGATGTCCCCCAAATATTGGTAATACCAGATAGATTTTATTTATGTAGATCTAATTTTTTAAGTGATCGATAGAATTTTTTTCAGGCTTAAAAAGGTTGAGAAATGGTGTACTGGATTGTGTTACTCTATATATTTGTACTGTATTTATATTGTAAAAAATTGATAAACTATGTTATGAAAAAAAGAACTTATTTTTAAACTCCACTCTTTTAAAAATTTTGTGTACCATGCATTGTCCTGTTATAGACATTTGTCCAATACTATAAATAATGGTCTGACTAATTAGGTAAGAACTAAGAACTTATATATAGCCTATTATTGCTTCTACATATGTTAAAATAATAGTATCATACACCAAATAATAATTTCAAAACAAAATTTAAACTTTGTTTTTAAATACTAATCTAATTTTTAAATAAAATTTTTAATCATTTACAATTTATATATTTTCAAATAAAATAAAAATTTATATAATGATTATTTTTATAATCTTATCATTATCATAATCTAATAACAATTAATTTAGATATTGATTTATAATCAGATATTGATTTCTATATACAGTGTATATATATATATATATATATATACATTTTGTATTGTTATATACAATTATATATTACCTTGGTTATGATATTCACAGTGGATATGTTTTATGGTAGGCAGTTTTAATTTTCATTAATGAGATATTGTATTTAAAGTTTAAAATTAATTGAACTATAGATTTATAGCATAATAATATTAATTGCATTTATTTTAATTTTAAATTATTTTGTAGATTATAATCAAATTTGAGGTTTTAAAAATGAATTGTCATCTTATTTTTAAAATTTATTTAATTATGATGGATTTCTTTAAGAAATAAAGTTGATTTATATAAATCTTAAATTTAATATTCTAAATTCTACAGTTTTGTGTGGATAAATTTATATCGATCCGGAGCTGTCAACTGTTTGTCTTTTAGGTGAATAGTTAGCTTTTTCAAGCATGCTGTCCAAATGTTTATTGTGTTTGGCATTTGTCCACTTTTTTGTTGATGTTTCCAATTATCAGCCCTTAAAAGCATTGTTTTGTTTTATATTTTGTTTTAATAATAATTTTTTTCAAATTTTGTGAGGAAGTTGGACAGTTTTCTTTCCAAAAATATAGAAGCTTTTTTTATGTACTGTACAGTACATTGGATTATATTGTATTTGTTTCCAAATGTTTTAAAAACTTTGAAACCTGTGTGAAGTTTCTGATATGTCCCAGATCCCACTAAATTCATCAAGATTGCATTTTTAATAATAATTATGAAAAACATATTTTAAGAAACATGACAAAAGAAGAATGCACTATAATCAACAAATGTAAACAATAAACAATGTAAGTTCCAGATCAACTATCTTTAACAGTGATGATGACCTCTCCCATGGTACCTAATTCTTGGGTTTAACGTGATAACAAATACGATACCAATCGGAGAGTGCAGAAGGAGACCTGAAACCAATCAGATGGATGATAGAGTGACTAGAAGTTAATTAAAGCTTATACTCAACAATGCAGTGCTGGTTATTTGGTGTGTCAAGAACCTGCAGCTTTTTTGTCATGCTCTCTACATTTCTTTCTTTTCTTGATCAATGCCTATATGAAGTTATTGGGCTTTACAGCCAAAATTGCCTTTATGTTGATCACTCTACTGGCATTGACACCTTGAATTAAGGAGGACTGAACTATAGCTATAAATATATATGCATATAATCAAAGATTACATGTGTGAGATTCTGAATTTTACATAGATAAAATATTCTAGAAAATTAATAGAAAATCTTTTAAAATTATGCATTATAATAATTCTTAATTTTTATCAAAGCTACAAATCAAAGAGAACAAAGAACAAATGTTTCCTGTGTTGTTCTTGAGAGAGACCTTTATCTCCTATGACTAAAGGGCTGACTAAACCAAAAAGACTCATCATGACACCCAGACAAATGATCTTAGTTCTTAATCTCTATTGGAGGAGAAAAATAGTATAAATAGAGGATATGCGCCAAACTCCGGGCACTGCACAGCACAGCTGATAGCCTATCGTCCAGTATCCTCTTATTCTGAATTTATACTTCTTCAGATTGAACTTCCACCGAAAGAAATTGATTCACATAAATCCAGTTACAGAGATCACAGAGTCTAGTTACAGTCACATTAGTCCATTACAGAGTTAATATAATATCATTTATAAACTCTCTCTCTTATCTCCCATATTAGGGATTATTATATTGTTAATGCTCTCTAAGTTAGATGGAATATTTAGTTATTTTATTTCTAATTTCTTTTACTTTTTGTTATTCCTTTGTTAACTAAATGTTGTTGGTTTCGTTTATGATAAGACATCCTATCTCTAACTCAAGTCTCCCCACTCCTCAGTTAATTAGCCTCCTTTTTAATGATAGAAATTTATAAATCGTGAGTTAAACCACGATTAGAAATAATAGTTTAACTGGTGTCAGGCCCTGACTGAGACGAAGATCTTACGATTTTCTTGTCTCCAATATTAAATTAAGCCATCCTTCGATGTAGTGGTTAATCAAACGATTAGTTAGCCGATTAAGAGATACAACAAGTACAATCCAAACTCCGTATTCCTGGCTGCCCTCATACATGGAAAAACTTCTATAAGCAGGGATCTACTTCATAAATAAATGGATTAAACCAAGACTTGTCTCAATAAATATTCTTGCTGATTCAAAATTGTTATTCAGAAGGTAAGAAATTATATAACTGTCAGTTAATTTTTAAAATTTGTTTGTAAATATAAATTATATATGTATATATAAATTAAATAGGTAAATATACAGTCTTTAGTTAATGATTCAGTTGAGAGCAAGATCATGTTATGTATATATACCAGAAATTCTGCTTATAGGTATGGTTTAAATGTCTGATAAATAATTTGAAATATTATGTAACTGAAAAATAATTTTCTGTAACATTACATAATTTAGTCATCTACACTTGATTTAAAACAGGGGTTCTCAAAGTGGGCGATACCGCCCCCCTGTGGGCAGTGAGTAAATCTAGGGGGGTGCTGATGGCAGGGTACTGAACAGTGACCAAAGGTAAAAGTTGGGGTATCTGATGGGTTAGGGGGCGTTGGGTATAACTTTATGGAACAAAGGGGGCAGTAGATCGAAAAAGTTTGAGAACCAATGATTTAAAATTTATTTTGTATACTAGTACTTTTTATATATTAACAGGACTTATTATACTGGAAAATATGGATGCAGATATTTAGTCTTACAGATCAAAAATAATGATCTTTATTTAGTTCACTTGGTGAACTAAATAAAGATCATTATTTTTGATCTTTATTTATTTAGTTCACTTGGTGAACTAAATAAAGAATATTATTTTTGATCTGTAAGTAGTGTTGCCACCTTTACAACATCGCTGACCCAGATGGCAGGTCAGGGTTGTTCGAACAGAAGTTCCTGATGCATGCACAATGTCATTTTACAATGCAAAGAATAACATGCATGCTGGTTCTAAATCAGTTACAGTTAGGGACTAGGGACTTCTGTAGGAGTAACGTGTGTAACCTAAATTAAGTAAGAAAGAGCAGCTAATTTAGCATCATAGAATAAGCAAAAAAAACAAAAGGTCAACAGGATTTCTACGAAATTCCTGGACAAAATTAATAGTTCACCTGGACAGTGAGTCAATTCCTGGACTGTCCAGGTGAAAACTGGACGGGTGGTAACACTATCTGTAAGACTAAATATCTGCATTCATATTTTTCAGTATAATAAGTCCTGTTAATATATAAAAAAGTACTAGTATACAAAATAAATTTTAAATTAAGATAGAAAGGACACAAAGGCATAATAATTAATCTACACTTGATGTTTGGCTGATGTCTGAAATGCATTTCCAAGATTAATGAAGCATGTATTTTTTTAACTTGATCTCTGACTCCATTTCATCACTTAACCTACAAGATGTGATAAATCTGTGTAATCAGCCGAATTTGGACTACTTGTCTCAGTGTCTGCCACTTCCACATATCTGACCTCACCATCTTCCATTCTGATTGGGACAAAATTTTCTCCCTTTTGTTAGCCCCTGGTGTCAGCCCCTTACAAGTTTACTTGAAGGCCATAACTACAGATATTTTGAAAAATGATAGACGCTCACCATTAACTTTTTTACATGAAAATCCATATTGTAAAAATTCTGTAAAATTTTGTTCTTTTAGGAAGGTGTTAAGGAACCATCTTTCATTAAATAAGAGATGGTGCCTAATGCCTCCCTCTAGTGACAAATTATTTAGAAATAAATTAAATATAATCATCATGGAAGAGTAGTCCAATGGAATCTGGTGGTTGTTTGGCTTTATGTGAATGTATTTGATTGTTGATTTGTTCTTTGCTGCTATCACTAATAGTATTCTAAATGATTGCCATTTTATTACTGGGCTGAAGCTTTCCTTGTCATTGATTGCTAGATTTTGTCCACATCTGACTGTCATCAGTCCATATTTGTTTATGCTTTTGTTCTCATTCCTTTTCCATTTTTCTCTGTGTGGTGGGCTTTTGTTTACTTTGCTCTGTTGTCTCTCTCTTTTAAACCAACATTAAATTAGCCTGATGAATTACAAGTCAGTGAAGAAATGATGGGTAATATATATAAATATTAAGGAGTTGGAGTCAGAGCTGGCAAAAAATGCTGATTCCCCTGTAATATATATTGCAAAATTTCTGTTTATTTCAAATTAGTTATAACAAATAATGACTAAACTATGACCGACAAAGCAAGTAAAAAAATTCATTAATAAAGCAAATTTGTTTATTAGAAAGAGAGTAAATACATCTACTATAAATTATATTATATAAATTCTGAATTATGATATATTCAAGATATTTAAGTTTTTGACTACTACAGTGGCAGAACAACCATAGATGTAGACTATACAACTGCATAGGTGCCTAAGTCAACTGGGAGCCCATTTCATTAAGAGGGAACAAAGTATACAATCATACATTAAAGTTTATAATATTGGAAATGGGTAATAGTATTCAGAAGGATCTTGGAGAGGACAGAAGTTTACTTGAAGCCCTTTATTGCCACATTTGCATGGCAGCCAAAAATTTGAAGCTGTACCTACTCCTAGACTATCAGTATTTAAGTTATGATATTGTTTTAGTCTGAATTTTAATTTTTAAAATTATTTTAAAGAATTTAACGAGATATTTATCAATAATATATCATCCACATAAATTATGTATTTGTTTATAAATAGGAGTGAATTAAAGATAATGAATGACAGATCTTGCAGAAGAAAAGACTGGAGAAAGCGGGGACCAAGATCTAAGAGTTTAGATAGTAATTTTCATAAACGAGGATTTGATGCTACATTAGATTTTCCTTTTATACAGGTAATTTTAATTATCATTTTAAGTTGTAATAATTTTTATTTATAACTTTGTATAACAATCCTTTTAATTTAAATCTATATTGAACATTTACTAATCAGATTAAACCAATGAGAATTAAAACAATTTTATGCACTTTATCATATAGATATATATTAAAATGTACCGTACTAAGAAAATAAAATCTTAGTGTCATCTGGGAGAATGTATTCATTTCAATGAAATGCAATCTGCAATGAAATGCTTTGACCATTTCATTGCAGATAATACATCCTCCCAGATGAGGGTCTCCAGATTTTATGAGAAATTACGTGTTTATCATCCAAAGTTTATTTGCTCCCCAATGTCTTTGAACATCTTATTACACAATGTACTGTTTCACATTTATGTTTAAGATATAAATTGCACCAATTATCTCAAAACATCATAAATGATATTTCTAGAAATACACTCCCAATAACGTTGACTAGCAACAATAGGAAGTTAGAAATTGGAAGTGTAAGTTCCTTAGCTGCACCATCTGTTGAGAAGTTTATTGTTGAATACAGTCTATACACTGCATCACTGTAGCAACCATTGAAAACATGATATTTAGTGATAGGCAATTTATACACTCAAACCTGTTTTTGTGCGATTTGTTTTGTGTGATTTTTTGTGTGTAGTATATGAATTTTAATCAAATTGGTATACTGCACAAAAATAATTGCACAAAACACATTGCATGTATAAAAAAATCGCACAAAAAAGACCGCACAAAAACAGGTTTGAGTGTATATCATCTCAAACTACAATGTTATTTTTCTGTTAGAATTTGTGTTAGAATTTTTTAACAAAATATTAATTCAAAATTTGTATAGAATAGCTATCTGACATGATTTGTGACAGTAATTTTTTTATTAGTTGTATGTATTAAAAAAAAGAATGCTTGTTTAAATAGTGTTCATTTCATAAGTCAACTATTCAATGATCCCAACAATCCAGACTGGATGCCATTATTACTTCCTCACAAATCTGAAGAAAATATAAAAGATAAAATAGAACATTACAATTACTATAAAAGATGAAAGCCAGATAATTCATTCAAAATTGCTGAAAAAACAAAAGATAGCTGAACATTCCACAGAGGAAATAAGTACTGAAGAACCACTTGCAAAATAATGCAGCTGAAACTTATTCTACATTAATATCATGTTAGAAGAAAATATAAAATTGTGAGTCTAGAAAAAAATGTTAGAACAGAGTATTATAGCTAATATTTATTAAGGTCAATCTCTTTTATCACTTTATAGTGGATTTCCAAATAAGGAACTGTTTACCAAACTGTTAGTGTTTATTAATACAACTGGTATAATTACAGGTAAATTTCAACTGAGAAAGGTCAGTTTATGCTGAACTTGATGAAACTTAAATCTTGGCCAAAAGGGTACTTACATTAAAATATATATAAATAAAATTTACAGTAACTGAAAATTGTTTTTAGATGTCACTGGTGTTTGTCACAGTGGAACACACAGACAATTTTGTAGCTTTAATAAATTATCTATATATATATATATATTTTAAACAGGGATTTTTAATAAAGATTTAACTTTCTGCTTTGGAGTCAGTGAACCTATATTGTAAGGATCTTCCAGGATTGATTTAATTGTTTGTTTATTGTATTAAAGAATACAATTAAATGGCCACAGAGAATACATTTTTAAAAAATTTGCCAGATATTTTCAAAAGCCCAATATTTGAAAATATTAGATACATCATTGACTAATTAAACCCTTCCAAACTTTTATATGCTATAAAAGATTGTTTTATATTGGTTAGTGATTTTCAATCAGTGTGCCATGAAAGTTTTTGAAGGTTATTAAATAAATTACTTTCAAAAGAAGCTCAAAGAACAATAAGTGTACTGTACATGTCAAAATTAAAACCTTTTTAAATTGATTATATGAGTTTGTCATTGTTATAACATATACATAATGTAGTAAAAAATATATATTCATAAGAAAAATTGTATGTGCATAACACTGGGTTATTTCATTTAAAATGAAATTTTCTTTAAGTCAAAAATGTATCTATAATTGTCTATATTAGTTCAAATTATTTTAATTTACAAATAGCAGGACGTTTGGCAGGTTTCTAAAAGCAATTATCATGCCACCTTTATATGCAAATTAAGATTTAATTGCTTTTCTTATGTAAATGAAAATTATTAATTTAAATAACTATTGTTGTAACCTGCTGCAATTTTAAGGAACAACAATACCATTTTATATAATTTACAAAAAATATAGACAAAAATAATTAGATTAAATGGCTAGCAATATGGCAATAGAATGTTTACAAACACAACTTTAAATCACATGATTTTTTTCTCTGTGTATCATTATAATTTAAGTGTGATGTGGAAATTTAATTATAGGTTTGAATGTACAGTGAGATAAAAAAGGTTGAAAAACACTGATATAAGTACATTTTGTTTGTGTAAGATAAAAATTATTTTGAGACATTTGGATTTAACTGTTTAAAAATGTTATTTCTGATGTATCTGTGTAATGGATCTGAAAATTCCAAATCTTTATATTTGTTTTTCTTGATACTATAATTTTGTTTCGATATCCAATGAATTAAAATAATTTCCAGACATTGTTCACTTGTGTGTCATTTAGTTACAACTAATAGGAGACATGAAACAGATGTTCAAGTAAGTATTTCATACAGAGAATGCACATGTTTTTTTTTGTTATCCAAGAACATAGTCTATAGTGGATAGATTATGGAAATGTTTTTCTAGTCTAGTAATTTTCTGTAAGCCACTGCAGGTTATACACATGGTAGTCTGTTTTTCTTTCATTCTGAAATTCCAAGTGGCCCAGAATAGACTCTAAAGCAGGCACTTATAAAGATTATATGCATCACTATGTAGTGCAGGAGGAACTGAATGTGACACTTGCACAGTTATGGATAATACTGAATGATTCAGTCAGGAATGTCCAGAGGGGACAAAAGGAGCAAATTGCCTTGGACTGAGAAAGTAGAAGCCCATATACAATGATTTTTTCATTTATCTATTTCTTTTAATATTGGGATCTAACAGCAAATTAAATTATTATATCTATTTTGCTCCAGATCCCCACTACCTTCTGGGCAGCTCTGAATTCAGTTGAATAGAAAATACCAAAAACTAAATAAATTACCAATAAATAAAAAAAACATAAACACACATTTTATTCTACATATTAGTACTCAAAATGACTACCTTCTGCAATGATGCACACCTTTACCTGAAACCATAGGACATTGTATTGACTCTACATGGTTAACATGATATCCATAACATGATAACATTAGCTGCTTGTGAACAGTAACACAAGCAGCTAGTTATGGACATTTTAGAATATTATTTCAAACAATATAAAGAAGAAATTTATGGGTATTTTATATTCAACAAGATAATATGGTTTTATCCATGGCTACATGAAATATCACTTTCAGTTCCACTGACATTATATATACAGGGTGATTCAAAAGTGACAGAAATTTTAAAAAAATTAATAACTCACAAACTATTTACAATAAGATTATGTAGTTTTCACAGAAATGCTTAGAAAGAAACAGGATATTTTTATGTGTAATAAAAATTTTAGTACCAAAATAGTTACATTTTTTGCCATAGATGGTGCTGTAAAAAATTGAAATTATTTGTAAATTTGTTAAAGTAAGAATAAAAAAATAAAAATGTACTTAGTGTAAGCTTTAGTAACAACTTCACAAAGTGTGTAATTTTATCAAGCGTAATCTATGGCAAGAAATGTAACTATTTTGGTACTAAAATATTTATTACACATAAAAGAATCCCATTTCTTTCAAAGCATTTCTGTGAAAACCACACTATCTTACTGTAAATAGTTTGCTAGTTATTAATTTTTTAAAATTTTTGTGACTTTTGAATCACATTGACTTGTACTTGTTATGCAGTAGTGAACTTAAGGACAATACTTTTACATCCTCTTCCAAGATTCTATTTGGTATATCAGAATGGAAGAAAAATAGTAATTATATAAAAAATAATAATAAAATGGTATCTAACACCTCTGAAAGTACATGCTTCCCATATTAAGAACTATTATATTAAAGAAAAAAAATAAAAAATATTTTTGAATAAATTTTCTGTTAAAAATTAGTTTAAGATTTTGATTTAAAGAAATAAAGCCATATTTAGTTACATCAATAAATAAGTAAAAAAACAAAATTTTACTTATAATTATAATTAACTATATGTAATTTGCTATAAGTTTTAAGGACTTTTCACACTACAGTTTTCAATTGGAAAGTTCACTGAGATTTTATTGAACCAATAGGTACATTTTGGGCTGATTATTACACTTCTTCACTTAGTTATAATTCAAGTATTTTTATATTTTCCAATTTGTATTTGACATTAAATTTTATTTTTTTAATTCACAATCTGTATCCATCTAGTTTTTCTGACTCAAATATCTATTCTGTTAAAATATAATTCAGGTATTTTTGTATTTTCCAATTTGCATTTAAGCATTAAATTTAACATTTAACAATACAAATTGGAAAATACAAGAATACTTAAATTATAACCAAGTGAGGAAGGCAGTGGCGTAGTGTGGGTGTCAGCTGCCTGGGGCAGAGGAAAATTTTGCTGCTCCCTTATTTAGGTATTATTATTATTTATTGTGAAATTTTGCCGCCCCCACTATGCTACGCCACTGGAGGAAGGGTAATAATTGGCCTGAAATGTACCATACATATTGGTTTAACAAAATCTCAGTGAACTTTCCAATTGAAAACTGTGGTTTGATAAGTCCTTAAAATTTATAGCAAATTACATATAGCTATTAAGAAGATTTATAAAAAAATTGTAAATTATTTTACTAAGACATTTTTTTGTGATATTAACTTATTTTTAAAATATATTTTGAATTATTATTATTCTAGGATGAAAATACATTACACTTTTTTCAAAAATCTAAAATAATGATAATTTTAAGAGGACTCCCTGGAAGTGGAAAATCTTATCTTGCAAACAGAATCAAAGAAAAATATGGAAAATCTTGTTTTGTGTGTTCAGCAGATCATTTCTTTGAATGTAATGGAGAATATAATTTTGATCCATCCAGATTAAAAGAAGCACATTACATCTGTAAACAAAAGAGTATTCAAGCATGTAAGAAAGGGAAGCAAATTATTGTGATAGATAACTGTAACATTTGTATATGGGAATTCAAATATTATTTATCATTGGCTGATGAAAATGGATATGTTCAACTTATCATTGAACCAAAAACACCTTGGAAATTTATTCCTGGAAAATTGGTATCAAAAAATACACATGGTTTGAGATATGAAATACTGGAGAGAAAACTTAATCAGTGGGAATATATATATCCTCTCTATTTTGCTTGGTTTATTAATGAAGAAGATTCATACAATTTAAAACGTAAGGCTATTCACTGTTTCAATGAATGTTTGAATATTTCTGAATTTGCAATGACATTCAGACATTTGATGAACAATCCCAGCAAAGGTAAAATACTCAGCTAAATATCTTAAATAATTTTTCACATATAAGCTGAATTTTTATCTTTAATATTAGAATAAAGTGAATTTTCTCAAATACCAAACATCCAAACAAATTACATTGCATCTTTTTCTAAAGAATGTATTAGTTGACATTTAGTTAATTGTAATTTTTTAAATTTAATATTTATAAAATTGATATATTTTTGAATTGAATGTTTAATTGAATAAATTCAATAAATTGAATTTTCAAAACAGTTCAATCTATAATAAATTAAGAAAAAAATGTATAGTTTTTGAAAATTCTTAATATTTATAATAATTTTTTCTATTTCAGAGTTTTTACAATACTTTGGATTAAATAATTACTCATATTTTCTTCATTGCACATCAAAATACTGTGGAAGAAACAATGAACTTGAAGCTAAACGATATTTAGATGAAATGATTGTGCAAAATGAATATGGTAAAGTTTCTAAGCTCAATATTATTGGTTTTATTATAAGTCCTCGATCAATAGGAGCATGGGTAAATTTGAATGCCAATCAATTAGAATTATGGTCACCTGTTACATCTTCAAAACAAAATACATCATTTAAAAACAGAACAGGATTGTATAAAGCTAGTTCATCTGAGGATTGTTGGGAAAATAGTTTAATATCATCATTAGCTTCTTTAGATATTAATCCTGTTAATAGTCAGTCTGCACAGTGTTCAGCACATATTACTTTAGGTAATAAAAGAGGAATACAACCAAAGCAGACAGGAATTGATCTTAATTTAGCATTAGAAATAGAAGCAAATACACAAATTAGTCGTGAACACATTTTTTCTTATCACATAAAAGGTGCTTGGGTCAAACAATATGATGATAACTGGATTGTGACATTGCAAAATAATTATCAAATTGATGGATTATTTGCCTCCTGTTTAATGTAGTTAAGTTTTTAAATATGTTAAAATTTATATAAATTTTTTTAAATGCTGAATACAATTTATGATCAGACAAAAAATATATTTTAAAAAATAAACAAATCAGCTCACTTTTAAAACTAAAATATTAGAAATAGTTAAATTTTTTAGAGTTTTAGAGCTTCTTTATTGTAAAATGTAATCTTCTATAAGAAAAAAATATACATTTCCATTTAAAAGGTAAACATATATACATAAATAAATATGTATGGTATTATTCAAAGTAAAATTTTTTACCCTATTTATGATTAACAGATTATATCATATATTAACAAAAAGTATACTACAAGACTTAGTAGATAAAATATAATTTTGTTACTTATAAATTAAAAATTATCATCAAAAATTTAAAAGATTACTATCCAACTCGTAAATTTTCATGTTTTGTTGAGTCTGAAATGTAATTAAAAAAGAAATTAAATGGAATTTCTTAAATTTTTCAAATACCCAGTTTGAGTCATTAAATTTATTGAGTATATGTAATTACGTGCTACACATAAAACCAATATTCAGCAAGAAACTACAAAAAATCTACAAAAGCAAACATTTTCACCATGTTAAGCTTATCTTCAGGCTAAAAGAGCTTTGCAGTTTTTTTTGTAGTTTCTTGCTGGATGTTGGTTTTATGTGGTTGCTTAATTACTCAATAAATCATAAAATTGAATTATATATATATAGGGGGCTGTTCATAAATGACATCCATTCTGGAAGGGAGAGGGTTATGACAAGTTGGACAAGGGGAGATAGATTGAACTTTAATGGATGTCTGTTTCATTTCATTAAATTTTATACAGTTTATGAATTTTATTATTCATAAAGTGATAAAGGTTTTGAGGAAAATTGAATTTCGTTGGACATCCAAATGGAAGAGGGTTACAGAAACTTGGACAAACTGGGACAATGTGGAAGTAAAAATTTCAAGAAAAATGCAGATATAATTTATGGACAACCCCTAGTTAATTTATAATATAAAGTTGGTCAAAAAATCATTTAATGTATTTTATAATATTTAACTTTATTAAAAAATGATACAAATTTAAATTTCAATAATAATTTATATTATAAAATTTCTTTACAGTTGCATATAAGATATTATATTAATATTTATTGATGGTTAAAATGATTCATAAATATATAAATATTTATATTTAAATTTCAGTACATTCTATAATCTAACTTTATTTACTTTTTAATATATTTATTTGTTTTAGACAAAATCAAATGTTGAGAGAAAAATCCTTAAAAAACTTTTCCTAAAGAACTTTCTTATTAAAGAAGTATTTAATATTTATTAGTAGCAAAGTTTGCTCAATGTCTTTGATTATTTATCCAAGAATTATTTCCTAATTCCTATTCTGTTAAATTTTAAGAATTAATTTTTTCTATATCCATTTGTAATTCATTATTTTTATTTTATTTAATACTATATCATATTAAAATAACTGATAAATTATATTAAAATTTATGTTAAACAGAAAATAACAAAATTGATCTTTTCTTTTTATGATGAATCTAAATAGAATGTATGAACTATGAAAATAATTCATTCTTTATTTCTTATTTACTAATTGGGAACAATAAGTAATTGCATAAATTTGTAATAATTTAAAATTAAAATTATTCTTCTATCTTTTTATTTGAATTTTTATAAAGCAGATGATTTATGATGATGAGTTTTATTCTATAAACAACATAAGGTTATCAAAAGAAAATATGCAAATTATGAGTTATAATATTGAAATATTTATGATAAGGATTGTTAATATATCAGTTTTTAGAATTACTTTTATGGTTTATTTTTTAGATTGTCTTTGATTATACATTTTTTATTATCTTTTGATTAATTTTCTTTTCTGTAAATAAAAATTTACTGTTTTCATAGATTATTAATTGTATATACTATTTTAAAATCCCATGAATAATATATAATATAATATAATATAATATATTAATTCATCTCTAAATTCATATAATAGTTTTGAATTTGAGTTTAAATATTAAGTCAGGATCCACTGTTTGATAAAACTGTTAAGAAACATGCCTTTAAGCAGTGAAAATTCTTTAATAAGAGTTTAGAAATGAGTTAATTAATTAAAGTAATATATCTAAATTTTTTAAATTTCATTTTCTTTTATAACATTAAATAGTGAATTAAGAATTTGTATATTTTTATATTTTAATATAATTATTAACAAATTAACAATATAATGTGTAATACACCGCAAATTAAATTTGTTAACAAGTGGAATCAGCAGTTTAATATAAAAAGATATGTAAAATAACATAATTTAAATTAAAATGAGCATGGCATTCCATTTCAAGATCTTTGACCTGAAGATGATTTGTAGAAAGGATAGAAAATATTAGACCTTTTTTCCATGATTATTTACTGGAATGTTTTGGTTCTACAAGATGTTTTATTACTGTATATGTACACTCCAGTCTGATGAATTGTTATGAGTAGAACATAACAGTTTGAAACATTATTATAATAATTCATGATGATTTAATATGTAGTGTATTACATATTAAAAACTAATACATTAACAAAATTAAAAATGTAAATTTACTTACAAGATGATTAAAAATGTTTCAACCTATAACGTTCATATTATATAAACTTTTATATTACATGTTATCTTTTAACGACGACATTTCAAATTGAAAAGATAAACTTCTCTTCAGTGGTAAAAATGAGTTCTCTGAAAGTTGGAATGCTGTTGAAAATAAAAACAAACTTGCTTTTAAATATTAATTTATAAAAATATATACTTGTGTATTTGTATATCAATATTATATTGCAAAATATAAACCAATTTTGAATTTATTCGAACTAATTGCACAGTATATAAAATATTTCAACATAGTTTTAATTTAATCAGTTAACACTTCAATATAATAAATCAGAAATTAACTTATTTTAAAATTATTTTAGATATATATATTTTTATGTAATTTTACTAAAATAGAGAAGTTTTTATATTCTTGTTTGGTTTTCCAAAATACTCTATCATATTTTCAAATTACAACATTGAAGATATTACAAAAATGGTATTTATATAAAATATTTTTGAATGCTGAAAAATTAAAGATTTCTGACAAACATAATTTTATCAGCAAAATTTCTATATAAATAAATTATTCATATTTTTCATTGAAAAATTTATGATAAATCTCAAATTAATTTCACTTATATAACTAGTTCTATGTATGGTAAAATTAATATCAAAAATTCGATATTTTTAAAATTCACTATCTGAATTTTAAACAGCAGGGTGAAAATATGAGCAGTTGTCTAAAAAAAGTAATTAAAATTTAGCAATAAAGCTAGTGTATTTAATTAAAATATAAAATTAAAATAAATTCTTTATTTGAAAAATTTCTACAAAAGAAACTTTTCATGTATATTTTTAACTTTAGTGTAAACAAAACATAATAATTACAATTTAAATAATAATGCCTAACACAAGTGATGTGAAAGATTAAATTTATTTCATTGATCAAGAAAAAGTACAGTATTTGACAGATGTTATAGTTAAAACATTCAGCATTAATACAACAATCTATATATTAAAATTCTATCAATAAATTGCATGCAGTATTAAGATCTAAGAAATAGAGTAATGATTTAAACATAAATTTAGAAAAAAAGTTTTAATTAAAATAGTAAAAACATTTTTTTTTTATACAAATTACAAATGTGTAGCTTATTAAGTAGTTTTGTGATTGATAAATTATATGAATGAAAATAGATTTCTTTTGGAGTATCTTTAACTTAATAAAAAATCAGTGCTATTTACTGATTGGTGGCTATATGCTTCAATCAATAAACTTTCATACAGTAGACCCCCCCCTATAACACGGTAGATACATTCCGTGTTATATGAATCCGTGTTGTACAAGTCACTTAAATACATGAGCCAATCACAGCCCATGTGCCGGGCTGTGATTGGCTCATGTATTTAAGTGACTTGTACAACACGGATTCATATAACACGGAACGTATCTACCGTGTTATACGGGGGTCTACTGTATTGATGTTCATGAAAGATATTTCATTACAAAGTCTTTTTAATAAAATATACAATATTACACTGTTTAGCTTAATTTTATTTGAATACTATTTTTAGTAAGTATTTTACAGAATGTTTTCATTAAAAATTTGAAATTATTCAACAAAACATTTAAAGTCTGCCAGTGCTATTCACAATATTATTTAGATTGAGAATTTTTAATCCGTCGTAATGGAGATAAAAATATTTTATAATTTGTGTTTTAAAATTTTTGGTTCTTCAATTGGTTACTAAACTATTGTTAAATGTATTGAATATAGGATAAACATTAGTAAATTTGTGATAAAATTAATAATTTCTTTATTGTTGGATGTATATTTTGTACATGGAAGTGCTAACTAAACCATTAAAAAAACTATATTTTTAAGGTAACTGCATTATTTTTTGTCATTATGAATATATTAAAAAATTAAGATATAAAGTTTGTGTTTTAAGTTTGTGACAATACATTGGTTACATAATTTCAATTACATACATTGTATATTACTTTGTATACATTGTATATTACATTGTATATTATTTTGTATACATTGTATATTACATTGTATATTATTTTGTATACATTGTATATTACATTGTATATTATTTTGTATACATTGGTAATTACAAAATTACCAATGTATTGTCACAATTTTATTATAATACATACATACATATATTATATCTCTTACCCTTTTTACTTGTGAATATTCATATATGCATGCATAAAATAGCTTCATTCTTCTGAATTGCTAGCACATAACAAACACATCTTTCTCTTCCTCATATGATGCCTGGCATTTCATATGGTACAAACCAAATAGAAACTGCATTGCATCCATTATGCACATTTTAACATCATTAAAACTGACCACAAACTCCACAGTCCTGCCATTCACCAGCTGTCTGACATTCTTTATTGTATGTTTGCTGCTGTATATTTCTGCTAATCTGTATGTAATATGTTGAATTTGGATTAGTGTGCCAAAATCCTAGATCTTGCATGTCAGTTATATATTTGAAAATTATTCCAATTTGCTGCTCAAACAGTTTTCTTAATTTTGGAACATAATGAGCAATGCCATCCTCATTATTTGTTTTTACAGGGAAACATTTTAAAGTGGACCAGGAAACACTTCACTCATTAGATGCCTTGAATACTGAACAGTTTTTATTCTTCACCATCCTAGCTGCTTTAAGAAATTTATCTTTATCATACTGACAATATTTTAATGGCATACTCAAAATATAATAAAAGATACTTGCATGTTTAAATATGTCTCCAGTTCTTAATTTATTGAAATTATTATTTTGATTGTAAATTTAAGATAAAACTAGTGTATTTAAACACTTTACAAATTGTTGCTTTTCTTCCTCCTACAACAGAAATCTTTCTGCTGACAGTTAATAGATAATCATTTTTCTAACAGACAAATTTTTCATATTTTATATATTCAATGCCATTTCTGAGCAAAATTTCATTTTACATTACCGTATTTTCTGGCGTATAAGACGACTTTTTAACCCAGGAAAATCTTCTCAAAAGTCGGGGGGTCATCTTATACGCCGGGTGTTGTCTTATAGGGCAAGTATATCCCAAACTCTATATTTTAACTGTAAAAGTCGGGGGTCGTCTTATATGCCGGAAAATACAGTACTTATTTAATGAAAATGTGTTTAAAAAGTGTCACAGAATTGCCAATGTTTATCCTATAAATTCCATTTATTTTTAAATTTACTTTGTCCGAAGTTCATCTAAATAGTTCAAATATTAATTTTATTTAGGTTTAATTATTGATTATGTATTTGTAGTGTCTAGTAAGAATTTTATTCGTTTTAAATTTCTTTAATATTTTTTAAAAATCAGTAAAGAAATAATTTTTTAATTAAAATTTTTATCACAAATTTCATAATTTATTTTTAAAAAAGTGAATGTTTAAAATAAAACTGCAGTATTATATTATTATTATTTTGTTTTGAAATAAATTTCATTATATCATTTGTATTTTTTATGTTATCACTTTAGTCAAATATTGCTTTAAATAATGAAATATAAAGTTGTTTAATTAATTTACACAGACACCTATGCATTATAACATTCCACAGATTAGACATATTACTCCCAAAATTTCCTAATCACATTAGTAATATATTTAATTATGTGTACTTGTATTGTGTAATTCAAAACAAATTTTACATTAAAAAATGATTAAAGCTATAGTTGGTACACTAAATGAGTAATTTATTAGATTTATAGAGTAATAGAGTAAAGAAATAGCACAAAGTGTTTTTGAAAGTTAATATAATAGAAATAAAATAAAATTGTTTTTATCAAACATTATTAATATATTTCATATTTTTATTAGTATTTTTAAAATATATTTTAGGCTATTTTTGATGTAATAAATTTGAATTATAATTTAATCTTACAGAAGAAATTTGAATTACTCTCAATATAATGAAATCCATTGATCTGATCCTAATTATGCTTATATTTGATATGATTTTCAAATAGAATTTAAATGAACCTTTCTAATGGCAAATTAAATATATAGGGCCTAATTATATTTCAAGCTATTGAAATATTCTTCAAATATTAAAATTTGTTTAATATTCTGTTTTTTCAGGTGATATAATCATTTCCTATAATATAGACTATGTAACTTATGTTTACTGTTTAAAAAATTAATTTTATTTAAAATTATCCATATTTATTTTATAGATTCTCAGTCAGAAATTGCCTAATTTATACTGGTAACATTTTTTAAGTAGTCTTTTTGTAACCATTGAGTACATTTTTAACTTCAAACCGCTTTACGATATAGGTAACTTCTGTTAAAACGTTTCATAAAATTAGCATAGACGGTTAAATATTTACGAATATTTTTTTACTTATTAGAATAAAAGATGATTTAAAAAATTTTTAGCTTTGAAAATAAATAAATGATTAAGCAAGTATTAAAGATGGAAAAAATTTTCAAAAATCCTGTTATCATTTACAAAAAGATGCATCAAGTTATACGATTTATTTGTAACAATATTCCGTCCCAGTATTTTAAGGATGAATTCTAGGGTCAAAAATAAGCTTAAAATCCTCTATAAACTTTGTTTTCACGGTCTTGCCTGCCAAAAATTATATCGGAAATCAATTTTAAACCTCCCAGAAAAGGATACCGCTGTTTGTTTTCCACTTCTGATGTAACCAACAAGTACAAACTGAAACTGTATTTTAAATGTTAAAAATTGTGTGTGGTTTTTTAGAAATTAAACTTGTTTTATTTAATACGAGTGTTAATCTTCAATTCTTTTTATGAGAAGTAAACGTACCGTACGATTTCAGGCTTTGTTTATATTTATTACAGTAGGGCCTACGCGAGTAATATTTGCTTAATTCGTTGGTAGAATCATAAAACACTACAAAATTACTTTAAAAAGTTGACAGCTCTAATGTTAATACTTGGCGGGGAATTTGAAAAACGTTTACAAAGGATTTTAAGTTTATTTTTAAATCTGGCTATAAAATATTGGCACGAAGTTTCGTTACACCTGAATATAGTTATAAAAACGTAAGGTGACCATTCAACCTGTTTCCGGGAATAATCAGAAACAAAAATTATATTTTGGATTAATTTTGACCCCGCCTTTTTGGTGCCATTGTGAACTATTTTAGCAATAAAAGCAACATTTGCGTATCATGCCAGACATTTAGTGAAAAATGATACATTCTTAGAAAAAGACTGCACCGCTGCAACTAATTTCTCTTAAGGTACTGTCAAAAATCCGTCTTTTGTATTATATTATTATATACAGAGTTTTAATATATATTATTAATCCAAAAGATAATTTCATTTTAAATTTTGTGTGTGTGTGTATATACTGTAGTGTAATATATTTAAAAATTTTTAAAAATATATTTTAAAATGTACAATGGTTATTCTAAAAAATGTTCAAAAAAGACAATATGATTAAGTTAGAGCAAAAAAGAAAAAAAAATAGTGATAATAATAAATAGATAAATCAATCCACACAATCTTTAATTTTATCTTTCCTTGTGTTTTAAAACTTAAATTTTTTAATACAATGAAGTTTTATCTTTCCGTGGATGTCCCGTAAACGTAAAATAAAGTTTCTTTACAGACGTTTCGTAATTATTTTTTAATACGAAATTAACAAAAAACAAAAAGGATTTTAATCTCGAAATTTTAAAATTAGGAATTGGTTGCAAAATTAAATTGATTGTGGAAATTTATTTCGCTATAATTCCGTTTCAATGCAATATTTTTAAATAAGATGTAACAATAAAATGTATTTGTAAATATAATTATTTTTTCTAATACAATTTTTGTTAAATGATTAAATTATAAAATGAAATTAAGTACAAATTGTAATTATATATAATATAAAATTGTTAAATGATGTGCCGCTCTTTTGAAATATATTAATATATGTATATAAATATATATATTATTGAATTATAATTGCACAATTGTTATACTATTTTAAATTTTAATATTTTCGTGTGTACACAAGATGTTTATATTTTAGAATTTCAAGTAACTGTATTGACAAAGTGATGAAATAATTAATTGAATTGTTTTAATTGTTCAAATAAAAAGTATTGAAAGTAATTTGTTTGCTTTTTCTTTACATAATTAACCGCAGAAATATTAATGTTGGAGGCTAACCACCGAACACTAGCTCGCTGGTTCGCGCTGGATCGACTGGTTGTCTGGGTTTTCTTTACGTAACACCTAAATAGGGGCAAGTTTCTCATAGAAAGCTCTCTCGGGCCGAATGGCCGAGCGGTCAAGATGGTAGCCTACCGCTCGGCAATCTGGGAAACCCGAGATCGAATCCGAACGGGTCGAAAAATACCCAGGAATTTTTCAGGATGCATCCGGATATGTCAGGGTCCCGTCCCTCACGACCCGGTGCAGTGCTGGTGCTGATACAGATACAGAGAGGCTGCCGCGCCGTAAGGGGGCGACATTTCGAAGACTTGCATAATACTGAGAAAATCTACCGCGGCCCTGACCCGGCCACCATTGTGGACCTGGCCAAACCCATAATGGGCTTGCTAATTTCTATTAGCAAGCCCATTTGTATTAGCAAGCCCTGTGGACATCTCTTAGTGTCCACAGGGCGGAAAGAATTGAAAACAAAGAAAGCTTTCTTGGGATGCCGCGCTTTTGGAAGATCGCTCATGTGCGGACTATCAGGTGTTTGTATGGGGTCCGACCGAGTAGAGTGGAGTCCTTTTGCCATTTCTGTATTGAATGAATGAAATATGTATAAATATAAAATTAATAAAAAGAACAGTCTTAAAGATTTTATTTTCTGTTAGTAAATATAACATTGATTTATAGAAATAGGAAAACTGCGGTTCCTTAAATTTCTCCAAACGGGAAAAATCCCCAGTTTCTCTTGACCCTAGCAATGTGTTATGTTGCCATATCCTATCAAACCAACCCAAACCGTAATGCAGATAACTGTTACGGTAAAAGTTTCAAATTAATTTCGAAATAACGTATTTTAAAACTAGTATAAATTTTATTTTTTAAAGACAGACTTCTTATTTATCAATTAAATTAGCCTAAATTTCTATTTAAAGATTTCAGTGATGTATTGAAGTATACAGATTAAATATATAGCGTGCACTCAAAGGTTTCGCGAAGCCTTTGATATGTAATAGAATTACTAAGAATTTTTTGCAACCTTAATCATTAGCTAGAGTAGCTTCCTACGAGTAAACGCTTGCTAAAAACTAGTAATGGCTGAAAACGATTCTGTCACAGTGACCGTACGAAGAGAATCAAAGTTAGACACCGAATGCATTGAAGAATTCGATAAAACTCCCGTAAATGAGGACATTTCATCGAAAGACGAAGCGGAACCATCGGGAAAAGAAAATTTAGATTTGATAGAAAGAGACGATTCCATAAAAGATGATGATTCAACCGAATCCGTGAAAGATGAATCGAAAGAATCTGCATCTTTTTCAAACGAGAATCGGGAAAATCTGCAAAACAGGATTCCTTATGACAGATCATATTCTAGCGAATTTATAGACTTTTCAACTTTATCATATCCCGAAAATAAGTTAAAATTATTAGAAATAATTGGTGAAGGAACGACTTCGGTTGTATATTCAGCCGAAGTTACCGAAACAGGCAAGTTAATTCGGTTTTTGCTTTCCCCTTTAAATAATGAAAATCGAGCGTTTGAGTGATTTTATGAAGTTTTAGGTCGCAAAGTTGCAGTAAAAATCGTAAAAGGTATAGACAAGCATATGTCTGAAATAGAAGCCGAATATCGCGTGTTTTCAATGTGGGGCGATCACTTCTATTTACCAGATTTCTTCGGAATATTTTTAAATTTGGCAGACGAACCAAAAGATGACGAATTGTGGATTGTTATGGAGGTAAGCTGTATTACTATCAGAGGAAAAAAAAAAACAATTATACCTTTTTAAAACAATCAAATTTCCAGCTCTGCACGGGTGGAACGGTATCTCAATTAGTGAAATGTTTGAAATCTTATAATAAAACCTTAACCGAACTACAGATTGCTTATATATTGAAGGAAATAATTCAGGTAAGTTATTCCGTGAATTTCAATATTTTTTTAATACAGTAAAAATTAAAACACATTGCGCTTTCTGTTAGGCTGTTGCAGCACTTCACGGAAATGACATTATTCATCGTGACATACGAGCTTCTAATCTATATCTTACTGAAACTGGCGATATTCGTTTAGGAGATTTCGGTAAAATTTTATTTATAAACTTAAAAAAAAACATTAAATAATATTAATTTGATATAATAAAACAGGAATCTCGTACCAAGCGGGATGCAGATATGATACGAAAGTTAGAATTGGTTCTCCTCACTGGATGGCACCGGAGGTAATTTATTCCGGATTTGAAATGTGAAAAAAGAAACAGTATTAATATAAATACATTTATTTTGTCAGGTTGTCACCTGCGGTAGAGATTATAAAGAATATGATAATCGATGTGATGTTTGGTCCCTCGGAATCTTAACTTTGGAATTGGCTTTTGGAGAACCACCCGCTGCCGAATACGATTCTTTAAGATACATGATTCAGACAGCCAGGTAAAAGCGATGATGATTTATCTAAAAGCCGAGCGTTATTTTGTTTAAAAATTAATTTCTGTTTTTTGATTCTTTTAGAAATCCTCCGCCATCACTGCCGTTGTTATATCATTATTCGGAACAGTTTCGGGATTTTGTTTCTGAGTATGTTCATTTATTTTTTCTATTATATAAGATCATTTTGTTACCCGAATAAAACATTGATGCAATTTTTTAAAAATAAAACGTACATCGACTTTCGTTATTATGTAATAATATACGAGGTATTTATTAATTCAATACTTTATCTACTCTTAGATGTTATCTATAATGTAACTAAGATTATTCTAAATCTCTTGAATTTTAAAATGTTCATAGTTAAAATGAGACTGTTGAAAGAAGATATCCATATAATTCACAAAACTATATTCTTTTTTGTTCATTCCGTTAGTAAAATCGCTGTAATTATCTTAAGGCACTTTTTTTTAGTCCTTCCGCTCTGCGGGCACTGAGATCCTTTTTTCCAAATCCATTTTGGGTTCGGCCATGCCCACAATGGAGCGGCCGGATGGTGAGGGACGGAGCAGACATATTCGAGGCAGAATTTTGCTTATTTAGGATGTGTCAGTCCACATCTACGACAGTTTTAAACAGATTAGATTAGGATTGACCAAGATTGCTCCGATTACACTACCTGTTTCTCTCTCTTTAACGCATTATGCATTGAAAAGACCATTCGGATGATCTTTTCAATTAATAATACGATTCAAATTAGATTATTGATATCTACCTAGTAGACTTATGAACTGTATGTGAAAAATCACAAGCGTACAGATTGATTTTTTTCATGATGGTAAGAAAATACTTTCAGCTGCCTTCGTTTGATTATCAGTAAAAGTAATGCTATGTTAACATATGTTACAACTTTTTCTGAATACTGTACTATAGCAATAATAACCACAAGTGTAACCTAATCCTCGATTCATACTTATGGTCCATGAAATCATTGGATTTTCGTTTAACACTGTCGAAAAAATTGGGACAAAATTTTGTTTTACACGCTAGAGTTCCAATTTATCACAGTATTTTATCAGTTTTATTTTAAAATTAAGTATTTTTATTAATAAAATTAATGTTCGGGTCTGTACTATTATAACATTGTAATCGCATTGTCGTACTGTACATTCAATTTATATTTTCAAAGAGATAGAATTCTCTGTTTTTTACTGCTGTCTTCTTCACAGTATGAAATAAATATAAACTATATCATTATACTGTACATTTTAATTTTATTTAATTTTTTAACTTTTCGAACCCCCAAACCCTGTGTGCGTGGCCTTAGTGTAGTTGCTTGTGCCAACGATAGATCTGACACCTAGCGGTATTAGCGCGAACTACATAATGGCGGCTGCTATGGGTATAAAGTAGTTTGTTAGAATAGAAAGTGTTCACTCTATCTAATATAGGCCATCGTCAGGTTTAATATTATAAATGTTCCAAAATGGAACGTACCGTTTTCGAATATTTTACATATTTAAAATTCAAAAAATAATTTAACTTTAAAATAAATTGAAAGAAGTGTGTATATTAAATAAATAAAAAACAAATAAAACATAGAAAACAAAGCTAAGTAGAAAGAAATGATTTAAGGGTTTTTAAATGCCATTCTTTTTTCTATTATATATTTCCACGCTGTTGGAAGCGCATTAGCATCCATAGCATTTAGGCAACGGTTTTTCATTTTACTTCTATAAATTTCCACCTTTTCCATCTCCAACGCAATGGATGGAGAGTGCACCGTTTAAAGAAATTTAGCCTCTTCCCATTTTACAATCGTTCGTTCAGTCTGTGCTATAATTGATAATATTGTGTTGTGTCGTTTGTCAACGTTGTATCAAATGCTCTTTTTTTTTATAAAAATCGAGAATGATCTATAAAAGAGCACCTAATATCTGTAGCTTGCTACGGAACGATAAAGACAGCGTAAAAAAGGAAGGTAAAGCTGGGGTATATAAAATTCCATTTGAAAATCAACAGTTAGGAATCGAAAAAGATTATGTGGGTGTGACTAGAAGAAACCTGGCGGTACGTCTGCGAGAACATACATACAATTTTGACAAAGGACACAACACTATTAGCAATTATGGCACAGACTGAAGGAGCGATTGTAAAATGGGAAGAGGCTAAAGTCATTTAAACGGTGCACTTTCCATCCATTGCGTTGGAGATGGAAAAGGTGGAAATTTATAAAAGTAAAATGAAAAACCGTTGCCTAAATGCTATGGATGCTAATGCGCTTCCAACAGCGTGGAAATATATAACAGAAAAAAGAATGGCATTTAAAAACCCTTAAATCATTTCTTTCTACTCAGCTTTGTTTTCTGTGTTTTATTTGTTTATTTATTTATTTAATATACACACTTCTTTCAATTTATTTTAAAGTTAAATTATTTTTTTGAATTTTAAATATGTAAAATATTCGAAAACGGTACGTTCCATTTTGGAACATTTATAATATTAAACCTGACGATGGCCTATATTAGATAGAGTGAAAACATTTGTATAAAAGAACTTTAAGCTCAGCAAAATTAGCTGTGGTGAAACTGAAGTGAATTGTTTGCTGAGAAAGAGCTGGATAGATGTGAAGTTATCAGTTTTAGTATTTCCTCTCCTTCTGTAAGACATCTTTATCGATCAGCCACATATTCTAAAATGTCACAAAGTGTAATAATCATCGTGACTTAAACAACTACGAAATCAACTAGGATTAATGTCGGATACAAATGCGAATAAAACGTTTTGACTACAGAGAGAAAAGTTATTAAAAAGACAACACACAAGTAACTCTCGTACGTTGTCAAGCACGTTATACCCTTTGTGGCAGCCATTTTGGTCGACTCATACGCCACCTATATTTACTGGCACAAGCGAAGAGTTTCGATATTCAGCACAAGTTAAAAAATATTTCAGAATTTTTTTAATCTCTAAAATTAAAGAAGAGATTAATAACAATTGATGCACAATTGTTAATTGTTGATAACAATTGAAAACGGAAACGGGAATAAAACATTGATTTTCATTTAGAAAATTGCTTTCATGTAAAGAAGAGTAGATTCGCGCCATCTATTGGCTGTTTAATGAAATAGAATTTAAAATAAATTGAAATACAGACTAGTAGTCTGGGATGCCCCTAGTGGGCGTTCTAGCATCAGTATAAATAATAAATTCATGTTACAAATAAAAATAGTAATACAGTAATACTCCGAACTTACGCGATAGGTGGGACGGAGCGATAACCGCGTAAGTCGAATTCGCGTAAGTCGGGGTATAACTTCGCATATAAATACATACAAATTATTTTTAATTGGGGCTGGAGACTAAAGAAAACAATAATTTAGAAAAAAATGTTTAATAAAATCTTAGTATAATTTGTTATACATATGTAATATCTATTAAAATCGTAAACCGAAGTTATTTTGATGTAGAAGGCTTCATAAAATCTAACAAATTCGTCTGACGGCTCAAAAATTTTTTTTCTCCCGCAAAATTTCCTCGTAGCATGCTAATAATTTTTTTATTTCTCGTTTTGTAGAAGAAATGCGCTCTTCGTTGGATTCTATATTTTCTAAAATTTGTAACCCCTTTTTAATTAAACTGAGGCCTTCTGTCAAGTTTCCAACCGTCATTCGATCATCTGATTGAACTGGGTCTAAAGGATCAAGTTTTGCCAATTCACAAATTTTCATTTTTGTATCGAAGTCTTTAATAATGTTAACTTTACATTCCAGAGATAAAGTTATCTTTTCTTGTTTGATGCAGAAGAATCAGTTCTACTTCGTTTGGATGGCATAGTAGAGTCTCTCAAGTCTCTGTAGATATAACAAACACAGAAATAAATAACACAAAATAAATTGTAGCTATGTGTCGATTCCACGCGACATGTCCGAACATGTAAGCTAAACAATAGTTTGGGGGGGGAGTAATCAAGAGTTGCATGGCGATCAAACAAAAGACGAATCGTCGAGATTTGAAAATCGCGTAACTCCGGGTTCGCGTAAGTCGGGGTAGCGTAAGTCGAGGTATTACTGTATACTGAATTTCTTATGGCGTACCCTACTAAAACGCAGTCAAAAACGCAAAAAACCGCATCTAAAATTGTATAGTAGAAGCCGAGTTCTTCAGGGTAGAATTCTTCGGAGCCGAGTTCTTCAGGTAGAATTTTTAAAATTCCCTTCTTAAAAAATCCCTTCTTAATGTGATTTTCGTGGCGTACCCCTACTAAAACGCAGTCAAAAATGCAAAAAAACCGAAATTATTGTTAATTTAAATAATAGCTAGGGCCGCCCCTATGGCCGTTCTATGCATACCGCTACAGATAAACTGACACGCGATATTATTAGATACTATAAAATGTGACGTAGTTGCTTTGTTTTCTTTTAATTATACGTATTTTGCGTTCCTTATTACAAGGCTATTCGGAAACTTCGAATAGTCGTATATCTGTATTATAAAGTTACATTGACCCGAGTGACTTGTTAACATGATATGTTTGAGTAAACTACTTACAGAAAAACAAGAGTACATTTGGAAAGAGACGTGATGGGAAAGAATAGGAAATAGACAAAATATTTTTATGTCTTGCCATCGATTATTCTTTATTAAAAAGTTTAAAATACTTTAAAATACTAGTTATATTTATTCAATTAATTAATATGCCTGTTGTCATTTCAATAGTAGAGGAGAGTGGAGTAAAAGTTTACGGCGGGTAAAAGTGCGCACTGGGGATATAATTTGTTGTATACATGTCAGATTGGCATTATTGAGTTAGTTTATAAGTTCTCTTGCTGAATTGTTGAAGAGTTAATAATAACCGACTTGGCGTGAATAGTTTTGGATTCATGAAGGTAAGATTCTTTTTTTTTTATCTTTCTGATATAATATTTTGATTGTTTTCATATTATATTTCATAATTATGTATAAACTTAAGTAAATCATTCCTTAGATATTTTGATAAATTCTGCGTTATGGTGGACGAAACTTTTGGATATGTTCTCGGTGTAGATGGCAGTATCTGTTTGTGGAAAAAACGATGTTGCGGGATAAATGTTCGCATGCCACTATGGGGCAAAAATGCGCGTGCGAACTTGTTTACAGACGAGGATTTTGCACCTTGTGCAGTAGCAGGTATGCACGTTGATAAAGAAACACAAATGTCTGCAGTAGCAAATAGAGCGATCAATAAAAAAAAATAGCCCCATCATCTGCAGGAATAGATGCAGTTCCATCTACTTCTGGACCCAACGACTTCACCCAGTTTCAGAAGTCAGAGAACTCTCAAAAAGGAAGGTTACACAATAAAGAAGGAAGAAAGGGGGAAAATCTGAAATAATAACAAGCTGGCCTTTTAAGAATAACTTAGTCAGAAAAAGAAGATATGAGAGAAAGATGTCAGAGAAGACGGAAACAACAAAACTGGAAAAAGTTACTCATAAATCAACTTACACGGATAATGGCACTCTTGATCCGAAAGAGGAGAGTTCAGACCAAAGAGAGTTCTCTGCCAAGGATGTGAGGAAGAGTACGAAGAGCCTCCGTGTGAAGATTGGAGAATCCAAAAATTGTTTAATTGAAAAAATTTAAAAATTTAATTTAATGAAAAATTGTTATTTTTTATTAAAATTCTGTTCAATACACACTTTGTAAAGCATTTTATAAAACCTTGTCTTGCAAACTTTTACTCTATATGTACGCACTTTTGCCCCATTGGTGGGACAAAAGCGCTCTTTTGTAACCTTTTGAAAAAGTTTACTAAATGACATATATTCAAAATATCAATAAAAATCCTACGAAATTTTAAAGAAGATAGTCTGAAAATTATTATACGTGTATTTCAAGATTCTCACTCTTCTAACAAAGAATTTATATTATATAAAAAAAACTAAGTGCGTACTCTTGCCCCACTCTCCTTGCCCCACAATGGGCACTCGTAAGATACGAGTGCCCATTGTGGACCACCAAATTTCATTTTTTTTTTTTTTTTTTTTTTGCAAAAAAAGACTAAGCCTTCGCCTAATCGAGGTGACAGCTTAGCATTTCTTGAGTAATTTGCCATTATACACTATTAGAACGTGATATGATAATATAAATTTACATTGGTCTCACTTTTTTCACTGAAACGAAATGTTTTAGTTGAACGACTTTATATAGAAAAATGAAATGACAGTCGAAATAAGGTATCGAGTAATCAAAATGTCTGAAATTTCAGGCAACTGAACAAACAATTGATTTAAACTCCATCCTTTTAGAGATCTTTATCGTTATTAATTTATTTCGCATTGTTTGAAATTATATTTTCTTTTGAAATTATATTTTGAAATAAATTATATATTTTCTTATATAATTATAATAATAATCATCGATTATTATTATTATTTACGGATATTTAAATTACGTATTAAAAAAATACTATTTATATAAAAAATTGTTTTAAATTGCAACACTGATGTTAAAAACATTGCAGAGTCGTGAAAGTCAGGGGCGGATCCCTTGTTATTTAAATATAACTACATTAAAATTAAATGACTTTTTCAATTTTAAGAATCGAAAAATATTATATTATTTTAATATATATATATATAATTTAATTTTGAAATGATTTGTAGATATTATTATCAGATTAAAATTTGCATCATTTGTATATCGTTTTAGAATATTTCATTAATTCTAATTATTGAATATATAGATTAAATTTATAGGAATAAATGGTCACTTATTTTTACATTTCATTTCTCATATTTATAAATACATTTCTTATAAAAAGACATATTTGGTAGTCATAATTTATAATAATTTAGATATAAAACAACAAATTTATTAATGACAAGCGTATTTTGCAAATATTTCTACGATATTTTATTTTATTGAATTAGCGTATTTATGAACTCATGTTTCGTGGCTATATCATTAGGCAAACATAAATATATTAGATATTTAAAAAACATTGAATTTAAATATTTGCTAGGTAAACGTGATTATTCTACGTATTAGAAGACTGTCATAGTAAAGATTATTTGCATAATTTTTTTTTTAAGTATAAGTTTAAACTGTTTATAATTAAAATGTTATGATATCATTTAAACATTATTGACAAGTCGAGTACATTTTATATTACTATCACTATTTTTCGACGTCAATATGCGATCTACCCGAATAAAGAATAGTTTTTGTATCTAGATATCAGTGGATTTTCTATCAACGAAAATTAAAATGTATTTCATTTATTATATATTTATTGCAAAACAAGCTAAAAAACTAGTTTTTAGCTATTCATATTTAATCGTTCTACAGTTATTTAATATTAATTAGGATTGGGTTGATTAATGGGGAAAATAAATGCTACACATAGGTGTTCTACCAATGGGGAAGACTTTCTATGGAAAACTGGCCCATATTTAAATGTTAAAGACGTGAAGAAAGCTTGGAAAAACTGTACGTGACTAGAGGCGTGAACCCATGACCAACTGTCGACCAGTGTTCAGTAGTTTTATCCTTCTGCCACTGGCGGACAATAATTATAACTAAATTTAATAAGAAAATACGACTTTTTACACATTTTAAACTATTCAATAGTTGAATTAATTGAATATTCAATCAAAGATATTTGTTTTTTTTTTAAATTCAAATAATTATTATTAATTAAACACAAATACAAAATTATTGAGCATCATTTATTTATTTTATTTGTAATACAAACTGCTATATAACAATGAAGCCAGGCAAGGAAATTCGTCTACCAATGAAAAACAAACATATAATAAAAATGAACAGATAAAATCGATGCATTTGTTTCGATACAAACGTTTATTGCTTGTATTTTTGTATGCAATAAAATTTAAACATGAAAATTCCTTAATTTGGGTAATTGATCGGAATGTTCGGTTGGTAAAGATCTTTGTACGATGGACGATCTTGAAAAAGGGCAATGCAATAAACCGGAAGAAAGCGGGTAAAAATTCGGCGAACGGGAAAAAAATTATAATAAAACAATGCATTATTACGTATAATTAAATAAATGACTTACTGTTTTAATTGAGCATAAATTGCATAAATTATATTTATATATTAAAATATTTCTTAAGGAATTTAAGCATGAGATAAATATGAAAAACTATAAATAATAGTAAATTTTATGTCTGGAAAAATATTATATAGTTGTTGATTATTAAGGAATCATTGCATATGTGAAGTACAAATTATACTGTATTTCTTAAAAGTAAATGTAAGGTACAATTAATATTCATAATATTTAATGAATATTTTTAGATGTTTAACCGTATATTTCGACTTTCGTCCGTATTCCATCGAATTATTGGATCATCCGTTCATCACTCAGCTTCCAAAAAATGATTCACACGTAAGTATTGCTAATAAAAACTATTTTTTAAAAATATATAACACTTATGTTTATAGCTTTACAGTGGAATTTTATTTTTATTATTGTAATTTTTTTCTTTTTAAAAATAGGATTCTTCTTAGTTATAAAGTTATTTCAGTAATACACTATTCTTTATTTTCTCAACTATTATGTATACATAACAAGAGAAAGTACTGTAATCGTATTAAATTTGACCCTCAGAGATTTTTGCAAATCTCCACGTTTTGAGACCTCCTAAACCGAAAAATGTCAAAAAACGAAAACAAAAAATTCCATGGATATGTATGTACTGTACAGTACGTCTGTATGTATCTGTGTTAACGTATATTTTGTGTAATATCTCAGGATGGTGTGATGATTAACAATCGAAATTTGTCATGGTAGCCTTGTGTGTAAAGGGCGTTGACGCTATTAAATTTTGGTGGTTAAAGGTCAAGGGGTGGAGAAATAAAGAGGGGTTATGTATCATATCTCGAGAGGGATGAACTTAGTGGACAGTTTGCTCATTATTAGCAATTACAATTTTTTTTCTTTTATAAAATTCATCCCTACCCTCAAAATTAAGCGTTTTGCCCTTTTATAATAATTGATAGTATTAAAAGTTTTTTTTTTATAATAAAACCTCATAACAGATGCTGCCACAAACAATTTTAAATGTCTTTACGTGGGGATTTTATCTCATTATTTATTACTAATATTTTTGTTCTATATCTGTATCTATAAAGTGTCTCTAAAGTAATTGGACCGGGAACCTCCCTACTTAAAACGACCCTGCCATAAAACATTGGACCCATAATAATTGGTCCCCACTGTGGTCTTTATCTGTCTACTGCTGTGAGATATGGATTCGCATCTGGTATGGATTTTCACACATTTAAATGGATATTTGGGGAGAACGAAGAAATCCCGGAAAATGGGTAAAGCCGGATATGAAACATTGTAAAAATTAAAAAGTTGGCAACATGTATGTTGTGTCATGATTCCTATCAGCCACGTAATATTGACACGTGTTGTTATGCTCGCGAGTTTTCGTCCATGTTTTGTGCAGTTGAAAACTTGTAAAATCAGCCAAAAAATCAAATTGTTTTTGGAAGATTTTATTATTTCAGTAAAAGTTATATTACAAGTATCATATGAAGTTTTTAGATATTCCTATAAATATGGATAATAACGTGTGTTTTGGGCTATTTATTTATCATACATCGGAATTTAGATAGAGTACCGTCTGTTTTTCCAACGTTGATTAGAATTAAACATGGTGATTTGAGGCAATCATGGACAGATTTAAACTGCCCGAAATTGCCTTGAGGTTTACTTTTTGATATATTTATTCAGTTTTTCTTATAATACTCTACAATTTTTGATCGGGATCTGCTCATAACCATGACAACCTAAAATTGCAGTGATTTAATATTCGAGATATTCATTTACTTTTTTAAATAAATTGACGAATCTATTGTATTTCAATTTGTAATGAATATGTGTGTAAATAAATTATATTTAATTTCTTTCTTTTTTTTTTGTCTGCAAAATTTTTGCCACTTTCTAGCTGGCCTGTCATTGTCTGCTCCGCGCCACAGAGTCTGACCCTACCCGAGATACGACACACGACGCCCCTATATCTCCCCATCCCCGCTACCTTTAATTACCAAAATTTAATAGCATCAATCTCCCTAATATACAAACTTCCCTGCAAAGTTTCAGAAAAGCACAGGAGTTATTAAGCTCCAAATTGGATGAACAAAATTGTGTCAGTAATTTAGAATGTGTAGCATTCAGGAAAAAAGTTGATTTTTAAGCAAATTTAATATATTTGTATTTTAAAAGATCATTTCAAAGTAAAATATTAAAGAAGCACTTTTTACTCATAATATTTTATACACAATCGATGTTTCTGCAACAATTAAACCATTGCGTTTAATTGTTGCAGAAAATTCTTATTAATTAAATTATATTCTTAAATTAATAAAATTAATTAAAAAAATATTTCAAAGAGTGGTAAAAGGTTTATCATGTCTTAAAAGATTCCAATAAACGTCTGAAAACGAACCGTTCTAAATCTACGTAAAAAGTTTTAGCAAAATTAAATTTATATATAAAAAAAATAAAAAAATAAAAAATATCTTTCGAGTAATATGAAAAATTTACTCTGTCGGCATGAGATCAAAAATGCTTTAAAAAAACAGCTTTAAAAAATGACTGGAGTTTTAATTCAATACAAATAGTATGGAAAGTTTTCAAAGGATGCGAAGTAATGACATAATCATGTATTAGAATAAGCAAAAAATCATTTTGAACACTGTTAACATCTAGGATATTTTTTTTCAAAAATTCAAATGCTTCTACATTTTTATTTAGGATAAATACTTACTTAGCTGCTCTGTCGTAGGCTATTATTTTTTATGTTTCGGCAAGTTTCCGTTTTACACAGGTTTTAATATTTATTTTCTATTTTTAAACTGTTCCAGAGAAATGTCGCATAATCACGGTCATTTTTAAACTAAAATCACTTCTACATACGTTAAAAATGTTATTGCATAATCCAAAGTGATTCCAGGTTTTCGAATGTAAGAATCGAAACTACTCTCCTCTAAAACAGTTTAAGTTGTTCTCGAAAACGAATGTAAAATATTCGAGAACCTAGAAAGAATTCTATCAATAATCGAATTACAGTAATATAGAGACCAAGTTATTCTGTGATCTGACTTCTTGGAAGTTTTAATGCTATAGTTAATTGTTAAATACAATTTCTCTAATAATCAAACATTTTAATCAATTTGTTCTCCAATTACTCTGCACTACTTAGTTACTAACTACTCCATACGAGGTGTTACCTTGTTCTCATTGTTCTCAAATAATTATCGTACATTCGTTGCTTGTTCTCGATTCACAAAGGATTCCTGCTTTTGGTTAAGTTCTAACAAAGACTGACATTAACAAAGAACGTGTGTCCGTATGTCCCCTCGTCACGTGACCTTCGCATTGAAAACGTTCGAAACCATTCTCTGAATACATTTAGTCATGCTTTGTGGTGACCGGCAATTTAACTTATTTTACCTTTTCCATGCCAAAAAAGATCCGTTTAGGCAGGTTTCTGTTTTATTCAGCTTACGTTTTAGACAGTATTTATTGTATACATTTCTCCTGTTGTTAGTTTTAAAATGTTTCGCTGCTTCGGACCTTAAGAATATAATTTGTCTTGTAATTTGGACTTCTGCCACGATATCAGAAATAATAGTTTCGAATATTCTTTAGTAAAGAAATTAATTAATTCAAATATAATTAATCTGAATATTAAATTAACATAATAATTTATATTAATTATTTTTAACTTCATTAACGAGAGATATCAATTATCATGTCATTTTTCTTTATACTGTTTCGAATGTAATTTGAAACATTGAAATTCTTTATAATTAGTATATTAATATATCAATTAGTAATCAAAGTAATTAGTGTATTAATTAACATATAAATAGTGTATTAATTGGGAATGTTTTGTCTAAGATTATCAGCTTTAAAAGTTTGAAAATTTTAATTAATTATTCATGTTTAATAAGAAATTTGCATTGTAAATAAATATACGATTTTTCCCCTTCAGATGAATAAACAAATCATTAAACTTTATTTTAAATTAATATTATTTGTTGAAGATAAATTTTTATAAACTATATAACAAGACTATAGAAAAATGAAACTATGAACTTCATAATATATTGTCACCAATTTCATATTTAATTAATTATAGGCGTATGTCCTTAATTTATCTGTTTAACCTTCACGATATCATAAAACTTTTATAGGATTTATTTATGTGAATATTCAATATAATGGCATTCATAAAATTAGATAATTATATATAAACTTATATATTTTTATAAAAGATTTTATTCTTGAGGGTAAGATCTTGGGGAATTTTGTTTTTTAGAACATCAAAATACCAGTTTTTTATTTTACAAAAAGACTAATTTTGATAGATTTTCTATCATTAGAGAGATTTATTTATACGTTATTAATATTTATGGCTGAAAGAAATCTTAACAATGTAAAGAATACCATCAAAATTGTCGTTTCCTGAGTCTCTCGCTAACATCTAATATAATTGATAGCAGCGAAGAGGAAAATTCAAGGTCGAATCTATGTATCGACAACTTGTTGCAATGATCATTTATTAGTAGTTTCTGGTGTTATTCCCTAGAAAACTTGGTGACTTCTGGAAAGTCGTATAAGAATTCACTCTGATTGTTTACGAAATATTATAGATTGATGTACAAGTTATTAATCATTAGCGTGAAATTACAATTATCATCTCATTATTCTTTTATGTTTTCTTCCACATTGTTTATCTAAAATGACGTGAAATAATTGAGAAAATTTCTATATTTTATGTAATAATAAACATGGAAATAAATTCAATAAATAAATTTTTTAATATAACACAGTAAAAATATTAATTCGTCGATTTTCTTGTACACGTTGTTTTAAAACTCGATGGTTAAAGATTTGTTCTGTTTAAAATATAGCAATATAGATTTTGTTTTTCTTTTGAGAATTTTATTTAGGCCAAAATCTTCTTTTGTGAATTTTAAAATGCTCAATTTGAATAGAAATTGCTT
Organism: Centruroides vittatus; assembly: GCF_030686945.1. Lineage (NCBI taxonomy): Eukaryota > Metazoa > Arthropoda > Arachnida > Scorpiones > Buthidae > Centruroides > Centruroides vittatus. The sequence continues at coordinate 869,080 of NW_027122603.1, read as the reverse complement.
AATTGAGAGCTATTCACTGTTGCTTTATTGCTACAAAGAATCTATACTTTATTCTATGGGTATTCTTGAATAAATTAATGTTATAGATCGCTACAGAGTTGAAAGTCTTGTGTGAAGTTCATAAAGACGAAGAAATGTTATATAAGGCCGATCATATTATCGTCATCGGAGATAAATTAAGAACCGATCGTCAAAAAGACCTTCAAGTATATCTTCCTGATGATGTTGTGTCCCTGGATAATATTAATCAAGTATTTATTTTTTAAATTGCTATTAAAAATACTTTGAATATATACGTATATAATAACAAATTAATGAGTAACTATTGTGATTTAGGCAAGCGTACTAGAATTATTAAAAAATCGATTTTTAAAAGAACAGATTTACACGTATATCGGAGAAATGTTAATTTTTGTTAATCCATTTAAAATGAATGATATTTATGACGATGAGGTAAATAAAATCAGTTAGTTTACTTCAAAATTAGTTATCGGAATTAATAACGGTTAAAAATTTCTCCAGATTTATCACAAGAAATACCAGGAAAAAGCATTTATCGATAATCCTCCTCACCTCTACGCGATGGCAGATCAAACGTATCAAGATATGATGCACCATAAAAAATTACAGGCATTACTTTTAAAATTTTCTTTATTATTTTAAAAATTATTATTGACTTAAAAATTTTTTTTTATCCTGCAGACCATTGTTTTGATGGGAGAATCGGGAAGTGGAAAATCAACAGCAGCTGAACAACTCTTTAATCATCTTATTTATTTAGGCTCTGTAAGTTAATTTGCTAAGCTAAACACGAATTGATTTTCTAATTAGTTAATTTTAGTAAAGCTAATGATTGATTTACATTATACTTTTTAAAATATATAATAGTGCCAGTCATGGAAAACAAATTTAGTGGTGCCATCTGTCAATGAATTTTAAAATTTTATGTTAAACTTTTAATTATTATTGACATATTTAAAAAGGCGGTTAAAGCTTCGGCTTACAATTCGGACAAGTCGCCTTAGGAATTTTTTTAAGGGCTGTAAGTTCCGGATTTGTGGGCTCCATCCCTTCCGGTCCACCCCATTGTGGGAATTGCAGAACCCATAATGGATATGGATAAAAGGTCCTCGTTTGGGGGGTTTTTATAAGCCATAGGGGTTTCTAGACTTCCCCAAATGAATTTTAGTCATTATAATCAATTTTCATCAGCAATATTTATTAATTTCTTTGGAAAACTTAACTTTCAGAACAGAAAAAGTGGTATAAATGATAAATTGCTTCAAATCTTCCCAATAATGAAAGCATTTGGATGCTGTACAACGTCTTCGAACGATTCATATAGATTCGCTTTACATTTAGAAATGACGTTTAGCAATATGGGCAAAATAACATCAGGTAAATAATATATATATTACTATTATATAAAAGAAATATATTTAATAATAAATTATTTTTAATATTAATTCCTATACAGCCATTTTGTCTCCTTACCTTTTGGAAACTGAAATCGTTGTGTGTTGTAAGAGGTACACTTTATATTATATGATTTTTCAAAGCAAATAATGATAAAATCATTACGTCGATTCACCGAGAATACATTTTTTATAGGAATTATAGCAACTATCACATATTTTATTACGTATACGAAGGCTTAAAACACGAAGGAAAGTTACAACAATACGGCTTAAGCGAAGATGCCGCAAATCACAGATATTTAAATACATCATTTCCAGTAAATTCTTTGCAAATGTACGAAAAATTGAAGGAAAGTCTTAAAATATTAACATTCACGGACGAGGTGGGTAAATTTATCAAAAGACGAAAGAAGAATAACGTTTTTAAATTTTTATACGATTTTTATGAATATTTTAAAGGATATAGTGATGATTGTTGATTGTATATCAGCCGTTATTCTGATAGGAGATATAGAATTTATGCAAGTTGGAAATGTAATTAAAGTTAGCAATAAACCGATTTTAGAAAATAGTAAGTTTATTTCTTTAATTCTCTGTAGTTTTTGACAATTTTATACACAATTTTTGTTATATTTTATATAAATATTTAAAACAGTACTCGTAGGCCTACATATAAAGAAATAAATCACTTTAAAATTTGTAAGAATAGCATAAATAAATGAATTTAATTCTTTAATTATATATTAGCCTTTGGATCTATGCTATTATTATTATTTAATTATAATAATTGATGTTGATTTAATACAGTTGGCGATTTTCTTGGCATTAAAGCCTATCATTTGAGAAGAATAGTTACGTGTCAGGACGTCAGTGGAAATTTAAATTCTACTATAGAAATGTCTGAGCGTTGTAGAGACTCTTTGGCTAAGTTAATTTACTCTAGACTATTCGACTGGGTTGTTAATGAGATTAATAAGAAATTATCGTTTTGTAGAATGATATAGTAAGTTGGTTTACGATTTAATCTTTAAATTTGGATTATTTAAATTTTACGAAATTATTCTTTGTTAATGTATTTTTAGTGGAGACGTTTATTCTATTGCCATTATAGACTTTTTTGGACTGGAAAATCAAGATTCGAACGAGTCTCAGCATTTATGGCACAATTTATGTTTCGAACAACTTAATTACTTTTATAAGAAATATACTTTTACCTGGGAACAGGTAAGCTGTATATTATCTATTTTTAAACCAATATTTTTTTTTTTTTTTTTTTGCTATATAGATTATAAATAACTAGTTACATAAGTTGTAATTTTAATATATTTATAGGAAGAATGTAAAGAAGAAGAAGTCACTTTGCCATATATTCAAGTAAACGATGGTAGAGAAGTTTTAGATACTTTTCTATCACGAACCGATGGATTATTACAAGCTTTGCATATTGCGTGCCGTCACGGAAGTACCTGTAAAGGTTTTAGAAATTAAATAAAATATTACGAAATGTTGGTAATAGAATATATTCTGTAAATATTCATTTGTCATTTTTTCAACAGATCGCTTGATTGATATCCTTAGTTCGGTTCAGAAAGAACACATGCGGATCGAAGATGACTATAAAATTCTCGTTAATCATACAAACGAAAAAATTACTTACGATTTGAAAGAATTAATTAAATGTTCGAAATGCCTATCTGAAGAAGTTATCAGTACTTTAGCATCGTCTAGAATGACGTTAATTAAGAACATGTTTTCGTCTCCTTTGACTAAAACAGGTAGTAGCAAGTTAAAAGAAAAATTTACTTTTTAACAAGTGTATGTTTATGTTTTCATCAACTTTATAATTTCATAATTTAAATTATCAAGTCACTTTATCGTCTTAATTACATAAATTAAATAGCTGCGATTATCTTTTTAAGGTCAGTTAAAAGATGCGATGTTAGACGAACAGAAACGGCTCACTGGAAAAAAATGCAGAACGGTTAGTTCCTTCTTCATCGAGGTCTTTTTTTTAAAATGTATTTTAGCGTTATTTTCCCTCGTCTTTCTTTTTTCTTATGTATTCTGTCAACTCGAATTACTTCTAGAAATTATATTAATGATCTTTACTTTTATCGAATCTGAAAGGAGTGACAAATAGGCCTGTATAATATGATGCATTCTTTTTTGATGTAGGGTTTAATGTCTATTGGTTGTATCAGCCAAGAAAAACTAGCTGTAGCATCATCAGTATTAATTGTGCGCCAGAATTTATCGGTCATGATGAAACATTTAGTAGAAGGCGATCCTCATTTTATTTTCTGCCTACGTTCAAATAAAAATGGTGCAGAAAATTGCTTCGAAGAAGAGAAAATTTCGAAACAGTTAGAGATGTTTAACATTAACGATTTAGGTCGTCTAAGAATGAGAGGTTTCTCTCATAGAATATCTTTCGAAGACTTTTTAAAAAGGTATGCTGCGATGTTACATTATTAAAGAATTATTTTATGAATAACTCAATAAATGAATGAATGCTTTAGATATCAATACCTAGCCTTCGATTTTAACGAAACTGTCGATGTAACTGCAAATAATTGCAAATTGTGCCTTCTCCGTCTCAAGCTGGACGGATGGCATATTGGCAAGTCGAAGGTAATCAATTTGATAAATATACTAAGGGGCATGTTATTATAGTTACGTTGAATAATTATTTGGTAAATCTTTGGTAGGTTTTCTTAAAATATTATCACGTTCAATATTTATCCCGGCTCTATGAGAACGAAGTACGTAAAATTATCAAAGTGCAAGCAGCAATGAGAAGATTTCTGACTCTCTGTAAACATCATCTAAGAATGGAGAAAAAATCTTATATCGAAAAGAAGGAGGAATGTGATCGGAATGAAACCAAAGAAGAAAATAATGAAGACGAGAAAAATGAAACACAAATCAAAGAAGATGAAAAAGAAGAAACTGTCGAAAAAGTCAAAGGTTTTGCTCAATCTTAAAAAAAAAAACATCTATTAGAAATTTCTGTAACAAAAAAATAATTAAATAGTTGCAAATAATTATTATTTAATTTATAAAATAGAATTTATGGTATGAAATGGCAAATAGTAAATTAAATATTTATTACACGACATATTATTTATTAAAAGTTATAATAAAAATATATTTCAGTAACTCTATAAATTTATTGCTAATTAGAAGATGCAGTTGATCATAAAGCAGCTCGAATCATTCAATATTACTACAAAAGATGGAGATTAAAATCTATTTTTCAAGTTCTTCAGAATTATAGAATGGCTAAAGCGACATACTTAGTGCAATTTTGCCAGCAGGTAACCTGTTACATTACAAACAATCGTCTTTATTAAATTTATATATTATTGATCGAAATTAATTGTCGTATGAATTAATAAATACTATATATTTAATAATTCAATAAATATTTATATTTGTAAAATATAAAATTTAAGCGAAATATTTCATCCATTGTTATAAACATAAGTAAATTCCACATTAAATTTATTTTAACTATATTAAAATTATATATTTATCTTCTTCATATATAAATGTACAATTTTAAAATTCGTTTTTGTAAATTTATATGAAATAAATTTAGAAATAATACATTATTTGTCATAATAACTTCATTAAATTAAGTTTTTCTTTATACTTTTATTGGAGGTTCATATATATAATCAGGAAGTTCATATGTATTTGAGAAAAAATCAAGGAGGAGAATCAGAATATAAAATGGAAAAGGTTCCTTACAAATATTTAGAATCTTTGTGTCATTCACTACCTCAAACCTTCTATAAAATTAAACTTCCTTTAAGATTGGAAAATATTGCTTTTGAAGATACAAGTCATGTAAGTTTTTTCTAAAGTTATATACAAAATGAACGAGATTCGTTATATTTTTAAACAGTTTATTGCAAATTACAAAATAACTCAATTGTGAATTATTATTAGCCCTATAAACTATATTATCAACTTTATACTGTATATTAAGTCTAAATAATATAGTATATTATACTAATATTATATATTATATATAAATAATAGTATAATAATATATTATATATAAGTCTTTTACTAAGTTGTTTACACTATACAACAGCCGATTTTAATTACAATAATTATGTCTATATTCAAACTGTACCAAATGTAAAACATACGTATAAGTTAATCAGTAATTACTTGTATGTAAATTTGATGAATAGATAAGTCATTTGAAAACTTATATATTACTAGAATAATCTATTATAAAGAAAATGTATATTAGAACACTTGGAAATAGTTGCTTAATTTTTCAGATGAACAAAATTTCTAGATTCCATTACAGACCAACTATTACAGAAGAATTATTAGAAATAGCAGAAGATTGGGATGCAGCTATTCACAAAATAATTAAGAGGTAAACACTGTGAAGTTTGTCATTTTTATATATATATATATATATAGATTTTTTGCACTCAGTTTTATTTATTAAACTTATCTAAAATAAAATTTATTAATTGATTTATAAATGATACAGTATATTATATTTTTGTTCTGAATTATTATTATTTAATCGAAATTATAAACTTCATCCTTTTTAAAATATAAAGTTATTTGTAAATGTTTAATTACATTTCGCGATTAAGAAAGTCTAGTTAAAGTTAATTAAATAAATAATTAATAAGTGTATATATAATTGTTTTAGAGAACCGAAATTAGATTCGAAATTTATAAATGAATCATATGGTAAAGGAAGTGATGAAAAAAGCCAAATTATTAGAAAGGAGGAGGGAAATGATAGTAATTCATCTGTTAATAAATGCAGGTAAATGTAGATTGTAAATATGATCTTATTCTTCGATGCTTTCGAACACCCTTAAGCGTAACAAGTCATCAAATTCGAGTAATTACTTTCTCATTTAATTTCTGTTAGATTCAAATAATTAACTTTATAAATACTGATAGGAATTAAAAGGAAAAAATATTTTATCTTATTTATAGTGATGACGAAAGTAGAAAAATAGAAGAATCCGTGAATGGTGACAAGCCCATTAAAAAAGTTTCCATTTTGGAGGAGTTTGAACTTGTGCCAGGCTTATTTGTTTCTGCCGAAAGCGTAGAGCTGTAATATAAAATGTTTTAAATGTAGCTTTAACGTTTAAATAGTCTATTATATGCAGTATATAAATTTTAATTACAGTTAAATTTTCTTTAATGTATCATTTTCGAGAACAATAAATCTTCTTAAGTTGAAAACAGTGTTTTAAATAAAATCGTTCACAAAACCAAGCCCATATTTAAGCATATTCTTTCTTTTAACAAGTGAAAAGACACGAAAATCCGTTAAGAATCGAACAAAGAATCGAAAAATACCCCGAAGGATTCGTTGATCGAGTTCGATAGGGGAAAAGAAACTTGCAACTTTGAAGTGGTCCGCAGAAGGCACACCTGCAGTTAATTCGAATTGGATACTATCCAGTCAATAATTATAGTTCGAGGGTGTGACTGTAGCCTTCGGAAAATCCACATGGTTGACCTTTGTCACCGAGGTCATACTTCTATCTCGGGGTATATCCTTCTACGTTGACAACCGCTCCCCGCTTCGTGTGAAGTTTGGTAGGCGAAAAACAAATAAAACTCTCGAATATATTAATTTTATTACCGCAACTAAATATTTTAAACTACTCAAAAAACAGCTTAGTGTTATTTAGTCGGTTGTATAAATCTGTCAACGACACCTCGGCCCGTGATTATTTCTCCTTGCTGCTTGTTCTCGGCAGGACACCCCCCATAATATAAGTCATTATGTTTGTCAATACATAAGCCTCCAGTAACATGTTAGTGAAACTCGCTCAGAAATGGGGTGCGGCGACCTCAAAAGACTTCTCTAGCGTAGCCTTATTGGTCAGCGGGTACCACAAACGATGAAGCACAAAACATCTGTAAGCTTTCCTATTTGGATTTCGAACAAGAAGGTACGTTTTCACGTTCGGATTTTACTTGTTTTTCATTTTTACTAGACTTTTACAACACAGATTCCAGCATTTTATAATTATATTTAATATTATTATTATTTAGTGAACCGTGATCTTTTTGCTAATTAAATGGTAATTATATTAATTTTAACGAAATATTTCATTGAAATAAGTTGCATATTTTATCTCGTCATAATATAATTATTATACTTATTTAAACAATGTTGAATATAAAGCTGCATTAATGCCCCTTTAGTGAAGAAGATTTTTATAAGGTTTTTATAAGTTTAAATAGTAATTTTCTTAGTGTTTTTATTTTATTTTTCTGCTTTCAAATCGAAAACTATGACAAATCGATTAACCGTCCAAAAATAAATTTCGTGCTTCCTTTTTGTCGTCTAAAAACTTACAGATTAGAGTCGAAGATGAGATTATATTGAATTAGTAGAAGTTTAACCTGAAACAATAATAAATTTTTTTAAAATATTTTTATGCTCGACATACATTTATTCGTATTATAGACAAATTCTTATGTATCATATCTTTAAAAATTCCTAATTTCCATATTATTGTTTTCTCATTATTTTTCTTTCAGAATCCTTTAATTACTCTTAAATTCAATATAAAAATTATTGAAATTATTTAGATTAAGCTATATTTATATATATTTTTTATTTTATAATTCTGAAACCATTTATTCAAATTCGGCTTAAATAGAATAAGGCACGCATAGAAAAACATGAAAAAGACATGTTTGAATTGTGTTCATTGTTAACTTGCAAATTTAATTCATATTCAAGTATATATAACATCAAACAAATAGAAATATATTGATCAAGAATTATCTCTCTATAAAAGAAAAAAAATTACAAAAATAATTTTGTAAGCTTATAAACAGTAATAATTAAGTGAATATAATCATTAATTTGTAATTTTTAATTATAACATTGGTCTATATATAAGTATTAGTTTTACTTGCATTCTATAAATTGTTAGTAGAAATAAATCTATGATGTTTAATTAATATTTTGTATATTTTTAACGTTTCATTAAAGTGTTAATTATTATTTTAATTTAATTTTTTTTCTAGAATGACACCGAGTTTGAGAAATTATTATATGGATACGATTCCATCTCTGAATCCAGAAAAATCGGTTCTGTCGACAATACCCTGGAGACCTCCGATGCTTACTTTACCTTATATTCATTCTAATATGAATACGGATCTGACTACGACCCACACTGATCTGACTCCAATAATTCCGGTAACTTACAATTCTAGTTTGCCAACCGATTGCTGGAGCCAAAGATTTCTTCCTCAGACTCCTTTTAACTGTAACATTCCGATGCAAAAACCTCAAATAACCTCATCCGTCATATCCACTAGACGTTGCAGAAAGTGCGTGTGTCCTAACTGTCAGAATCCCGAAGGCAACAATACCGGAAATGGCAAAAAGCAGCATCGTTGTCACTATCCGAATTGCGAAAAAGTGTACGGAAAGACCTCTCATCTAAAGGCCCATCTTCGATGGCATTTAGGTGAAAGGCCTTTCGCGTGTAGTTGGTTGCATTGTCAGAAGAATTTCACTCGTTCTGATGAGTTGCAACGTCACATGAGGACGCACACCGGTGATAAACGTTACGCGTGCAATCAATGCACCAAGCGATTTACCAGATCTGATCATTTAAATAAACACATGAAGACCCATTCTACAGCATCTAAGAACGTATTGTAAATTGTACTTGCTCTTAGTCTGTATATAATGAATTTTTCAATTAAATATTGAAACTTTAAGTAAAAAAGTGTCTTTTTCACTCTTTCTCTTTTAAATTATCTCGATTTAATTAAAAACGTTTTCCCGTCATCAATTATTTAAATAAATTTTTTAAAGTTCTGCTTCCAAACTCCCAAGGGCATACGAATAGTATAATAGAGAGATTTATAATCTCGAATTGTAAGCGGATTAACTTTCTGTTATAGATAGATCTTTTACAAAGCATAAACTAGTTTCTATATTTAAATTTTTGTCGCAACGTCATACGAAATTTAGTTAATGCACAAAACTAGATTTAATTATTATCGTAAGACATCTTCAAATGAATGGAATAAATAGCATAGTAATTGCGCTATCTTCTAACGTTTTCTCATTGCTCTTTTGTTGTTAATTAGATAGATGAATCTAATTTATTCCAAGCACCTCGATCATCTTAGTTGGCGAATTAATTAAGACATCTTGTCACCCGGACAATTTTATTTTATCCGTAACACGTGGCCTGCACATGCGTCAGGTATTACTGACAACTGTTGCTATGGTGATGGAGAATGAAGGGTATGAACGTGAGCTGCTGTCTTTTGACAGAAAGACAGTAAAACGACAACAAACTGACTCCTGTGCAAAGTCGGTAAGGTAAGTGGTCATCATTTTCAAATGCCTGTCTGTATTCATTTCCATAATCGGTCTGTTAGCATGAAAAGAAAGTAGTAATGGATTGCAGGTTAGTGGCTCCACAAAGGTGAACTCTTTCTTTATCCTGTTTTTTTTATACCATTTTAAACGTGCTTATTGTGCAAAATACGAACGAGATATGATAAATGCCACATCGTTTGAAGGTCGAAGGTTGTTTAACTTCTCTTTCCGAGTGTCTTTGATCTGTCTTATTAGCTACTACAACCGATTAGTGAAATGACGTGCAATTTTGTTTACGTCTGTTAAAACCTGTCTTAGATTTATATTAATTAATTTCGAATCTATACGTTATATTTATTGATAAATGTACAGAAATTTCCAACTTCTCTCAATAAATTTAATCTGTAATCTTTTATTTCTTGAAAATTTCTATGGAGTTTAATTACACAGTTCATTGGTATATAAATAAAATTATTTGTATTATTTTCTTAGCAAATACCGAATCTATTAATTTTGGAAAAAAGAAGTATAAAAAAACAACTATTTTGTATTAAATCGTGATTGGATTTTGTTTAAAAAGTCTTTGAATAAACGTGAAATAAAAAACAATTTATAAATGAAAAATTTGTTATTTTATTTTTTAAAAATGCATTTAAATCTAAATATTATAAATAAATCGGAAAAAACAGTTATTTGTAATTACTATACAAGTCATGAATATTTAAAATTGCAATTTTGGGATGAAAATATTTCAAACTTTGAATCCAGTCAACATTATTCATTATTAACGATTAAATTAAATTAAAAAAATGTTATCTTTTACAGCTCTTAATGAATTAAATATGAGGAAAAAATATATATTTGTATTTTGATGATTTAAATATTCTTAAAATACACTTATTTAAATGATGTGCCTCATTGTTGATTTATATTTATTTTTAAATTAGATTTATAAAGTATTGCGAGTTACTAAAGCAATTACTTTCTGCCTAAGTTGTTGTAAATAAAAAAGGTATAGGAAAATCTTTTTTTCTAAGTGACCTGTCGATGTCGATCATGTCTAATATATATCAAAAGGATATATAATACAACTCTATACGGTTGATGTTGCCTCACATAAGAATGTCAAAATTTTGAGATCGTTTAATATTACTAATATATAAAGTTATGAATTATTTATATAATTCTTTTAATTATGAATATAAATCATACAATTTAAAATATTCTAGTTAATGAAAGTGATCTTCAATAAGTTATTTCAACAATATACAGAATTTACTTTATTTTTGCTTTACCTAATTCACTAATGAAACTCAATTATTAGATAAACAATATTAATTAGTTTTCCTGTAAGATGTTTCGTAATTAACCATTACAAAACTTAGGAGTGATAGATTGTTAAAACTAACGACCCACAAGTAGAAAAGAGTGCTACTTGGACGCCATGTTTGATTCTAATTGATATTTGTAGTCACGACACTTGTAGTAGACTGGCAGTATCATCACAATGTATATAAATCACGTGTGTGCGGTTCTTTATGTATGCTTTACTTAGTAACTTATATATTTTCAGGTATTGCTAAGGATTAAGTAATTTCTTTCCTCAAGAAATGTTATAAAGTTAGTATTATTGCTATTAATTATAACAATATTCTTCATGGGAACAAAATAAAATAATTTATAAATTTATTCATTTCTATTTTATAATTAAAGAAGAGGTTTTTAAAATTCAAAAGTAGAAAAAAAAACCGATTTTAGAAATATTCCGAATTTTTATGATTTGATTGAATATAAAAGTAAATCTTATGAAAATGTAATTTAAGTATACTGTAGCGAATTCGGACATTTCACACAAAGTAATGTATAATAACCACATTTATTGCTATAAACATGCCAGTTTGTTTCGGTAAACAGTTTAGACTTTGTACTCTCATTATCTGGTAGTACAGAGTTCAGTGACATTAACGTACAGAAAAAAAAAATGAAATCTTCAACGCATTAAATTGTCCGGAATAGCCTCATCACAGGGGGTGAAGTAGGATATGCTGGACATTAGCTTTTGTCTTATTGTTTAACTGCAGTCCATATTCGTCAACATTAAAGATTCATTCAGGATGTCACCATTAGCTTTGTTTTATCCAACATTGTCTTGAAAGGTTTTCAGGACAATGAAGAACGTGTTTATTGTTCTTTTATCAGACTTTTATCACCAAACTTTAGCAAATCCTGTGTTTTTCTAAGAGAAAAACCTTGGTTTGTTTTGTTTTCTAAATGAAACAAACCAAGAAGACCTTTCGAGCTTGATTGTATTATTAAATGGATGTGGGATGTTCATGCTGACGAACTGGTAAACTAAATTGCATATATCATGTCTAGTCAGAACTGTTTGTCTTCCCACACGTATGATTGGGGAATTTGCAGTCACTTATTTCGGACATTAAATGGCCGAGCAACATCTCTGATAGATAACCTTCTTTTACTGAGAGTTATGGCATTGTACATAACTCTCAGTAAATTCCTCAGACCATGTCTGAACACGCTTTCTTTTCTAGTTGCGTATCACACTTTAAAATAGAAAATGCAATACCAGAAATCTTACCAACACATCTTTTGTAACAAGCTTTCTCACCTACACTTGATACAATGAGAAAAAACCCCAACTGACCTATAAATGTCGCCGCCATGCGACCTTAGCGCACGCTCGTGCGAATACGAAAATATAATGCTCGGCATGGAATACATACTGAGTACTTCTTGCACTTCGTAAAATTCCAAACATTAGACTATCCAGATTCGGATATCGAACGCTATACGAAAATTTCAATATACAAGTAATATTGTATCTTAATACAGTATTAAGCTAAGAAAACAAAATAAGTATGAAACAGATAATCACACTATATAGGACAGACTGGAGCAATTCCGGACATCAGGTAATACCGGATATGAAATATTATAAAAAGTAAAAGTTGGCATCACTGTCACTCTGCGTCATGATTCTTATCAGCCACGTAGTATAGAACATACACTTCTCAAAACCAATACGTGGCGCTAGTATCGGGCTTATGAATAAATAGCTTCCTGTTTTACGTTGCTTAAAATTGCTTTTTTTACTTATTTCGATATTATGGAAATGCCGGTTTAATTGCTGTGCGCCTGTCAATAATAAAAAATGTCCAAGTTTGAAATTCACAGGTTTTATGAAGTGTCACTTCGTATGACTTTTATTTGATAAAAACGATATGATACACTTGTTAGTGTTTTTCACAGTTAAGTTACGTATTTATTACGTGTGTAGTGAAATCTGTGTCTAGAAATGAAAAAGTTTTTGTCAAAATTCTAGACAGTAAGTATTTTGTATTTTTTTTTCCTTCGTCATTAACTGCTCTGTAGCCTATTAATACCGCAGTCTTAATATCAAGCATTTTTTATAATAAATTTTTATTGCATCTCTTAATACATAATTATTTTTAAAAAATTATTTATTTATTAATTACGTTATGCCTTGCCCGCATTCAAATATCGGACAAGAGCAAGATCAAAAACAAAAGCGAAAAACTAAAAGCGTCAGTGTAATACTTTAAGCTTGTGTCCCTTTCTAGGGTTCTATCTTTGTTCTTGTCGTACCAGGAACGTCGTTAGATAGTTACCAAAGAGAGTCTAGTGGAATAACAAATAACACATTACGTATATTACAGAATAACATTTCATGTCTTCAAGAAAACCTTCGATTGCCTATAACATATCTAATTGCATCTGAGGAGGATGCAATGTCGCGAATGTATTTACAACATTATCAATATACAATATACAATATAAACTTTGTCAATATATTTACAACTCCTCTCTGCGTGTTTGCTATCCAGTTCTTCCATAGAAATATCTCGCCTTCCACTGAGCGGGTTATCACAATACATGTCAATGAATCCTCTCAGAATGCAGTCGTAATTTTTATCAAATAGCTTGAAAGTATTGCATTAATACATTATCTTAAAAATTATATAATACTGTTAACATTTTTAATATTATATATACGTGTATATTAGGAACCCTCTAACCTATGCCTGGGTCATCACTCTTTGAGTTATTAATCAACATTTTGCACAATAAAAACAAAATTCAAGCTTAAGAATATCGTATTTTTTTTAATGTTATGCAGTATAAATATATCAATCTGACGAGTGAGTCCAGCTTTGTGATGTATTATAACCCTACACGGCCGAAAGAGGAGTCTACAGACCCATTATACCCCCATGACGACGCGCATGTCTTGGCCCCTAATTCTTTTAATTTCTTTCTTAATTCAGCAACTGTTAGCCTACATTCTTTAAATTCGTGCTTTTATAAGCGGATCAAAACTTCGCTTAGTTTCCACTATTTTACTCACTACCAGAAGTTAAGTAGGGCCTATACATCAAGCTGACACTAGCGCCGCCAGTGACGAGATTAAACCATGCACGTCACATTGACATGTGTTGTTATACAGGAGCTTTTTCGTTCGCTCTTTTTATTACTTCAGGAAATGTTTATTGCAAGTATCACATGAAATGTTTAGATATTCTCATAAATATAGATAATAATGTGTTTTGTGCTTTTTATTTACCATATATCGAAATTTAGATAGGGTAACGTTTCTCTTTTCATAGTCGATTAGAATCAAATATGGCGATTTGTGGCAACCGTGGACAGCTTCAAACTGTCCGGAATTGCCTTGGAGGGTCACTTTTTTATTAGGACTTAAGATTGTAGAGATTTAATATTCGAGATGTTCATTTTTCTCTATTTTTCATAAATTAGAATCTATCGTATTTCAATTTCTGATGAATACGTGTAAGTAAATTATATTTCATTTCCTTCTCTCTTTTGCCAAATTTTGGCCACTGTCTAGCTGACTGGTCGTTGATCCAGATACTGTCTGCTATTGCCCCGCGCCACAGAGGAAAGTCGGACACTGCATAGTTTATATTTTTTATTTTTTGGGAATAAAGTTAGTTAGATTTTTTTAACGTCCTATACTATATGATAGCCAACAGATTGGAGTATCAACTAATATAAAAAGTCATACGTTTTCTCTAACGAATTGCGTGATACGGTAAATTTTATATCCACGTTCTCTCAGTCTCTCCTACATAATACGAAGATCATATGCAAACTTTATTTTTTTATAAATACATTTACATTATTATATTACATATATATCACATAAAAATTAATTAATCGATAGATAAACTGTTTCGGATGTTAAACACTTCTAATTGTAAAATTTGCAAAATTTTCTAAGAGATGACCTCAAAAACAACATACGAATGAAAGAAAAAAATTCTGCCTCTGATGAAGACCAAAACGTGACTATAGACTTATGATGAAATTTGCTACCTGGCCACAACAATTGTACATTCACAATTCCATTCTGTTTCGAGATACCTAACTGAGCGTGATTGCATTCCTAACGTCATTGCCCAACTTTCACCCTACATAGAAAACGTGCTACAACTCTTCTATGCACTGTATTTCTGTGCTCTGATTCCTATTGCTTTTATAATTTAAATAAAACAAATAAATTTTTATTATAATCATATATAATTATTTTATTATCCGAAATTAGAATATTTTCAAACTTTTATTCGTTTTCATAACAGCAAGATAACGTTTGGTAATTCCACATTAATATAAATTTTTCGGTTAATAATTACGATAATAATCAACTTTCCATCTTGTAAAAGGTAATTTTCAATAATAAATTTAAGTTATTTATTATAAATATAATTGTAAAATGCATCGTTTTCAGATTGATCGTGGTGCATTTTGTTTCCATTAAAACGTTAAACAATACATTATGAATTTCAAAGTAAATAATTAATTCTAATAAAATAATTTTAACTTTAATTCACGGTCAAATAAGCTAATTTAAAAACAAATATCTGTATAAATCTATAAGTTCTAATTTATTCAGTGTTATTAACATGGACAAGCACACGCGCTTGCACTAATGATGACTCGAATAAGAGAGGTTCAAAACGGTAATTTTATTAATCGATTCTACTTAAATGTCATTATTATTAGATTGAGATGTTTGGCATGTGAAATTTCGCATTTAGTTACTTGCTCATTTGGGAAATTGCTAAAATTTAATGTTTGAAATACAGTAAAATCTGTGTAAAACGGAAACCTGCCTAAACGGATGAAGAGTTTTTCTATGCTGAATTTAAAGTCGGAAACCCGTCTAACGGGGAAACGGAAGAGGATTTTGGTACGAAGAACGTAACGTAACCTGGATAAAAAGGAAAATTAACATTTCATTTGTAGATAAATAAGTAAAATCATCTCCAAGTATAATTACCATTGTACTATACCTGACCCTGAAGCTGGGCGAAGAAACGAAGATCACGTGGCATAGGAATATGCAGACAGACGGTCTTTAATGATAATCTTTGTTAGAATTAACCAGAGTCAGAATCGAGTACTTTTCGAATTGACAACTTTCAATAGTAGAATGAATTTCTGAGAAATGAGTTTTCCAGAATAAACACCGAATGCAACGTGAAAGAAATGAGAATAAGGTAATACAGTGCTGTAAATTTGCCTTATACAAATTAGTTGATAAGTAACTAGTATCAAGTATTCGGGAACAAGTTCATTAATATAATTGTTGATTTCAAAGATTGCAGTATATTATAAAATTTCTCGCGAAGTCATATGACAGAATAACTTGGTCTCTGTATTAAAGTGACGGTAGAACGAGACACTAGTTTTTGATACTAGAATTGGATTGTTCCTTGTCCTGTGAGCTCGTAAAGTATTCATCAGAGAAGTATTCGAATATCTAGCACAAAGAGAACTTTTTGCAATCGAATACTCCCATATTCACTTAAATCACTTTGAATTAAACATTAAATGTATTTAAAAAAAATATTACTAACAGTAAAAGAGAAAATAAAGTATCTAAACCTGTTCAAAACGGAAATATTCGGTACCGTGAGATTCCGGTTTACACAGGTTTCACTGTATTTAAAAGTTAAATACGACTTGTATTTAATTTACTATACAATAATTTACTTTACTAATAATATTTATTACGTCTCCCTATTGTCAATAAAGTATGCAACTATTTCAAAAGTTGTTAATTACTATTGTTTGTATTTGTAAATTGCAAATATACTTTGTAATTTAGTATCTTTGTGTTTGAAAATTGACAAATTTGTTTTACTAATTACATTATTATTGTTTTTATTAACGTAAATGTTTTCGTAATTATTTCAAATATATAACTTCTAAAAGTACGAATTGCTAATAAATGGAAAATATAAAAAAATACAGTAAGAAAAGACATTTTAAATGTAATTTTGTATTTAAAAAGAATAAAAATAGAACTTATAGTTTTGTTCAGTCATGTGTGAGGGTAGTTTTATATCTTTCGAAAACTAAATAAATATACTTACATAAAAGAACTCTGTTAATACTTTCTTCAATTTTACTTCTCCAACAAATGCGATGTCTCGAAGAAAGCTTAGAAAGAAAGTTATAAACTTGAAATTTTCAAAATATATATATATATTTTTAAATATTAAAATTCGTTCACGTAACACATTGCCAAAAATCAGATTTATCTGTTCTTTCTTTGTTCTGTGAAACTTTCGAATTGGATAAGATAGAAATTTCTTTGATGGCAACGACATTCAAGGACTTTATGGCCAGCTTTAACTTTCCCTGGTTTGATCTTCAGTAACAAGGATCTACGCTCGATATTATCGAAGTGTTTGCGAGAATAAAGGAGAACAGTGCGCCAAAATATACCCTAATTACGACGATCCGGAATAGATTCGATTCTGAATCCCTCGTGAAGATATGGTGATCCTGCTCAGCCTTTCTGCATAAAACGTTAGCATTTTCTTAAACAGTCACATGTTAGAAGAGCATAGCATATTAAAACACAACTGATCATTAAAATTAAAAAAAAAAAAGAAAATGCACTGTCTAGTATATAAATTTGACATTAACCTAAAGCAAGTCAAGCTATTACTTAAAATGAGTTGTTAAAATATTTTGTCGTATTTTATATATTGTTTAATTAAATAATAACATAAAAGAATAATAGACTGTACTCGTATTATATTTGGCTTCGATAATATTTCAAACAAGAATACATTAATTTACATAAAGTTAATTAAATTGCCATTTTTGAATACTTAAAGTTAGAAAATATAAACTAGAGACTAAAACAAGATTATTAATTTTTTATTTAATCAAAGAAGAAACAGTCTGTCCAAAATATTTTTGAAACCTGCTTTATTTCATATCACGTGTTCCAGAACACCCTTTGACGACCGGACCTTTCCTTCGAGGCTACTAGACCGTCGGGTAAAAATCGTTCTTTTAAAAACACATAAAAAGCGTCCAATTAAAATAATAAAATTAAAAATCGGACTAGCGGGTCTTACATACATCTTCAGGTTCTATCCTATCCAGTAAGGGACTTCCACATATTGATATCCATGTGAGGAGCGCTGTTTAATGTAGATTTCGGCGATAGCCCTCTGGTGACGAATTAACGCATAAATTTTTAATTGTTCAGTTCCGTCTTTAGGAAATTTTTATTTAATCGAAGCGGGTTTCAAAAATATTTTGGACAGACTGTGTCTTCTTTGATTAAATAAAAATTTCCTAAAGACGGAACTCAACAAGGTTATTAATATTAAAAAAAACAATAAATTATGACTTTAATGATTTGGTTAATAATAATAATATGATACATGTATCTTTTCGGCATTCTTTGTTAAATTATTCTTCGAAATTAAATTGTTTTAGAATATTTCAAAATGTGTATTTCAGTTACGATTTTTATGATTAAAATGTTTTATTATATTGTTGGTTTCTTTTTCAATATAAATTAGCGTTTATATTGAAAAAGAAACCAGCGTTTCAATGAAATGAATTAACCATTTCCATTTATCTCGCATGACTATGGTAGCAAGAAATTTCTCTATAGGGAATCCGCGTTTGAATATGATTCATTTCGTTCTCGGAGTTTTCTTTCCCATTTTGTACTTATACAGACAAATTCCATTGCACTTCAGTTCTCTCGTAATAAGCAAAACTATCGTCGATATAACTTGAGAACACTCAAATTTTCAATCACATTCCCGTCCAATTATTTAACATTTAAATGGTCCGTTTTATTTAAGATGATAACATCTGTCAAATCATGTATACCTCAGATAAAAATTCAATCTAGTCGATCCGTAAATTGGATTTCTCTTTGAAAGGCATTCTATTTGCTGCCCAGCACAAGATATGATTTTTTGAATTCATTTCATTATGTTTTTTCTTTTTTTCGTTGTTGAAGTCAGTTTTATTTTTAACTTGACGCATGATATTTCTAGTCAAATAACCTCGTGGCAGAATTCACACAAGTCAATGAAAGTTTTTATTTAATTGTTCATCTTAAATCACCAATCAAATTTAAAATACGGATTTAATAATATAACGTATTTGAAATCAAATTCTGTATTTAAATTTCTATGGTTAGATAATGTTAATCAAATTATTGTTCGGAAGTTAAACAAGGAGCACTTCTTATATTCTACTCTATTTTATAATTTGCCCATTTTGTTATGTTACTGACCTTTTCCATGTCAAACTGTAATTCAATATTGCATTACAGTTTGATATGGAATTAATATTTATCTATTTTATTAGTTTTTACTGCTGATAATTTTCAGATTATTAAGTGAGTTGTAGCATATCCTTTTGTAATAGTATAGGTTTTTGTTTTCATTTCTCGTCCATGGAGTCTAGCTATCCGAAATGGAAAAATATAATCAAATGACCCTTCAAAAGATTGTTTTCTTAGAATAGAGAAAAATAATGAACGGTGCAATATGTCTAATTACATTTTCAATATTTCTGTGAGCTATTAATCCTTGCTTAATTATGATAAGTTTTAGATCTTATCGTGACATTTAACATTTATCTCGGATCAACTAGTAACCCGGGACGCCCTCTAGTGGGCGTTCTAGCAGCAGCGATGTCATTCCGTGGTATAAATAATAAATTCATATTACAAATAAAAATAATAATATACTGAATTTCTCATGGCGTAGCCTACTAAAACGCAGTCAAAAACGCAAAAAACCGCATTTATTGTTATTTTAATATTGTTACGCAAAAAAAAACTAAATTTATTGTTAATTTAAATAATAGCTAGGGGCGCCTCTAGTGGCCGTTTTTGGCATACCGTGACAGAGACTGCCCAGTTTTTTTCAGTTTTTTATAGTATATGTGATATTTAATAGAATATTTTATGATAACTGTTATTATGTAAGAATGTAAAAATATTTAAAAGAATTATCAAAAATAACATATAGACACATTGAATATTGACCTAATCTATGAAATCTCCTTTCTCTTTGAAGAATTGGATTCGAATTTAGATCTGTGTGATTTTCAATCAAATTTAACCCTTTCCCTCCAATACTGTTATTTATGAAATTAATAATCTCAATTTTTGTTATTTTTGTATGATTTTTTTTCAATAAATTTGAAATTAATAATCTCAATTTTTGTTATTTTTGTATGATTTTTTTTTCAATAAATTTGAAATTCTCCATGTTGCAAAGTAAATATTCTCCCCAAAAAACCATGTAATTATGCAATATCATTATTTCTACTACTGTTAACTTATCATCGAATGAGAGAAATGGAAAAAAATGTTTTAAAAAGTTGTTTACTTGTCACTCTGAGAGAAAAACCCTGAAAATTTCACTTAAATTTTCATGAAAATCTGATGGATTTTTTTTTTTTTTTTTTGAAATTCCTGAAATTGCTCCTTCACGATCCATCCGAATCCATAATAAGCATAAAAGGTCTTCTAGTCGGCAGATGGTCCGATCCGATTTCCATAAATTATCACGAGTAGCGCAAACTGGGTCGTCATTTCTTATACTGATCGATCCCATTGACCGTCAGACGATTCATAATGGGCAAAACTGTGCCCGGCCACGTGACCTTAATATTTTAGTGCCTCCGTTGAAAACACAATCAATAAAGATTTCATTGCTTACAAGGCGAAAAGTATAAAATTAAATAGAAGTAATCGCTTATTTTTTAATTCTGTTACACTTAAAGTAAACATTTATCGAAATAGTAAAAGGGTTCGTAACAGATTTAAGAATTTTTATAGGAAAAAGAAATTAAATCTGTTATTCCGTAATATTTCGATCAACCGTTATCTATTTGATAAATCATTGTGTGCTTTTTAAAGATACATTACTCTATGAGATATTTAATATATAATCTTATTAAGGAAATATGCTTTACTCAAACTGAAATGTGATTACGGGACAAATCATCTTCAGTAATAAAATTTCATGTTTGTGACGTCTTTACCAACATTGCTCGTCGAGTGACGTTATTTAACTTGACACTTTCATAGAAAGCAATTTTTGATGTATCAATAAATTATGAAGTCATTCTCAAGTTATTTCCTCTTTTCAAAATAACTTTTTCGTCGTAAATTTTCAATATTAATATTATTTTCTATTAAAATATAAATTACAATGAAAAAAGGATACGCTCTTAATTCAAAATATCGATGTAGCATCAGATGTAACTTGGCATCTCTGGAATGTTAAAAGCATTCTGCTTTTAACATTCCAGAGATTTCTTGAATTTCTCAAGAAATTAAACACAGTTAAACTTCGATGTAACGCCAACATTTGCCCACCTCCAAAGTTGGCACTAAAACGAAGGGCTCAATCAGTGGCGTAGCGAACATAACTGGCGCCCGGGGCATAACTGGCGCCCGACACTTTATTGGCGCCCCTCTCCCCGTCCAGAAACACATATAATTTGTCTTGGAGACCATTTGGGCGCCCCTCTGAGAGTGGCGCCCGATGCATGATAACCCCTCTGAGAGTGGCGTCCCTTGCACCCCCTCGCTACGCTACTGGGCTCAATGAGTCGGAAAATCTATGATTTGGTGATAACAATGCTCTTTGAATTGAAAAAACACAAAAGCCAAAGCATTCTCTATTTGCTATTTAAGCTGAAGATCCGTTTGTATTTACTGGCGTTCTATTAGGGTGGCACTATAATGAGGTTTGACTGCGTTCAAGAAGCTTGCAATATGGTTTCGACTCGGGAAGATCAAATCAGATTTATAAATTGCATTGTAGAGACTGAATTGTAAAATGTATACGTCGACATTTATTGTTCTCGTATTGTTGGCCCAATATAATGTTAAATGTTAAACGTTATATTAATATTTAACTATCATCGAATTGTATCGTAGGGCTTCGTGTTGGAATACGTAATATTTAATAATTACTATTATGAATTTGCACATAGTTTATCACATTTCTCCTTATTATACAAGATACAAGATAAAATATGAATGATTGTAAACAGACAATTCGGAATAACCGTCATGCCGTATTTAAGGTTACGCTTTAAATGTATGCAAATTGTTATATTCAGTTATTAGTTATTAATTCTCGTAGTATTAAATCTGATTACCGTGTCAATCACGTACTGTCAAACAGAGATTAGCCACAAAGAAGCCATTCACTGACACTACATTTAATAATTTGATTAAAGTTGCATTGTTCAGTTTTGATAATTTACTTTATACTATTTAAAGGTAATCTATTTATTGAATTTAATTAAAATCAACATTACGGTAATAATATACGCGTTAGAAAGTTAAAATAAAATTACCCATTTTTAAATTATAATATGAATTTAGTTATTTTAATTAGCAACAGATGTCACTAAATGTAATTTATTCCCCCTTTTTCGGTAGCTTTCTCATCTGAAAACTATAAGTAAATTGTAAATAATTAAGTCATTAAACAGTATAATTTTTAGTTCCTTGTGTATTGACACAAATTCATTTTGGCGAAGAGAAAGTAACTTTTAAAGCAGCTATAACGCTTTCTATCTGTTCATTTAATCAAGGAAAACACTCGTTTAGTATTGTGATTAACACAAAACTTCACCAGCAACGTTTTTAATACGAAGGAGACAAATACAGAATACACTACAGTAGTGTGGACACGTTCTTTCTATACAGAAACAAGGCAAGTCGGGAGGTTCCTGTGTCCAGTTAGAGCTAATTAAATAATACCCGTAGGAAGAACACGCGTGTACAATGGATTAATTCCAATATTTAGAAGATCCACTCGAGTTCAAATTTGTTTAAACATAAGAAATTCCTTTATAAAATCGATAATTACGGTGAAGTTAATAAACAACCAATCCAAGAATTGAAAATTGTGTTAACGTAAAATAAATGGCGGAATAATACTGATATAAACCTTCTGTACATCACTTTTCTGGTGGCTCTCTCGAGCAGGCAAACCACTCTCTGTAAGTTTCGGATATTTCGGATCGATAATACTGTATACAACAGGAAAAAAAATCCAAATACTAAAAGCATCATAAATTTCATCTTAAGTTAGATGTTTACAACTTAAACTTTAAAAAAATAACATGAAAATATATAAAATTCTTACGTATATTTTTAATAATTAGTAATGTCAATCTATCAATTGTACTAAACAGATGTTACGCTGCCAGCTTAATTCGGCAGATGATTATTTTTTTTTTATTCACACGACTCCGGGGCAAAAATTTTTAATTTTGATAGAAACTTCGGAAAATATTTTTCCCTTTTTCTTCTGATATTCGATAAAAAGAAAAGATTTCTTTTTTTAAATATCTCCCGTTCGATTTTTGTATAAGTATGGAATTAAAATACTAAATAGATAATGTATTAATCTTATGTAGAAAATATAATTTTGTTTGTTTTTTTTCTGCTTTTTTTCCTTCATGAATTTTAGATTGAAAAATGCAATTTTCTTCGAGGAATGGGAGAAGATATCCAAAAGGATAAATCAATCAGTCAGAGTGAAATGGATGCCCTTCTATTAGGAAGAACAAAAGTAAGTTGTAAATATACAAATCGAACATTTAATTTAGTGAAAAAAACGATAAAAAAAAGAAAAAAGATAAAAAATCAAAGACGATTCAATTTTTCAATTTTAACACGAATTTCTGGCTTTAATTTTAATCTACAGTCAGCACCTTTCAAATGTACGAATTGTCAGAAGTTGTAATAATTAATCTGTCAACGTACAGATCTTCGAACGTGCCCGCTTGTCTCTATAAATGTTCGAGTCGAACTTGTTATTATTAATCGATAAAAGCTTGGCGCATACTTCCGAAATAAATAAATATACTAACTCAGCAATAAAGTTTAGTTTTAATTGATTTTAACGGGGGGGGGAATGATATATAAGTCGACTATTTTTCACAGATTAATTAATATACACCACAATCGTTTTTAAAAAATTGTTGCTGCGGTAGTATACTCCGATGAAGGCGTCGTTACGGCGCCACGTTTAGTTACGAAAAGCGAAGATTTACCGGAAACTCAATTAACCGTATTAGTTTGGGAATTAGAGACGGAGAAGCTATTACTAAAGTCATTTTCCCTTATAAATATTTAAATTTCGATGGGGGAGAACAAGACTGTAAACTTTCTGGAAGGTGGAATAAGTTTAATTTTTAATTTTCCCTTCTTCGTGTTGCATTAGCGACAAGGATAATGCCGTTGTATACGACCTTTTTTTTTAAGGATTGGATGACGTTCCCGCTACGGATTTCAATAAGTTTCGATAGGGAAAGTTTTGCCATGGATAAAAACAAAAGTATTGCTGCGATGTGAGTGGACGAAACGGCAGTCGATGTGTGTGGTACCACGTGGTCTGTCGTGCGTCATAACAGAGACAGTCGGGCTCGATGTAACACAGTCAGAACCATCAACATGAACTACTCTAGTGGTGCCACTAGTGTGCCCAGTAGGGGAAGAAGTGGCAACTGGCGCGACGACAACGAAAAAAAGAAAGTGGACCCTACCTTTAGCGAACAGTTAGCTGTAAGTAGTTATTTTTCTGGTAACTTTGCGTCGAATTCGTTCCCACGTCCTTAGACTACGGACACTTTATCCGGCCCTCCCCACTTTGTAATTTCTTCGCTGTTTCGGGCTCGTATTCGAGGATTTAAAAGCATTTTAAATCTGTTTATTTACGAAATTTGTTAGTTATCATCGGTTTTCTTAAAAAACCAATTTAGATGATGGATAGCGTTAGCAAGGTAGTTCGGCTATATATAAACTGTTTGCAATTAAATTATGAGGCTATGAAAATGTTTATGCCGCTGTATGTACATCTATTTTTAGAGTTTGTTTCCAGCGCTTCCGATTTTGTAACGTTCTCATAGTTTTTTTAAGATTAGAAAATTTGAAATTTCATTATAAATTTCAAATTTTCTAATGAAATTTAAGTGTAATTAATGGCAAAAGTATATCTTTTAAACTTTTACATTAAAAGTTCTTTAGAAGCTTTGGAAAAATTTAAAAGATACTTTGCCTTTATAAAATTTCTGTAAAGATCAGTTAATGTTTAGAAATAGTAATTGAATTTAACAAAAATAAAAAGTGATGAATAATTCTGTGACGTTGCTTCTTTATGCTATTTTTTCTGTTTTTTTTTATCTAACAAATCTCGATAAATTCTCGATTAAAAAACAAGGAAAAAGTGAAGCTTCACAATCTCGTGTTAAATTCCGTTTGACATTGACGATAAGTGTTGGGAGCACGTAAGACTTTTATTTAAACTCGCATCGCTTCTTAAAACTTATTAAAGCTCCTATCACGTGATAAATTAACACTTGGACAAATTTCGCCATATTATTTGGAAAATTTCATTGAAGTAAAAGAAAAAAAAGAGCTGCATCGCTAGGGTATCATCTCCGGGGATTTGGTGGAAGGCATACACAGGCTAACGTATTTGGCATCCCCCTACCATTCTATTATTGTTCGCTTCTCTTTTGAATTATTCATGGACCCATCGCTATATATTGATAGAAGGACATGTTTGTTGGAAATTAATGTGTCATTCCGATTGGATAAATAGAGTGGATGCGGTACCCGGGTGCATTAAGTCCACCCCTTCTGTGTACTATCAGTTAGAGAGTTTGAGTCTGTTAATGATTTATCTGTTGTCTTTTTTCCCTGTTCTGGGAAAATTGGATTATTAATAACACCGGCTTAACTTTTGTCAACTTTGTTTTGCCGAGATAATCGCTAATACAATTAGTGCCACTTTCACACGTGTGTTAAACGCGCGTGCAAATATTCCGGCCACAAATAGAATTTCGCGTATTAAATCTCGAAAGAGGTTCGAAATCGTTTTTCGAATAAATATAACGAGGCTTTTCATTACGTGTGTGGCATTCTTTAACGTAGAATTAAATATAGAAAGCTGTTATAAGTTCTTCGTTTCGACACTACTCGCACGATACGATGATAAAATGTTTCCGTTCCAAGTTATATTAAAGATTTTTAATGGCAAAATTAAGTGAAACCGAGGAGTTTAGATGTTTATTATCTTAAAAAATATATTTATTGATATTTTAGAAAGCGATCAAATATCGGAATCGATAGAATTGAAAGGGAAGTGAGGAAACAAAAATTACCTAAAAGCTGAGCTCAGCCATATTTCTCGGAAAATATGCTGAGGTAAGAAGAGGATAAAGAAACGAAAAAGTACTTTCGCTCTAATTGTTAACGGAAAAAAAAAGCGAAAGATTTGATTAAATCTTTAATCTTTCGGAAACATCAGCACAAATCGTCCACCGATTATTGATTTATTTAAAGTTGAGAAGTTGGAAAGCTTCAACTTTCGTCCATCGCTTCTTCCCGTGACTAATTACAGTTTCCATTTGTTTCGCCGTGTAAGATAATTTGTTTAATCCTCTTACATATGTAACAGTTTAAAAAACAAGAAGAAAACCCAAGCAAGATATTGAATTAAAGATCAGTTTCAATGATAATAAATTCTTCGTTCCTCTAAATATCAAAGTGGGTCAAGTTAACTTTAATGTCCATTTTTCAACCTTTTATATGAGATTTTATCTGAAAATAGAAAACTTTTATGCAGTTTAATCATTAATATATATATAGTAAAATGTTAATATATAAAAGATCTATAAATATTATATATAATTTGTAACGTAGCGTAAAGGGCTTTAACAGTTATAACTGGATTAAAGGAGTTCCCAACATTACGAAAGGATTACGTGAAGTCGTAATAGGTTTTGTAGGACTTTCGATATTAATAATTGAAATTTGGAAAAGAATTTTCTGTAATATTTTTTTTTTTACATAAATTGTATAAACATAGGCGATGTATATCCTATTTTTGGTGCTAGGATTTCGGGGAACAAGGTCACTTCTCGTATTGTACAAAGCCTACTTATATGGTTAATTTAATCTATTCAAATTTTAAATTTGGTGGAGACATTTGACGTATGATATATAATATCGAAATATATTTATTAAATTGAAAAATAAGTTTAACGTTTAAGTAATAATGCAATAAATTTCTAAAATGCTTATTTATTTATTTATTTTTCCTCTTAACCGGAGTAATTTGAATTGTAAAAAATCTGCAAGCTTTTCTTAAATCACAAATATGCGATATTAAAATTTTGAAATATGATAGATATTACTCTTGTCCCAACAGAGTTGACAAAGAAGGATATTTCTCGATGGGACATGTGATAAATTATGTCTTTATGAAAATCATAATGTTTGGGAGAGTCATAAGTCACATTCTGCTGATATGGATAAAACGCGTTTAGGAGTTTAAAAGCAAATTTTAACCCCGAAATTTCCGAAATTTAACATAAAAGAAAGAGATTCCAAGACGAAATAATTCAATTATCATTTTAATTTACATTTTCGGAGTTTATTAGTTTAAAAAAAGTTAAGTTTTCTGGTTTGAAAGTATAAAAAAATAAATGATTCGAATTATCCACAATTCAGTTTGGTTTCGGCGATAAAGAAAAATTGGAGAAGGGGGGAAAACAAAATAAACTTACATATTGGCATTTTATCAAGTGTTTACTTGGCATAAAACAAGCTCAATACCATAATTAATTTCTTATTTTTCGACGAATTTATTTTATAAAGAATTAAATAAAGTAACAAATGTGAGAAAAGAGAGCGTCGAAAAACAAACACCATTTAGATAAAATGACTTTATTTCCAGAAAACAAGTCGGATGTAATGAGAAATTCTGGTTATCTGCCAACGATACGTCTGAATCGTCAGCAAAAGGTAGAATTGTATTAAAGGAAAGACGTCATTGATGTCCAGATTATGACATTGGCCCAGATTGTCGCCAGAGTGGCATATATCTCATCACTTAAACATTCCTTGTTGCGCCATTTATCGCTATACAAATCGGATTTCTTTTCTAATAAATTAAATAAATAAATAAATAAAACTCAGTTCGTCCGTATGTCTGAACTTAACAATTATTCACTTAAAAAATAATAATAAATATATCACAGTATCGACCGGAAAAAATTCTACAGTATAGATCTGTATTCCTCTAAACGCGATTTACGGCATTTGGGTTAAGATTCCTAAACGTGTAAGAATGAAGGCGTATCCGTATTAAATTAAAACGAACTCCGACCTTTTGTATACCTCCGGGATCATACTTGTCACGTGACTAATTCATAAATTCCATAATAAATGCCACACCCAGAATACACGAGATCGGAGGGAGGTTGCAACGATCATTTGTTTAACAAGGAAAGGACTGTAAAACTTTAACATATGTAATCTTTGCAAGAAAAGTAAAAAATGTATACAGTATTAGCAAATCTGTTGTCTGCAGAGAAGATAATATTACTCCTCTAGCTAGAGGCATAGTCATTTGTACTCTGTACAGTTTAACGTGTATATATACACACAAACACGTATATATAAATAGATTAATCTATCTTAAAAGCCTTTAGAGGAGTGAAAAAAATAATTATCATTTGTCATTCTCAATTTACGATTATCGTGCGTAAACACCTGGCAAGTCAAGTTTCTAGCTTTATTTTTAATTTTCCGACTATAACGAGTGAAGTATTTTTAACCTCACCACGTCTCGAAATATGATAATTTACGTATCTTAAATAATTTTGACAGTTTCAGGAACACATTAAATACGCTCCTGAGATGATATTTCTTCATTGTAATATAAAAATATTTGAATAATTATTAATTTGCCTACAGTAAACCGATAGAAAGTCTAGACTACAGATGTAAGAGACTGGATAAATGGACTTGAGGAATGATTTTTTTTTTTTTTTTTAATAAAAATATAAATTTTGGAGACCCTCAAATTTTACAAAAGTTTAAAAATTTGGAAGGGAGCCAAATAATTGTTTATATAAGAATATAATTTATTTAAGTTTTATTGTAATTATGTTTGTGTTTGCTCGAATATGAAAAGAAAAATGTAAAAAATGGATATTTTCCTCTTAGATAAGAGCATTTATTTTCTTATCTGATAAGACTACTGACTTTAAAATATAAACATCTTATAATAAGATCTTTGGAGAGTTGCATTATTATTATTATTATTATTTTCAATATTTTTTTTCTCTTTAAAAAAAAAAACTGTATTATTTCAACTTATATCTTCTTATTTATAAGACTTTAAAGCTAAATAAATTTGTGAATGTAACGAACATACACTTTAATCTACTTAAACTTTAGTAATATATTCGTTATTATCCCATTTGCCTCAATTATATTTTAAAAATATAATTAAAGCTAGGAAAAATTATCTTAATTAATAATAACGATATAAAACGCATTTTTAAGCTATAAAATAATTTTTAAAAGTAATAAACAATAATTTATCTTTTATTAATTTAAAAGTTTTTAACGTTTAACGTGGCGCCATCTGTTAGGTTAATTGTACACTAAAGTTATTCTCCTTTTTTCATTTTATGAAAATTAATTTACGTATTTTTATTTCCATGTTTATTTTAAAAACTTAACGTGTATAATCTTAATTTAATTTATATTGCTTTGAAATGTACTTTAAAGATAAACGTGGTTTAAAAAAAGCCTTTCTGTTTAACTTTATTCGTAAGATATACTTGAGATTTTCTTTGGTGACTGTGTGCGAAAATTGTCTCGTGGGATAAGGAGAATAACACGACTTTTAGAATACTGAAAAGAAGTTTTTGAATTTCCTGCGACATCTGTCAACAAAGAAAGCTTCTTTTGTACGTAGATGTTACTGTAAATATTTAATGCAACCAGTAAGATTTTTCCTTCAACATTTATTCATACGCGAAATTTATTTATTTTTTTTTAATATTTACGACATTATCCTTTATCCAAGCCGATTTTTTATAATTAATAATTCACAATTCAATTAAATTAATCGTAATAAGACGACTTTCGTGCTTTTGTATATTCGCATAAACAATAGCTTTATCACGCACCTCAGTTTAATATTTGAAGCATTCTGCGTATTAAATAATTAAAATTAACGCTTAAAACTTAAAAATTAAAATGAATAATTTCCTTATAAGTGAGCAGAACTGCAACAGATGGCGCTATCTACTCTGGGATTTTTTTTTAAGTACAAATTAAAATAATTACACGAAAATACTCGTTTAGTAGCACGAATGATTGAAAAGTACAATTCGTAATTAATTACGTATTAAGCGTTTTAATATCTCTAGTGGCATTAAGCATGGCAGAAATAATTGAATATTTAGTCATTAGATGGCGTTATATTCCATACATTAACAATAGTAGTGTTTGTACAGTACAAGTTATCGCTTTACTACATAGCAACGGCATATAGTATAATGTATGTCGTACACAAGACAGAAATAAACATCCACCAGTTGTCGCTAACAGGCAAAGCTTGTAAGGCAGAATTACTAGAGAGGATGACGAACAATATACAATAATGGGCGATCAACAATACATGTACGACGATGAGGTAATTCTAATTAATAATACTTAACGGTAATGAAGTCAATCTATCCCCTGTAAAGCGCTCTTTCCCGTAGATACATATAGTCTTGCAGTGAAGCAACAGAGTCTTTCTCGCTTATTAATCATCTTCGTCATCGAATTATCGACAAATTTCGGTTCTCGAAAAACGCTTCAATCAGCATTATTTACGGATAACAACCGATTTAATGGCTTTTTAATGTCTTAAGATAAAAAAAATAATAATAATAATAAAAAAACTACGCCGGTTCGTTCAAGTTACGTAAAAATGAATTATAAATGGGGATTTAAATCGGCACATGCCAGTTCCCATGCTATTAAAGAAAGAAGTATTCTACTGGATTCCATCCAGCGACGGTTTGAAACAATTGTCCTACTCCAAACATAACCAAACAATCGCTTATCTCGAAATCTAATCACGTGATGTAATGGAGTTTATCACAGGTTTTCCCCCCTCCTCTTTCTTATCTAAAAAAATTGGAGATGGCATATTTCCATCCCCCCTTTTGGAAGCGAGCTGACGTGCAACAGATGCAAGAACATTGCATATTTAAAATTATATTAAGTACTATTCGAAATAAGAAAAGAGACCTTCGATAGGAGACCTTAACTCAATTTACTGATTCTATTCGTAGGTTGGATGTTGTTCATGAATTTATTTAAAGAAAAGAAACGCGATAAGAATGTACAAATTGCATTGTTGTTTACGTCTCTTCTTCAATTTTATTTTGTAATTATTATCCGGATATCAAGATCTTTTTTCAAGTGAGTAAAAGAGAAATTTTACTTAAACAAATGTAATTATTAAAAGCTATATTAGTAATTTTAATGGTTTTGTAAACATACGAAAAAATCTATTTTTATTAAAATGACAATACAATTTTTAAATTTAATAAATAAAATTTTTTTGTTCCTTTTTAAATAGGCCTACATGTTAATATATGTGAATTTATTTACTATTTTTGAATATTTTTATAATTTATTACGACGTTACATCATATATTTATGTGTTTACAATTCGCAATTACAAAGTTCGATACAATTCACAATTACAAGGTTCGATACAAATCGTATTAAATTATTCCCTTCGAAGTAAAGCTATAATTTTCTGAAAATTACAGTCGAAATCAAAAATTAATAAATTAATTTCTCTCAATACTTGAACTTACCTGCAATGAATAATGAGAATCGACTGTTACTATAGATGAGTAACAGTTACTATAGTTACGGGCTGTTACTATAATTAATTGTGGAGTGGAATGAATTCTGATTTTCAGTTTTCTTTCGTCGTCGGTTTAAGAACATTTTTATTTATTTATTCTAATTTTTTTTTCTATTTAAAAAGAAAAAAAAATCAAAATCGATTTCTTCCATCCTCTTTCCTTTAAATTTAGCTTTCTGTCCTAATTTTGGACTTAATTTATGAACAATTACGTTTGCTTTCGACGGTCAGACAAACATACGCGCATTATTATATCGGTATTAAGGAATGGAAGAAAAGGAATACAACTACTTTAGTCCATTGCCTTAAACTTTTTTTATTATTATTATTATTATTTTGGAACGTCAGGCTAATAAAATTAATATAAATGTACTTGATTTATTTCAAATTTAGGATAATTTAGTAGGAATTATATTAGTTTAATCACATTAGAAGTGAATATATGAAACTTAATTAAATTTTCCATATAAGAAAAAAAGAAGTATATCGAAATTAATCTTTTCATAAATCTGAAAATTTTCCCTAGATATTAGCATTTAAAAAAAAAAAAATCTCGATTCTTCTCCCAACTTTTTAATTAACGTTTTACTTAAGTGACTTGTTATCTGAGTATTTTTTTTCTGTTAATGATCATCCACATCATTCAAACGGTTCTTGAATAAATGTAACTGTATCACTCCCCTCTTCTCCTTCCATTCTTAAACGTTCTCAACGCTTTCTACAAACAGATGTTACTACAAAAGCCATAAATTGCGGACATTTATCGCTCTTTCCTAATTTTTTTCCCCATTTTAAGTTAAAATGCCGATAAATAAATATCTTAATTTTGAATTTTTAAAATAAAATATTTATTTCTCCGAGTTTCGGAGTCGTTTTTATCAACTTTACGACGTAACTCTTCTTTCGTAAGTGGAGAAGTATTAATATTATAATAATTACGTATATATTGAATATAATTAAGATGTCTTAACTTACCTTTAATGTATCAAATCGCGTAAATAATATATTTATTAGTATATTTTCTTAGTAATAATGCTTCTTCTTAAGTTATCCGAAGAGCCTCGTGGGTACTATTGCCATATAGTGATCTTCACATAAATACTTCTAAGCGAGCTCTTTATTCTTAAACTAGGCAATTTGTTGGGATAGAGTGCTTAAACAATGTCTTCCCTCTTGCCGGGATAAAATTTAATAGTCCCCGTGTTGATGCCATTCACTAGATAAGTGCTCGAGGGACGTTTTACTCTAAAACTGTTTCAACTTAGAATTTTCCGAGACTTTTGCCACAGATGATTTCCTGTCGTTAATTAAAATTCGGCTATTTCCCACCTCGACTAATTGCTTTAATATTCTCTTAAAATTCGATATTTTCTCCAATTTTATACGCTAATTAAAGTTCTAATTGATCAAAATAAAAATTTCTGGCATCCTTGTTTCGTCACAGGAGAAAAATGATTAAATTATTCTTCGTCTTCCTATTTAAGAAGCATCTTTGTAAGAAAATATGTAGAGAATTTATAACTCTTTCTTCGTATAATTCTAAAAGATGTCGTAATATTTTTATTTATTTAAAAATAAAAAATAAAAAATGGCGTATAAGATAAATGTTTCATTGAAATTCGACTTTTAAAGAATGCATAAAAGAATTTTCTTTTATCTTTCAAATTTTAATAGATAAATATTTGTAAATTCTTTTTGCATAACTGGAGACAATTGAGAGCAAACGAACTAAAATATTATATAAATTAAATTTCTTATATTTTGGTGTTTTAATTAATTAATTTCTTTATATATTTTAACGACAATGAAAGGATTAAAATTGATTTCTTAAGTTTATTTTCCACTCAAATTGTTATTAAATTTAAATATTTACTCAATTTTCATACGATTGTTTAATAGAAAATGAAAATATTTTCCCATCTTCTTATATTTTTCTATCGTTTAACATTATAAGATTCGTTTTCTATATATATATAATTTTTTCTATTTTTAATTTAAGTAGAAAGAGAGAGAGAGAGAGATTAATTATTATTATAAAAAGTAAATGTTTAAGAAGGAAAAATCAAACATGCTTTTTTCTACATCCTCCCAGCATCATTCTAACGTTGGAAATAAATAAAAGAAGCAAAATCTAATTTTCTTTCACACAAAATAATATTTTATTTTCTGATAAATCATCCTGTTTGTATCAATATAATAATAAATATACGTTAAAAATGATCTTATAAAGTTTTAATAAATTCACTGTTTTTATTTATCCTCTGTTACATAAATTAGCGAAGAGTTCTTAAATTTAATATTTAACAATATTCTTTAAAAACGTTACATAAATTTAAGAATATTTAAAGATATTTTTAATATTGATAAATGACCATTTTTCAGTTATTATTTATTCACAAAGAAAACATCTCCGTGGGCGTATTTAGGCACGTTATTGAGATGTAAATATTTAAAATTTGTATAGTTTGACAAATAATCGATTTTTTCTCCCCCTTTAAAAAATAGTATACAGTACGTTGGGCATAGAAAACAGATCATTGATTTATAAACTCGTATCAACGTTTCCGTCGGTTAACAGCATTATTCCTATAGTAACATGGAAAGAATCGATGATAGAAAGTAATTTTTTCCTTGGACTCGTTTCCTTTTTCTTTGCAAACATATTTTAAAATTAAATATTCAATCGGGAGGAGGAGAGGATGCTGAAAGGAAACCATTAACCGGAATCAAATCGGCTTTAAGCGTAACAAAATTTGAATACGTTATAATGTTACGTTATTATACGGAATGGGTAATCAACACCGTTACGGTTCAATAATGGACTTTTGTTGCAATAGTCCTATTAAAGCCGAATAATGGGATAAAAGTCGCTTTAGTGTAAAACTACACGAAGTAATTAGGTCGAGCATGATTAAGTCTTTTGTTATGACGTAACGATTTCGGTCATGCCACATTCCGATTTACAGTGATGAGGTCTGACGTAACCCGCAGATCATGGCGTGTATCCGCTTTAATTCTATCTCCCTCTTAGATATAATAACCCCGTATACCGTGCCCCGTCCATCCCTAAATGGTGATTGATCCGGATTTTAATTGGTAACGTTTGCCAATTTGTTACGTTTTCCATCGGATTTTAATGAGATTTACTCCTGTAAAATAATAAATAGTGTTATAAACGCGATAAATATTCGCATCGATTTGGCGTAACCATCGACTTTATGGATACGAACGAGGAAAAAAATTGTATAATTTGAATATTTTTCTGGTTGTAAAGTACGTTAGCGTGAAAATATTTATTTAAAAAATATATATATATATTTACAGCTGATTTTTCTAATATAGTATTAACGAAAAGAATAGATTGGAGCGTAGATAATTAATTGAACAAACAAGTGTATATACAAAGTACATATTTTATAACTAAACGAGCTACGCCATTGATTTTGGTTCTAGACTGTAGCTACAAAGTTTTATAACGAACTTGACAAGAATGATCGATGGTAACAAAGCAGAGATTTAAAATTTTTATGCAAATTTCCAAATACAGGCTTATGTATGTGTGTCAAACGCTCTTGCTCTTCCGCATCCCGGATGACGACTTTCTATTATAAATAATTGAATAGATTAACGGTTACAGAAGTTGGTAAAATTAACTTTTACATTAAGATCCTTAAGAGGCTATTCTTTATTTTACATTCATCTCGATAAATCAATAATGAAGAGATGAATGAGTAAAGGCGAAGAGAGATGATGTATCCTTTAAGTCGAAATTTGATTTTATCAGGAAAATCTCCAATTGAATAACAGGAGATGAGCTATGAAATTTGGTAGTGTATACAGATGAAGATTTACACATGGTTTTATCGACCATTTCTGCTCGATGAGTGCAATACGAACAATATCATTCCATCTGGTATATTTTTTCTATCATCCTACGACTCCGTTGATACTCTTATAAGCTGGATGACCTCCTCTTGTTGTTCTATACGTTTACAAACCATTAAAATTCTCTCAGGTGTCGTCGGCTCGCGCATATTTTACCGAGAACAACTCATTAAATTTTTACCTGCGACGTATTTGGTGACGTCAGAGTTTAAAGGCAGAAATCGATTCGGGGTTTTGGTCATTTCAGGTGTAATTATGGTAATTCGTTCTAGTTATGAAGTATGGCCCACTCGATTTGTTTCAAATTGACTTAATTGAAATTGCTACAACACGAAGAGGTCTGAAAGTAAATTTAAACTCGTGTAATCGAAGAGAACGTCTGCGGAATCGAGTAATATAAATCATCATTATCGTGTCGTATGAAATAATTATGAAATAATACAGACTTAGTCGCAGAACAATTATAAGTGGAAATTGGCAGACATCATTTATACAGGGGAAGGTAGAAGTATGTGTACCTGTGTACAGGTAAACTCGCAGGTCAATGAACAAACACCAACACTCTGATGGAATCGTAATTATTTATTTTTCTTCTCTCCTGTTTGCAGTATTTGATGCCATATAATATATTAGAGAAGCTCTCCGCATACAGAGTTTGCTGAAAAGGTTTTTGTTATTCAACTTCTGATGTAAACAAGTAAACAATTTCTTTGCTTACCGGCTTTGAAAATCGTTTAGTATTTACCTTACTATTTAAAGCGAAAACAGCGAAATCCGGGGATATAAATCTCCGAATATTTCGAATTTTTAAAAGAGATTTTTCTCTATTAAATTTAATAAATTATACTTTATTACATCCTGAGGATTGGGTCAATTCTCTAAAGTAATATCGAAAGAATAGGAAACTGCTGGAATTCTCTGGAGATTTTTCAACCAGGTACACGTTTCTGGCGGCATAAACTAAGAGAAAAAGGTAGAGCAGAAGAATTTATGAAAGTTCATTAGCAGAAACGAAAAGTAATTTCCCACTCGTAACCTGTTAAGAAGGAGAAATCTTCACGTATGGCAATTATTTGTTTTACTAAATGAAAACAAGTTGTAAAGCGAGTTAAGCGCGTAACGGAGTCACGTACAACTCCGGCTTTACTTTAAGAAGAGGAAATTAAGGAAGCGTAATTAGAAGAAAACGTAATTAAATCAATAAAATAGCCGCATCTCCGTCCTTCATTTCTCGACTTGACCCGGTCGGGGACGGTGCCATTTGTAATAAATTAGCTAATAAGCATTTAAGTGAGGACGGTGTGCAATTTATAATTTCTAAAATTGATATAGCATGAGAATGTCGCTACAGTCTGTGCAGTTTCGATCGATAGTTGCTCCGCCGTCTTCAACTTCTCCCGTTCTGTTACTTGTACACGTCACCAAGTGGATAGTGCAGAGAATCTGTACAGGGAGAGAGAGGTCGACAAGCGAATTGCTATGTCGTCCTATTGTCCACCGGTTCCACCTTTATATATATAAACTCTCTATTGATGGCAACCGATAGAAAGACTTCCACCGTTAACAATCCTGAGAAAAAACAAGAGATGTCGGTGAGTTAATTTCCCTCTTTTCTCCTCTCTTTATCTCGTTTTTTATAAAAGATTTTTTAGCTTTATAAAAGGAAAATAATAAAAAAAATTAACCTACGTCGACGGTCCTCGACCTTGGTTCCTATATTCTAGTCCGTTGCTCTTACTGTTCTACTTGGGTGATTGCCAAAATGCATTAATATTGTTTAGTAGCTCGGATATATTTTATTTTTTTCCAAAGATTCCAGTAAATAAAATGGGAAATATTGTAGAATAATAATAAACGTAGAAGAAGGAGTAAATTAATTGTGTTTTAGAATTGATAAAATGTGATTTTATTAAGTATTAAGTGGGAATTTTTTCCATTTAAATCTCGCTTGTTTACTGTAAAATTTCTCCAGTATTTTTTCAATTTATTGAAGTAGAGATGCCTTCGAATCCGTTCACATTCTTCCAATGTGTTGCAGCTGTAACAAGTAATCTCACCGTAAAACTTCTTTTTAATATGTTATTTTACTCGTTAAAACGTTAAAATATCTCACTTTAATTCTCGCTTTTATATAAATTCAAAATTATATTATTAATTAACTCGATTTTCCTTCATTTTTTTTTCTTTTTATATACAATTATAAAAATTGTATGGCTTAATTTAATATTTATCTCAAAAATAATATTTTAAATTATCTAGAAACATTAATCTTTAGTTAAAAGGAGAATAAAATATTAATTTAAATTATATATATATATTTATGTAAGTTGATAAATATCCTCAATACCATCCAATTGAAACGTTATATCTTTCTTTTCCATTTACAAATGGTAGAAAGACTTCTGTATTATTAGAAATAATAAATTTTATGTTTAAACTTTACATGAATGATTAAATGGAATAGATCTTTAAAATAAAATAAGAAATTCTTTCTTGTAAATATTCGTACCTAAGTGTATGTATTTCGTTATAAATAAACAACCCGAAGCAACTCAATATTTAAAGTACAAAATTCTAAAAGTTTGAAAGATTCTTTGGGGGGAGGGGAATGTAAAAATGGTATTTTCCAACCATCCATTGTGAGTATTTTTTATAAAAATGGACAGAAAACATTCCAAAGGGATTTTAAACTCGATATCCCCTAACCATATTCTGATACGCTGTCATAAAAATAGAAAAAAAATATATATATATATATAAAGAAAAAGAGTGGTAAAAAGGGAGAATTCGCTTTGACTATCACGTGATATCTCTAGAGAATCACCTGAGAGAAGCATCCTTTAGGATTCACTTTTTTGCTTAGCTATACACTTTAATTTCTTATTATTCAGGCTCAGATTGCATTTTCTCGATGATAAGTTCTTGCAGAATTTATTTATTTATTTATTTCTTTTTTACCCACTAAATTTATCCCCGAAGAGTCAGAAAAAGCGTGCGAGAGAATTCAATTTTGATCTCTTAGAATAAAACAATTTTCCCTTTTTTTTTTTTTTTTTTCTTTATGGATTTGTTATTTAAATGATTTTTCAATGTTACTAATGCAGTTGGAGAGGATATATATGTTGCAATTATAACCAAAGTGGAGGAAGGGAAGACAATTAACTGAGTTTTCTTCATTTTCCGCATCATTAGTGGATAGGATCGACTTGTTTAAAGGCTTTAGGCAATCGTTGGTAGAACTGAAGATAGTAAAGTCTCGTATAAATGAATTTGTATAATTTTTCTCAGTCATTTTATAAGTATAGAAGCTTTATATTTTAAATTTAATTTCGCTCGT
The DNA here is from genome assembly GCF_030686945.1 of Centruroides vittatus. NCBI lineage: Eukaryota > Metazoa > Arthropoda > Arachnida > Scorpiones > Buthidae > Centruroides > Centruroides vittatus. The sequence continues at coordinate 829,969 of NW_027122603.1, read as the reverse complement.
TTATTTACTAAAAAAATTAATGTCACAGATGAAATTTACAATCCCGAGATTTCTTACACGTAAAAATGCTATCTGCTTAACTTTAATTGGAAAATGGAAGAGATAGATCCTCTCTTTTTTTTCTTTCTTTCTTTACTGTAGCAGCTAAACAACATCCTGAAAGTTAAATTATCAATTTTACTTGATAAAAATCAGGAAATTAATGAATAAAATTTTACTTGGTGAAAGAATAGTTGTAAAAAGGAAGTTTTGATCTGTCAACTTCTAATAATAAATGAATTCTATTCTAAAACAGGCAACAACACTCTCGTTTTCATCATTAAGAATCTTTTGATGTTACTTTCTAATTGAAAATCTCTAAAAATATATTATAATATAATTATTTATTCAGAAAGTTAATTTATTTCATATATATTTTATTTATTTTTTAACATCGCTCTTTAATTATTTTCTATTTATCTTTTATAAGTGGACAGGTAGGAGTGAATATAATTATTTTTCTTAGTTTCGTGCAACAGACATTAATTGCTTGTTCGAAATTAATAATAAAACTTCTATGAAAATTTTTATTTTTATTTTTTTTTCTTTCCTCTTTAAATTATTGTTATTTTTTTTATTATTTTGAAATATTAAAAAAAAAAAAATTAATTTATAAATAGGTATTAAAGAAAATTATTGCGGCGTAACGACAAATTAGTTAGAGAAATCAGTTTATTGCAAGTATAACAAGGTTTAGATTGAAAAATTTAATATACAGCGAGAAAAAATATAATTAAAAGAATTCTTTTAAAGGAATAAAAGAAAAGAAAAATAAAAAAAAATAGGAGAAATCTTTGCAGAAATGTAAATTTTAATACAATTTTGTTGGAAGTTTCAATATTTTTTAGTAGAAAATATTCTTAAATGATTTTTCCTCTTCTCTCTTTAATGGACTCGGATGAGAGTGTGTATTGCCCCATCAATTCTATTTAGTGAACCATTTGCATCTTTGTTTATGTGATTTGCTAGAATAAATATTGGATATAAAATCTAAATAATAAAAATTTCATATTTCGTTTTGTAAATCATATTTTTCCTTTTTCCCTCTCCATCTCTCCTTATCAGTTTAAATTAATTTCACCGCAAGGATGCTTTTCGCATTGTTTATCAGCTTAGAACAGGTAACATATTGTCATGTAATTAGCTATAACGCACCCTCGGTTCGCTTTATAACACGCGTTTAAATTTAATTTGTGGATATATCTTTGAGTGGATTGTAAATCTTTGATTAAAATTTTGTTATCTATTTTATTTATTACTCTTTTTCTTTCTTTCTTTTTATAGGAACTAGTATCTGCCGATCCAGATCAGCGTAACTGGAGAGGAATCTGCATCGCTTTACTTGTTATTGCAATAGTTTGTTCGCTGATTGTAACAGCAATCTTCTTACTTACACCAGGTACTATTGATATACACTACGATATTATAAAAATTCCATTTTAAAAATAAAAATCTAGAGATTTTCATAATTAAATTTAGAAAAAGATTTTTTTCCTGTAATGCTGACTTCCCTGCTGAAGTTGGTTGCTTAGAGGGAAAGTTGTATAACAGGAGTTGCTAATAATCAATTATATTTTTTTAGAAGTAAACAAGAGATTTTCTTTAGAATTTAAGAAAGGAATAGAATTTATTTTAATAATTTAACTCGTGTAATGATGGAAACAACATTCTACATAAACTTTTACAAGTAGAAATGTATATATTAATAAACTGAAAGGCTTTGTACAACCGGAATACGAAGCTTAATTTATAATTAATATTTTATGAAATTATTCGAATTAAATGGTTCGTTATACTTTATCCAATGAGTTTAATCAGCGAATATTCTCCAATTAAATTATTTTATCCGAATTTTAAATATCGTCGATTTAAAATTGGTTTATTTATGTTAAATTATCCCCCATCCTCTCGGTAATTGTTATTGCTGTACGTAAAATGAGTATCCGCTATTAATTAATTTATAACATTTCCCGCAATTATATATAATATATGAAACTTGGCTCTTTCAACCATCCAAACTTGACTAAACTCATCAGAGTTTACATTCAATCAACTTGTATTATGGAAAATTAAATATAATTTATTTGATTATTTACTCATACAATCTTTATTCCTTCTCCAGTTTATTTTTTTACCGTTAGAATTTTAACTGTAGATGAATTAATGAAGTAAGAAGATTGGAAATTTAAACAATTAAAAAAAAAAGCATACTTAAGTAAAATATTCGGAATAATTGGGACGATGTTTGGAACTAATCAAGGATGTATCTCTGTTCAATTTGTGGAAGGAAAATCTTTTCTTATTGAGTGAATTCTTTTCTACAACGGCATCATCCGTGAGAACTTCGTCACCAACGATAAAAAACCCAATATTCCCGGAAGAACTGTTAAATAGGAAGGAATGCTTAAATATTCGAAGAAAGAAAACAGGAAAAAATAATAATAAAATAAAGAAAAACTACTGTAATTGCTTGTCTTTATTCGGAAAAAGAAGATTTTATCTTTATCAGAATCTCGTGCTGATGCTTTTTCTTAAAGGAAACTACTTTAAAATAAAAAAAAAGAGGAGAAGAAAAAGCTTTTCTTACATTTATATCAACACAATTTTTTCCTTTTCTTTTTGCTTATTTAAATTTAAAATTTTTCCCATCCCCATTGGATTTATGTTAACAAAACTTTTAATCTTACTTCTCGTTAAAAAAGGGGATATTCTTCTCCCTTTCCCCTTCTTTTATCTTTTTTCTCTTTTTATTTTCCTTTTCTTCTTTCCCCGAAGATAATCATTTGATATAATGCTTTACATTGGCTTAACGAATAATAAATATTTATAAACGAAAAATGTTTTATTCTTAATAAATACCTTAATTTTTTATGTCATTAACGATGATTAATTATTTTTAATCGAATAAATATTATTTTTAGTACTTAGCATGACAAAAATCAGCAAACATGAATATTTTATGGATATGGATAAAAGCCAAGAGTGCTATCTTCTCCTTTTATTGACTCTGTCAACAAGATATAGAGACGAATGACGTCTATCTATTCTTGTTTTGTCTCATCATATCTGACATATTTATATAAATAGAAAACATACAGGTAATTATATTCCTTATTTAATTCCAGGATTTGAGAATCCTCGAGTTATAAATCCTCGCTTTACCTTAGAAGAGATCATCAGTGGAGATTTAGAGCCAAGATACTTCAATGGAACATGGATTTCTGGTAAGAGCTGCATCAATTAAATCCTATTTTTTTCTCTTTTATATTCTAAGTTTGAAAATTTTTCAGGTGAAGAGCTGGTATTTCGGGATTTCTATGGTAATCTTGTGGTTTATAATGTTGAAAAGAGAGATAAGACAATTTTGATGCCTAATCCTACTTTTGTAAGTTTTATTTTTTAAATTTCTTATTAAATATTTTTATACATAACCGAACGATAGACTTAAATATATCTTATATAGATGAAGATAAAGTAGAAAACTTTGACGAATGCTTTAAATAGATTTGTTGCATCCAATATTTTATATCCCATTTGATGTAACTCATATCACATTATTTGCAATCTGTCGTGTATCTATAAGGGGAAAAGTCCTGACATCCTCTTATCTAGATAAATCTGATAGTTGCTTCCTTTTCTTTTCTTTTCCTTCTTTCCTTTACAGAAACGGCTCAACGCCTTCCACTACAAAATCTCCAGCGATAAGAAATACATTATCCTTACTCCTCAATTTACCAAGGTTAGTAGCTGTTATTTTTCATGGGATAAAATAAAAATTTTTTGGTTATAAAACACGCTAAATATCTTTACAGGTTTATAAATATTCCTACACGGCCAACTATATCATTTATGATCTCATCAACCAGTGAGTATTCCGAATTCTCTTCCCAATACTCTTAGTCTATTCACCGCGAACATGTGATGGAGTTGCTAAGCAACGCATCACATTTTGCCAATCTCTCCCAACTCGGTCCATACATCTTAGAAACATGGTGTCATGGAAAAACTAACCGACCATTTTAGTTTCTAGAAGCATTTTCTAACATTAAAGAAGGAAGAATTAAAACGTCAAACGGTGAGGGACATTAACTCTGCGCTATTTATATTTACAGAACCGAATACAGAGTCCCTAACAACGGAAACAATTCTGCCTTTCTTAACGAAAAATTGCAATTCGTCTCTTGGGGTCCAAAAGGAAATCAATTCGTAAGCCATTGTATTATTTTATACATAATTTATACACGCACAGTTAATTAATTAGATAAGAATTGTCTATCTTTTCCAGATATATGTACAAAATAATAATATTTTTTACTTGCAAAAAATAAAACAAAGCAAACCGTGGCAGATAACGAATAGCGAAAGCGATGGACTTGTATATAATGGAATTCCCGATTGGTTATACGAACGTGAGTTATCTTGCCTTAAAATTCTTCCCTTAAAATTCTTTCCTTAGCGTAATATTTATTGTTTTATTTAAATAGACGAGATCTTTCGTAGCAATAAAGCCCTTTGGTGGTCGAAGGACGGGACCAAATTATGTTACGCTACTTTCAACGATACTCTCATAAAGCCTTTCGAGTATACGCTGTATGGATCGTTCGAAAATATAAATAATATCTATCCCAGTTTAGCGGGAATTCGTTATCCAAAGGTGAGAATTAACGTCAGTCGTTAATTGTTTCGTCACACCGAGTTTTATATCGGAAATGAATCGTTTTAGGCGGGCACAAAAATTCCCAAAGTTACGCTCTTCGTAGCGCTTTTACGAAAGGAAAAATTCGTTACCAAACAAATAACACCTCCGAAAGAATATTCCAATATGTAAGTGTTTTATTTTTACATTAAAAAGTATATATATTTATATCTAATTTTACATATTTGACGTTTTATACGAAATATTCGCATTGGAATAAGGAAGTCGGCTGCACAATAATACACCGAATTCTATTTTTATGTGGATTTTCGACTTTTCAAATTTCAAATTCTTCTATTCTCTTTTATTTTCTTCCATTTTTTCTCTTCATATTAAAAGGGAGAAGATTCAAAAGAGTGTCTCTCGCCTTTCTTCGCCCTTTTTTTCTGTTACAATCGTATTTCTGTATATATATATATTTGTTTATATTTATATATTAATATTTTATATAGTCCTTTTCATAGTTCAATAAATCCAATACTTTTCTAAATATAAAATAAAGCGATTTAATAATAAATCACGCGATTAATTAGTGACATTCTCTCGATTTACTGTATAATTTTTATGCTGGATTCTCGTATATTTTTATCATTATTGCCGAAGATAAGAAATTCGTTCGAATGTAAAATAAACTCTTATCAAAGAAATAATTTATTTTTACTTTTACATTTATTTTTCCGTAGAGAATATTACGTTACATCAGTAAAATGGATAGACAACGAGAGTCTCTCGATCAATTGGTTAGCAAGATGGCAAAATACTTCTATAATCAGCACCTGCAGCGAAAAAAGTAACTGGTCTTGCAAAAAAGTAAGGATCTTCCAGCTTTTTTTCTATTACCTGAAATTTAATTTTTGTAATGTATTTCGAGTTTCTATTCCCTTTTCAGATATTGCAAGTTGACAGTTCCGGTGAAGGATGGGTGGAGACGAACGAAGCCCCTCTATTTACTAGCGATAAGAGGCACTGCTTCCTTCGACATCCAGTGGCAGATGGAGAAGCCGGAGATTTCTGGCACGTGGCAAAAATTAACGTAGAAGTGGGTACTCTAGAAACGTAGAAAACACACCGGAGAATGTCGAAAAAGTGAATTATTTTTTTTCTTTCAATTTATTAAATTTTAGAACGGAAGAAAGGATTTTTTGACGCACGGAAAATTCGACGTCACTAGAATAGCGGCGTACGACGAAGAGAATAACACTGTGTAAGATACTTTACTCGCTTGAAATGGATTGCTGCTTTGGATTTCTACTCATTATCGACTTTTCAATATAGATATATTGTCACCACATTGCTAAATAAACCGGGAGAGCGTCATTTAGTACGTGTTAGAGAGGGTGAAATCTCAGGATGGGAAGAAGAGTGCTTAACCTGCAATCTAGACGAGCAATGTTTGTATAACGACGTCGAATTTAGCCCTAGTGGAAAATATTATATATTACAATGTCTGGGCCCCGGTTTACCCAAAACGGAGATCAGACAAACTTACGATAATTTTCTAGGTAAGATCATACTCTTTTCAATAGCGTAAAGTATCGAGTGTGACGTTAAAGAGAGTATCTTTTGACAGTTAAGGTTTTGGATAGAAACGACAATTTTAGGGATATTTTAAGGAATAGGGCATTTCCTCAAATAAGAACCTTTCAAGTCCCGCTCAAGGATGATTATAGTGAGTTCTGTGTCTATTTTTCTTAAATAAATACAGAAATTTGGATGCACGTTTGTTGGATTTTCCTTTTTTTTTATGCAGATGCTAACGTCAGAATGTTTTTGCCTCCGGGTCTGCGTGATGATGAAATTATTAAATATCCCCTGATAATAAATATGTAAGTTTATTAAAATAAATTTCCTTTTTTAACCGAAAAATATATCATATTTTAATATATAACCCAATAACATGCAAACCCTACATATAAAGAAAGAATCTATCATAAATCTCTTTTTTATATCCTCAAGAGAATGTCCCTATCAATAAATATACAGGCAGTTTTTCATTAGTTTTTTAACGAAAAACTGAATTTGTTACGTTAAAAAACAAGAGAAATTGAATAAAATTCGTGTGTTTAAATATTAAAAACGGGAAATAAATTTGTCAGAGACGGAAGTCCTGGAAGCCAGACCGTTTCCGAAAAATTTCAACTGCATTGGGGCATTTACCTCGCTAGCAAAAAAAATTTCCTCTACGTCTGGATTGATGGAAGAGGAAGCGGTTTCCAAGGAAACAAAAGATTACACCAAGTATACGGACAGCTCGGAATTGTAGAAGTCGAAGATTACATAACCGTGACCAGGTAGGTGACATCGTCTTTCTTCTCCTTCCCACCTATTCCTCACTTGTAACGAATTTTCAGGTACTTGAAGGATCATCTTCTTTTCGTTAACGGGGACAACATCGTCATTTGGGGTTGGGGCTACGGCGGTTACGCTAGCGCTCTGGCTCTTATCAAAGAAGAAACTGTTTTCGACTGTGCCATCTCCGTGGCACCCGTTACCAATTGGGTTTATCACGGTAAGGATGGCGTCAAATATCCTCATCTGTCCTATGTTAACTAGTTTATTAGTAAATGTCGCTTTGCAGATGCATTCTACGCTGAAAGATACATGAAAATGCCGAAATCTTCCGGAAATCTTATTGGATACGAAAAGACTGACATTTCCAGAAAGGCGCATCGGTTTAAAGGGAAAAAGTTCCTCTTAATTCACGGCACGGCCGATGGTATGCTCAAATTCCTTCCTTTTTTTCCGTCTTTCCATTTGAAAATTGTAAATGCGATAGTTACGCAACCGATAACCTAAATATCAATCACAATACACGTCAACAAAAGAAAAAAAAAAGTCAATTCTACACTGGCGCCATCTGATTTATTTAAATGTTACTAATCTAAAACCTTATTTATTTATTTTTAAATTTAGAATTCATTCATCTGCAACATTCCATGGTGTTAATGAAAGCGTTATCTAGGGAAGGAGTAACTTTCCGTTCTCAGGTAATATACTGAAAGTCAATAAATTATTTATATATCTTTCCGTTTTCTTATAATATTGTTCTCCCTCTAGTTGTATCCAGATGAAAATCACGATTTGAAAAACGTTAGAAAGCATTTTTATTGGAGTATGGAAGAATTTTTACTGCAGTGTTTTCATATCGACAGCAGCGTTAGCAGCAAAAGTAACAGGTAGTGAAGAGAAAAAAAACAATAAAATGTTCCTCGCTGTGGTTGGTGTCGCCATCTGCTGACAAAAATTGGAAGTTTTTGTAGAAGAAAACAGCACCGTTTTCTGGCGAGATGTGTGACCGAAAACTTACTTTACCAACCCACTCACACTTTATGCATCTTTCCATTATTATTATTATTATTATTATTATTATTATTTATCTCTCACACAAATCTTACTAATCTATAACGGCAATAGTGATTGGTCACCTAAGAGGATAAAAGACGTTATACATTTTATGTGTATATATTTATATACATACATATATATATATAATTACGCAAATTCTTTTCCTCTTATCTTTTTTCCTAAATATTGTTTACAGCACAATCTTTTTTCTATTCGTCCTTTTAAAATGTCGGGCACATTTAGATCACCAAAAGCACTGGAAAAGTGCGTTAAAAAACCTTAAGATGACAAAAAAATAAAATTTTATAGCATATAATAAATATAAAAGGAACGATCAGGAAACTTTTTAACCTTAAAGAAGAAAAAAATCTGCTCAAAATAAATAAACAAATGATCTCCCTTAAAGATTTCACAGAATATTAAATGTGAAGTTGAATACGGAATTTATTTGAAGAATTTTTTTAATATGCGTGTTTGAAATATTCTGGAAAAAAAATTAATAAAAATTACATGTTTTATTAATGTCTTTGAAATGATTCATTTGAAAAATTTTACGTTAAAAAAATATATATATAAGTTATCGGATTGTGATGATTGGTGTGATAAGTCTTAAATGACAGAAATTTGGAATTGTCCGGATGCATTATATAGAAATGAAAGTGCTTCGTCGACAATTCAATTGTCCGTAAATAGGATTTGTAGACATTAATCTGGAAAACCTTTAAAAGCTTTCGAGAGAAAAGCATTCTGGTGAGAATATTGATGAGAGAAATCCGGAATGTAAAGGAAAGAAACGTGTGGAAGATGATATAAGTCCCTCCCTACAAAGGTCGAAACGCTAGTGCATAGTGTAAGAAAAAAAGAAATTGTAATGAGACATACAACAGGGAAAAATAGGAACGAGAGGCGGAGAAAATTGAGGATAGTAAGGTAAATATGATGAAGAGTTAGATCTGTTTCTCGTGCAGATGTACTTAAGAAAGCTGTGAATCCGTAATGTATCGGGGACATAGGAGGAAGGAATCAAAATTCCATCAGCTATACAAAACCATTAAGTCTCGGCTACGACGACCAAATAATAGATGCCGAACAAATCTTAATATTAATTAAGAAAACAGGAGGATATTCCAAAGATATGCCGTTACAAACTTATTACAAAGGTAGAAACGGGGAGACCGTCAAACCGAACTCAGATCCGGGTGTAACCAATCATTTTGTAGCGGCATGGATATAATTTTCAGAGACAAGGATTACCTATACCCAGAAGGTTGGGTCAAATGACAACTTCTCCCCTTTACCGCCCCGACTGTCCACCTTATAATAGTTTAGTCTGTTATTAGAGTTAGGCCAGAAAGGAAATCGTGCACACATTTCCTTATCTTGGTGTTTCGCCTGTCATTTCATCTCTGGTCGTTAGAAAGTCGTACGCAGTTATTTCTAATAAACTGTCATTTCGGTATAACTCCTATTATATAGAATCGAGGTGATGTTAGTTTTACCGTGATATTTTCACCACCGTCGGGAATGTTAATATGAATTCGTGATCCAAAGAAAAAAATTTGGGAGGAAAAAAAAACATTCTGTCCGTAATGGCAACACTTAAAACTTTAACCAATGAAATAATTTGATATATAAATGCGTCAAATTTGAAATATTTAAAAATTCGATCATGCTGCCATCTCTTATCCGAATTTGTAATTAATTATAACAATTTTCTTATCGATAGATGGCACTACTCGTTTGAAATCCTCTCTATACCGATTATACTGGAAATTTACGAATTGACGACGACGAATTCTTATTTATTAAAAAAAACTACGATATAATATCGCATTTTTTTTCTATTTATAATAATAATGATTTACATTCGAGTATAATCTGGCCACCCAATGCATTGTGTTTACTGTGTAAGCGGTAAACACGAGAGGCTGTCAGGGGGACGAAAAGAAGAAAGCGATCCCACACAACAAGTTTTGGAAGAGGAATAAGCCTGCTAATTACGCTAATTTTCCTAGTTTTGAACTCGCATCCCTCAACTGGCACAAACAGTGACACGTAACCTTTATTTAAGGCCCGGTGAAGTTAACCACAAGTTAGAAAAAGAGCATATAGGAAGGCCCGTAAACGCTTTCCCACTAATAGAGTTCGGTACCTGTGTTATGACTCCCCAAGTAGTGAAGTCGGTCTTCTTTGTGGACTGACCGCACGTCTCCCGTAATGACAGGATCCGGTCAAAAACGTTTCATTGACAAGCCATGGCGCCTGGGTCATGATTAACTGTAATTCCGACCTAACTCCCCATTTTCCAGGAAGTATGGATTTTGATACTATAAACAGCGTCACTGACGGATAAAAGAGATGCTAATCCCACAAATTATAAAGCTTTCCTTCCTAAAGAAATAGACGAACCGATCGGGGATAAATACGTTTTCGTAACGCATTCGAGTTCCTGTAGATTGCAAGTCAAGCATTAAAATCACGTATTCGAGTTGGATAAAAAGCAAACAAACATGAAGAGCAACGTTGATTTTGTTAAGTCGAGCATTTCTAGCGATGTATTCCCTATGGAGAAACTCGGAAATTTATAATCCGTGACCTGTAAAAGGGATTTAGAAACATCGCATTTGGGAGGTCTTCAAATGTCTACATTTAAGTCCTTCACTTAACACGTTCTCCTATCGGGCGACTTCTATTATTATTACACGATTTAGCGGGCTTCAATTAATATTTAGGCTTTATATATAGAGATCGTCACGCACAATATGATACAGATAGAAATAAAGAAGGAAAAAGAAAAAGATCATTATTTCTACCACGTTGGAAGTTTTGACAAGCAGAATAATATTTCCAGTTATTAATCTTAGAGTAGAGTCGATTATTCACCGAGCTGTCACTACTCGGACCACGTGATACTTTACTTTAGCCTTTTGTTATTTATTTATACAAAGGAGCTACATAATGCAGATAGAACTTAATCCAAGAGTGGATTTAATAATGGGTTTATTGTTGTCTGTTCTCTGCATTGCTTGACGGAGTCACGAATAATCCTTAAACGAGTTTTTAAAATATAAATTTTTACACCATAAATTATCTTCATGTGCATAAATTTACTTATTTCTTAACGCTTACTTGAAAATAACCATTCGCTCTATAACAGCACATTCTGTGTTACCAGTTGAAAAAAGTCAAGGATCCAACAGAATCCGACTACAAAACCCAGTTTTTCAAATTCGCCGGTGATGAATGCTTGTATACAATGGATACACAAGACACTTGCCTATCGAATTACTACAGAAGCCTGCGGATTGTTAATAGATCCTCGGTTTTGTATTATTTTTTCTTGTGTAAACAGTAAATTACGTTAATCAATTTTTCATCAACGTATAGAAATTATTCTTACGTTACTTTTGGGTTATGAAAAGTGAACCTTAATGATGGTATAATAAGAAAAATTCGCAAAGTATATTATGAATTTTGCTTAATATCTAATTCTGAACTTCCGAAGAAGGATAATTTATAAATTTATTTTTTGTTTTAGACATTTTAGAAGACAAAGCACGATTTAAATTTTTATTTTTTTTTATAAAGCTCTATATTTCATTAAGTGATAAAAAATGTATGAAATTTTTTAAGAGTTCGACCACTTCATCCATTAGAATGCCTACGAACGAATATAAATTTTTTCATTATTAAAATTTAAATGCTTTAATCTACGCTTATTAAATCGATGCTAAAATGGCCGACACTAAAATATCCCTTTGCAGAAAAAAAATTGGAATGTAAATAATTAGACGAGAAAGAGTCCTATTGGTGTAATTTCGGCGCTTGACGTCACGTTTCGTAGAATCGAGCGTGACGTCGGAGGTATTATCGAAACGAGCGCCGACACCGCAGAATTCCTCGCCAATCAAATCACCTTTGGTCTCCAGGTAGCAGCGAAGGAATGCCACGACACAGGTGATTGGACCCGGATGTGGAACTACACGCCCTATTACAGAGAAGTGGGCGTATACGCTCTTCCTTCGACACGGGGTGTAAACCCCGCCCACTCACCTGTCCCGAAGAGCCCTTGGGGCCTGTCTTTGATGTCAACTTCTAACAAAAGGTGACAGAAGGAGTTGTTTGTGTTTCATGTGTTCAACATCTGTTTATATTGAACAATTTTGTAGGCGACACGCGCATCTATCATAGAATTAACACGATCTTCCTCTGACATAACAATAGACTTTTTGCAACGTTGTAAATAAATGGCGCTTTTTATAGACTATATATTTTTTATTTTTATTTTTTCAAACGTTAACGAGTCGATGTTTTTAAAAAATGTTTATTTATTTAAGATATTAAATTAACTTTAAATACACAAAAGACACGAAGAATATTTTCCCCTCATTTTTTTTTCTTAAACGTCATTTGATTAAAACTCTTTATTTAAGCCTGTTTAAAGCTTAAAACTTTTAAAATAAAGTAAAAAAACGAGCAAATAATAATAATAATACCTGTAAATATCTTCTATCATTAAAACAGTTAAATGGAATATTTGCGTATTTCAAGTAATTTTGTAATTTAGTACAGGGGAGAAAAAACTCGAACGATGGTTGATGCCACGCGATTCTCCTATCTTTGTAATGATTTTTTTAATTTAAAAATCAAAACTATTGGTTATTTTAGTGCCGTTAGGACGGGTTTAATAACATTTAATGATGATTAATCATTTTTATAATCATTTTATTAATTACTAACCGTGAATGATACGTGACGTTTTGGGGCGTCGCGCAAAATCATCAAACTAATAGCACGAGTATCAGATCCACGTTTCTAACTGGAATTACTTGTACTTATTTATTCCATATTTTATATACAGTACATCAGCTACCTTTTTATCATAACGGTTGCCCTCTTCATTTTATTAAATAAGTCTTCCCTTCCATGTCAAATTTCTACGCATAAAACTTTGTTTTATTAAAAGATCCTACGGTCAGATTAACATCATTAACGTTTTATTTTTATAAACGGATCCTTGGGCTATATAATTTACATAGAATTTATATCTTATAAAAGACATTTTTATAACATGCTTGTTAATTTTAAGTTATTAATGGTCCGTAAATTACACATATAGACTCAATAACTCCACGGATAGTGGTGTACTAAAATAACATAAAATCATTTTGAACTATCCCAATTAATAATATAAATGTTTTACTCCATTTAGAAATAACAATAAACCTTTATTCTTATCTAAAAATCGCTTAATTAGGAAAGATAGTTGAGTATATTCTGTAGGGAGTTCGAATTTCTCACCAATGCTCACCCCGAGAATGCCCGAGTAAAGAATTGTTTTAAATAATTTTTTTTTTTAAATTATATTTTGTGCTTAATTCTTTTATAATGAATAATTTTATTATTTTGCCTATGAGGCATTAATTTTATATAAGAAAAAGTCGATACCCGAATGAAGAAATTTCATTAAAAATAGGAAAATTAAGAAATATTCATTCATAATCTAGTAAATTAATGCGGAAAATATGGTATTCTTTTAGAGTAGAGTATACCATAATATTATCTATATATAAAATATTTATTTATACAATATAAAAACTAAGTTTACGAGTTGCACACACTCAAAAACCCATGTATATCAGGCAGCAGGGTTTAGGTAATTAGAAAAGTTCACAATTCTATTAGATATCCGGTGATGGCGTGTCGCACGACACATATGTAAATGCCTACCTGCTAGGCATAGCCTAACACCGTTTTAACCCGAGGTTCCTCTTGGCCTTCTCTACCAAAAGAAATGGAGGTAGTACAGTCATATCTATTATTTTTTTTATGTATAATTTCGCCTACTATTTAGGCAGGTGTCGCTTATGCCCCAGCAAACACACACACACACACACATACAGACTGGTGTCATTGTCTGCAGCATCTGGCCCAGCGGCGTGATCTTTGTCTGTAATTATGGCCCACTATCTGTGGACATCTCAGGAAGTCCTAACTTGTGCCCGGGGGCCTTCCAAACTTAACAGTCGTTCCGAGTGGGCATACTCTTTTTAAGTCTGTAAAATACACTGCGCATGCTTACCGTTTTAATAATTCACGCCCGAGACCGTATACTTGACAGAAGATTTGGGAGGAAAGGATTAGTGCACAGGTGGGTTTGTAATAGTTTGTTTACTTAGAATGCTAGAGCTAGACCACCTGTGAGAAGCATCTCGAAAGACAGGCCTGGACATTAGTTAGGGCCTTATAAACCGCGTATTTTACTCGTAGATACCTACTTTTACTTAATATTAGGGCCATCTAGAAAATAATCTCACGATCTATCCCCTCAAGTAGGCCTTAAAAAAAACTAATCAACACAGAATTGGCATAAAAACTAAACCTATAGGCAATATAATATATTTCCATATGATATCGCACGATAATCTAAATCCACTCTAGAGACAATTTTTGTTTAGATATAAACCGTCGATTATCAATTAATCAGATAAGAGATCGGATAAGTTTATAGATTTAAACAATTAAATTGCTATCAATAACTCGAGTTTTTCCGGTTAAACATTAATATAGATTGGATGTGGAGTTATAAATAAATATGATAAATGTCGGATTTTAAATGCAAATCTTTAACACCTATTTGGGAGGGAGGAGGCGTCGGATATGGGAAGAGGCGCTGTTTCTCTTTCCATTTTTGGCCATTTTTCTGTTTTAATCAAGCTGAAAGCCTCCGATTCCATTCGTGAATAAGTAATGATGGTTTGTACTTCTCTGGAATAAAAGTAATTACGTAATATGGACAGTTAAACGTCAAAATGCCATTTGTGGCTAATGCCTATATTTAGAAAAAGTGGGTGAAACCCATAAGTTCCATTCCTAACAACTTTCTGCTGCGGAATTATTTTATAAATTCTTTTGCAGGAATGCATTCGTTTAGCTCGAAATTTTTTTAATATTCCAACATTTATTTTAAAAAAATGAGCAATAAACTGTGAAAAATTCGGCTAAAAATATGCCTGAATATTAAAGTTTTCTGTTGATCCGCTATTCGGCTAAGTATCAAAAGTTGCTCTTAGTCATTTTTAGAAACTCCTTTGTTGAAAAAGTTTCCGAGTACAATTGTTTCCGTTAGTCAGGCAGTAAATAAGCGCTGTAAATTCCTGAAGCGAACACCTGGATCCTCTCGTACTTAGAATTAGAAAGGTAAAAATCTCTAAATTGTTTTACAAGAATTCTTCGAAGAATTCTTTTTTTATAAACTCTAATTAGATCATTAAAAAAAGAAAAGAAAGAAAAAGAATCGTTTTGGTCGGTGTAGATGATTCGCTTGAAATTCCATGGAGAGAGAGCCTCATATGCAAAACTGGCTCAGAAGAAAGCGTTCTAAAAGGGGAGGTAATTATGGTGATTAGCATGGCCCTTGCCCGTGGGTCGAATCGCGTTATGGTCGACTTTCAATTTGCTATTCTCCTCTAACCTTAGACCTTCTAAATATCTGTTCGACTAAATAGACTTCAATAAATTTCGGCCCTTACGTCGAAAATCGGCGCCCTTTCCGGGCCCTTCTAAAGCCGGTTAATTTCGAGTTAGGGCCCCGTTGGGATTGTTTAAAACGTTTTGAGGCCACGCTCTCCTCTAACGTTCTTCCCATTAGCATGCGGGACACATTCGTTATATTTAGGGGCCTAAAGCGTCAAGAGTGACGTCAGCATTTGGAAGAACAATCGAAAAGGACATCTGCTATTATTAACGAATAGTCCAGAAGAAAAGACATCTGCTATATCCTTTTATTCTCGGTTTTGCCGTTTACGTTTTGGATGCGGTTTTCTCTTCTTTTATTGTTTTAACCTCGACGTAATCTCTCTTTGAATCTCGTAAGTGTCAAAAGCTACTACACGCTTAACACACTATTTGTTACTGTTGTAACATGTACTACAACATAAACAAATTTAGTTATTATGTGTATAATTTATTGGTGACGTTGCGTGATTTGAGGGAATAACAAAAATTGAATTGTCTCAAATGAGATGATATCACGTATACTTCACTTTCCTCAACTTTTTTTTCCTTTTACAATTCTTTGCCGAACTTCTTTGACCGTAAATGATTGATGAATGGGTAAGGATGCTGCGAGAAATCGCTGATTAATCTAGATCAAAGATCGAATATTTATATTTCTCAAAGAAAATGAATCAAACGTAATCTTTTCAAATTAAACAAATGAATAATATTACTCCATTCCGGGCACCGTTACTTATTTATCATGGAAAATTTATTAATACTTATTATCTCATATAATTTTGATACGAAAGAACTTTTGTGATGCTTGCCTCCGAAAATCTCGGATGTGTTGGTGTATTTTTATATCTTTATTTACTAACCAGACCAATGATTTGCATTGTTTTACAGACCAGTGATTTACAAATTCTAAAGAGTCCTTCTATTTATTATCAATCGTACGTGTTGGCATTTATCAGAAAAATATGTCACGTATATAAATTGTCAGAAAGGTATATCAAAAGTATCACGAATAATTCAGATTTAAACATACATTCGGTATGCAAGGAGTCGAAATGTGTGTTTAAAGTGTAGGTCTAGAGAATTACATAGAAATTTGGATTGCGGATAAGAAAGCAAAACGTGTTAAATGTTATTCGTACACTCGAGATTAGGCTCATTTGACTTTTCGACATGGAAAGATGAAGAGACCGATCACAATGGAGACACGCAAGATGGACATCAGAGAGAAACTTCTCCCGACTATGTTAGCCTGCGGTGACAAAAGTCGAAGGTTGTAAAATTATCATGAAGAAAAAACTATGCAGATTGTCTGCCTGGCCTGGAGTGTTGGCCTCTCTCGAAAAAGAAGAGACAACTGGCCCGAAGCTGGCCCAACTTAGTTTATGGTCTTAAATTTATTCTGCTTACTTAGGGGTAATTAATGTCATCCAGTGTCACTTTGTCCCCGGGACATTCCAAGAGAAGTGAAGCAGTCACATATCATTACTTGTCTACATCGTGTTTTTCGGAGTAATAAAACTCTTCTGTTTTTTTTTTTCTTTCTAGAAATGTTACCGAAGAAGTAAAAAACTTCAGATTGCTGATTTTACATTTAATGCCGTGGAGAGTGATACGTTAGAATTGTCCTTCTTTTTCATACCCCTAATCCTTTATTTGAAATTTCTAAAAGTTAATGCCGGATTATCTCCATTTCGAGCTTTTTAATATCGAATAATAACTGAGTAACGTATAAAAAAAATATGATTCTTAATATCTCGATGGAAGTAAATCTTAAAATGACCGTTTTATGGTAGTAAATATTCCTGTTTTAATTTCCTCGTCAAAATTTAATATTCTTAACGTGTAATTATACATTGTGTTAACATTTTAATATTATTACTATTCAAATACTGTTTAAATAAGTTTAAACATACTTTGAATACCTTTACAATAATTGCTCGTATTAAATATTTATATATTCGTGTTTCTTGTTTCAAAATCTTGTAACCTGTGTTAACTAATGGACACTATTAGCCTCAAATCTAGCTTAACTGGTAATAAATTTAGTTTTAAGCCATTTATTCTAGCAAAAATATTCATTATTAGCGACTATTTTTTAAAATGTTAGCTTAAATATCCGATAAAAGCGAATTACATGTATTAAAAATTACATTATCGACGGGCATTTTCTTAACTGCATTAACAATACAGGCCTGTATGTGTATACGGGACTATACTGTTAATGTGGTGTATTGGTCCCGAAAGGAAGTAATGCAAAAATATAGCTCGATGTCAAAGACCTATTTTTAACGATTTTAATATCGTGACAGTAATGTATTCACATCTATCAACTTAACAACATAAATTTTCATACGTAATAAGGTGGCATTTTAGCATCGTACCAAAAGCTACGCTGCTACAAAATAAAGTTTAGAACTTTTTAATTTATTAAAGAAACGTGTATACAAATTTAATGAGTCTTGATAATGATAATAACGATAGGACGATACAACTAAGAATGCCAACTTAGTTTTTATTCTTATACATCATCAACACGCGTGATGCAACCAGAGATAAGATCATCAACACCGGATCAAAATATAACCTACTGAGTTAGATTTCAATCGGGAACAATTGTGAGATTTTTCTAGAACACCCACGAGTTTACAACCCGCTTCCTGTCGATTGGGTGTTAGGTATAACCCAGGGAACAAAAGGTGAAGTGGATACGAGCCCCCGATTCTGTCGACGACTAAAGTGAATATTCGGGACAAAACCGAACCCGACCCTTATTTCCTGGCACTGCCAAGCTATTATATACAAGCGAGATGTTCTAATTCTGTAAAAACAAAGAAAAACTTGAACGGAATTAACATGTAAATGGAACGTAGTTGATATATCAATGTTAATAAGCGTAAAATATATCTATTTGTAAATATTTAAAATCCTAAACTGAATAAACAAGCCATAAAAATATTTAAAATCTCAATTTTACAAATTAATACATCAGTTTATTTTATTATACTTAAGTAAATATGTTTTCTTTAAGCACCGACTTCTGCATTTTATGATTTTATTATAGGTTTAATACGCGAGAAAATAAAAAGAAAAGACAGAAAAATATATAATGATTCGAAATAATATAAAATAATTTATATATTTTTATCAGAATTTATTGGAGAAAATGGAAACGTTGGATTACTCTCCGACATTCCTCAATAACATAAACTGAAATCTAATAGAAAAATGAAGATTGCTTTCCTCTCCTTGAAACTGTTAATGAATGAAATGTATTCTACGTAAGAGAAACAAAGTTTCTTTTTAATACGTCAATAGAAAAGTGTATTATTGTCGAGCTGTTGGAATTTCATTTCCAAGTTTCTTTTTCTAATTTATTGTAATTAAATTTATGATTACATAAATTTGTATTCGCAAAACTCTTAAAACTGGATGCTTGACTAAAGAAATTTTCAAATTTCATTGGCAAAACTCATCATGATTGTGAAAATTAATTTAAATTTGAATATAAATTAATATTATTTTTATATAAATAATTTACATGTTTTTATCAGAATTTATTCAAAATATCGAAACGTTTGTTCCTCAATAACATAAAACAAACTATTAGTAGTAAAAAATATAAGTATTTTATTTGAAAAAGTAGTAAAGACTAAGTGTTATATCTATGTTTTTGAGTATTCATATTGAATATTGTTGTGTATACTGGATAAATTTTACTAAAAATCCAGTTTCAATCATTCGTCTACCCTTTACGAACACTTTTAAATGTTAGAAACTAGCAAAAGATATTGAGTTTTAGGACAATTTGTGGATATTTCTAATGCATTTACCGGGTCAAAAGTAGCAAAATATGGCAAGGAAAATTTATTAACCATACACTCTACTAATTATGAAATGTATCTGTTATGTTAGTGGCTCACGAGAACTATTATGCCAATTGGATTAATAATATTGTGTACAGTACCTTATGGGTATAGTATACTTGTATAGTACAATACGAGACTTTTCCAATTTATCATGACTTTTTTACTCTCGTATTAAAAATATAATAAGTCTAAATTTCTTAAGGGACTGAAAATATGAAGATAATTATATGATGACAAAGTTTTACATTTGATCTCGTTGCATCTCGAAGAAGATTTTTATGAATTTCAAAATAATTATTTTATTAATTACACTTTAATATGTTGGAAAGAAAATCTTAAAATTTATGTGATTACCAGTTGGAATAATTATTTATCATGTCGATAAGATTAGTGGCCTCAATCGTGTTTCGATTAATAATTACCTCATAAAACTCTTTTGATGGTTTATCAGAATAGGAGACTTCATCTGGGTCACATTTCGAAAGAAGACGGCACTTTGGCTGGATAACAACTTGGAGGGACCCACCCAATTTCCAAAAAAATTTCCGCTTTTTAAGTGTATAGTTGTACAATTCTAATCACTGGAAATTAGATTAGTAGTGTTTCCAATTGTCCAAATTTATGATAAATTTTTAAGACTAAGTTTATAGGCCTAAGTATTTTATAACCGAGTGTTTCTATTCCTTTAATTTAAAGATATTTTTTAAGAAATAAAGTAAAAATTAGTTTGTACTCTTACTTTTTTTCTAGTTGTTGCAGATCCATTTTACAAAGGAGCTAAACCAGAAATATTTGCGTGCTTTACGAAGATCTTTAGCTTTCCTTTTCAGTAGCAGAATAGATTAAATTTTGAAAAACGATGACAGGACCAATGAGGTAGAGTCATAAACTTTCTAACGAGGGAGTTAACGGTAAAGAGAAGCAAAACAGCTCCTCTTCCACCCATACGGCTCGCTACGCTCTTAAAAGCTGAATAGGCCAAGTTCCCTGTTATGACTTCGTTATAGTCAAAGTTTATAAACTCGAATTAACATTCGACAAGCACAGAATTATTTTTAAAGTTATTTTCTTAACTCCCAAATGTTGCTTTTGTAAAACTTTCTAATTATCTCTATGAATTCGACATTGACAGTAACTTTTTACGTAGAAGATAAATTATTCTCAATATATATAAATGCAGTAATATTAAAATAACTAGAGGCTAGTCAAAAATGTTAGAAATAAGCCGAAAGTTTTAAATTCTTGTAACTCTTTGTTGTTTTTTTTATTATTATTTTTCTTGTGAATGAAAGTTGTAGTGCGGGAAGAGGGGCGAAAAGCCATATCTGTGATAATAGCGAAGCCGCCGGACTGTCTCTGCAATTAATGTTCCTCTCTTCCACTTAACGATCGGTGCATTTTCCTAATTACAACATCCAATTTCTCTTTCTACTTTAGGTTGATTGAAGCGAAAGCCCTCTATTGCCGAAATTGGGCCTGTACTACAGACGTTGGGCCGAAAACAAAAGGTCACTTTATTCTGGCATATTTGTAATTGTACGATACACTGTTTCATTCCACGTTTAAACTTCTCCACATTCTTCCGGATGGAGTTTTATTCTTGTTTTAGACGTCCCCACTGGTACCAGACCTTAATCACGAACATAAATAACTCGGCTCAGTTGTAGGCCTACAACTTGAAACTTATTCAATGGATATCATTTATGAACTATTACATTATTAACGCGATGAAAAAGGGAATTTGCATGGCGAATGTATGGGAGAAGGCCAGCTGAGGTATTTCACATCGCAAAACTCTGATTGGATTGTGAATAATGCAAAAGGTCCCCGGGTTGCTCTTCTTCTTCCGTAACCCTTATCATTAAGTGAGGATCTGTATGTCGGAGGGTGGGACCGTAACACGTGTGGGCCACTCGGCGCCCTCAACTCTAATGGGAGGTCTTCGTGCAACTATCTCTCGTCCGGATTGGTTTTATTTCTCCAAAAAAGGAGATTCGTTGCAATATTTTCTAGTTTGGGTTTCCGCGGATAGAAAACTCTCCGAAAAAAACTGAAAAATAAATTTGTAGAAGCGAAGTGAGGGAAGAGTTAAACGAAATCTTCAATGGTCCTTACATAGATGAACATGATCACGCACGATCAGCTTCGCTTCTTCTATTTATAGAAGCAACTTTAATAGGACACGTGTCTCGCTGCACAATTAATAGCTGTACTTTACATGAACATTAACCCTGGCATTAGCTACGCATGCCTAAAGCTTAATTTCTTTTAAAAAAAGAAAAAGAAGAGAGATCAACTGAGAGGAAGAAGAAGAAAAGATAGTTATTTCTAGCCATCCTCCTTCATTTCTTGCTTTCGTTTCAATTTTTCTTAGACTTTAATCTTTCTTTTTCGAATTACGTGTCTCAATTGTTTTCGAATCACGTCTTTATATTAAAAAAAAAAAAAAAAAAAAAAAAAAAAAAAAAAAAAAAAATTCATTGTGACGTTTATCTCATAGTTTTTCTTTATTTATGACGTGAATGTTCGATATAATTGTCATCCGCCACAAAGATATTACTCCATGCTGCAGTGACAGATGATATTTTATAATCATTTTAATGATTTACATCTCGGAAGATGATCCAATTCTCGATTAATATTTTCAGTCAATGCAATAGAGATCAATTATATATAGGCCACGAAGGCTTACATTAATTCTTTCTTTTCTTTAACAGAAATATTAAATATGGAATTTTTTTAAAAGTAAAATAATTATATAAATTCCTGTCATAATTTATTATTATATGTAGGACATAATCCAACCCTTCAGGCATACTTTATTCCCAAATTTTTTTCCTCTCTTAATGTCTACATTAACAATTAGGGTCTAATCTCTTTCTTATCGTAACTTAAGAGTTAATATCCCTTATATTTTTCAAATAATAAATCTATAAAAGTATTTTGTTTATATCAATCAAGCCCTATAATTATCTATAAGCACAAAAATCGCATCTATAATTATATAAATTGCAATATAAGTCTAAATATGGAGCGAAATAATTTAAATTACATTAAAATAAAATATTAAAAAATGAAAGAAGAAAATACATATAATTTTTCATATAAATTGAATATTTTTTTATTTTTTTATTTAACAAGTTTATAGAATAGAAGCGCTAAATGTGTATTACAATTCATCGAATATTTTCTCATTTAAAGAGCAAAATGTTTTAATTTATTCATTTAATTTTGTGAAATACTTTAACATACTTTAAATACCTTTAAAATATTATAAAATTAAAGTTTATTGTGAGCTTTACCTTAGTTTTTCAAGTATATTTACTTGTAAAACCTTTCAATACATAAGCAGCATATTTTAATGCTTCCTTATGTATTGAACAGTACTAGAAAAATGCATAATTCGAGCAATATTTAATTAAGTATTTTTTATATTTATTTAATTAACCTAATTCTGTATAGCATTAATTGATGAAGAATTTAGAAATTGCAAAATGAAGATCTACGGTTTGCGATAGAAACGAATAATTATCAGATATTTGTTTTTAAATGCGATAAGCAAAATAGTTTCATATAAATAAAGTATTTTTTCAAAAAAAAAACTGAAGTATTCTAAGAGAATTTAGATTTTATGCGCATTTACAATGGAAATATTCACAGAAAATATCAATAGTTTCATATTTCGATCATTCAAATGCGCTTTTAGATCATTTTACATTTTAAGATAATCATGAATTCTATTTACATAAAAGGCCTTTGGAACCGTAATCCTTTCTCGTCTTTTAATTTCACCGAAAAACTTTGTAATCCTATGTAAAAATTTCAAATTTTGTTATAAAATTTTCTCTTTTTTTTAAAAAAAAAGAGCACTATTAACTTACTTGATTCAATTTTTTACAGGCAACCACTCAATAATACGCAGGCACAAGCGCTGTTAAGAAACAAAAACATTACGCTATTAAAGTTCCTTTTCTGAATGTTGTTATGTTTTATTCTGATTAATTTATTTAAGAGGATTGTACGCTATTTTTTATTGCCGGATTTTAATTATTGTAATCACAACTAACGAAATCAGCGCTACTTATTTCAATGTTGATGATTTTTCATAAATTTTAATTGTAATAACTTCAACCGACGGAAAAATCATAAGCGAAACTAAATAAGTTTTTTTTTTTCATTGATTTTAGCGTTATATTTTCAAAAAGAATAAGTTAAATCATTTAAATTTCTTTTAATATTACTTTCGCATTATTGTATTTAAGATTAACTCATTTATAATTAATTTATGCTCAACACATAACGTCGAACTAACTGAAATTTATTCATAATCCATATTTCTCTTTGCATTAAATTCTTCTTCTATTTTCTAAATTAATAATTATCGATCAAAAGTATTAAAATTTAATAATTATGACGTTTACATTTAAACGTGTTCATATTTAACCCCTGTTAATTGAAGAAAAATATGAATTCGCACGTCTTACGTTTATAAGAATGTACTAAACTTTAATGGAGTGAATGCTAATGTTAAAAAGTTTATATTATAATTTAATTAAGTATATATTAAATAATTTTCTAAGACATATTTACAGTCCATTACGTTATTTTCATAATAATTATTTGAATTATATTGATATTAACCTATTGCGCTTTCGTTACTGTAAGGGCTGCTTATAAATGTTTTCTTCATTTAAAAACATTCATAAATACATATTTCGCAATTATTATTAATAAAATAAGTAATTTCGGATAAAGTGATAATGTTTTTCTTTCTTTTAAGCAAAATAATTCGTATGAAAATTGATATTCTTCGATAAAATATGCCGCATTCCGATAGATACACATAGGCATAACGCCTATTAAACAAGCTTTAAATACTTTATAGACTTGTTTAAATTAGAAATGGCTGCTAATGTATAGATTATAATACGAAATTGTGCCGTATAAGACAACGCAAATCATTCATTTCGCTTATTTACGCCGATGGTTGTTCAGAAACTGACAAAGATGGGAACATTATCCTAAAATAGAATAGAAATTACATCTAAGTTTAATAGTCGAATATTAATTCGTAGCAAGGAACTAAAGAATATACCTTCATTAAAATATATCGAATAGGCCTACAATTATCTCAATACTTTTATTAAGTATCGTTTTTTCGAGTTCGTTTTCGCGGTGTAAATAAAAATAAGTACGGCTTAGCTTTTCGGCTCTAATTAATTTATTTTCTTTAGAAAACTTATAATATATAAAACGTATAAAACATTCTCTTATTTTTATAAAACTTCATATCTATTAGATCTCATTCTAACGTTCAATCCTTTCGAAAAATCTCTTTGTTTTTGCTTTGATTCTTTGAAAATATTCGTTTTCTCGCTCGTCTTCAATGGTAAAATTGAAAAACTGTTGTTTTTTTCACTTTAGATTATTATACGCGACTAAACAAAGCAGATTTAGTGTATTTAAGTGTAACCATTTAATCCAAATAAGCTTAGAAAAGTAACGATACGCCGTTTATCCATTATACTTAACGTTCTTAAAAGCCTGTCTCGTTTCGTTTAATATCTTCGAATTATATATTATTTGCAAAATATTTAAGATAAATATTATTAATTTAAAATATATAAAATACGAAAAATTTTATTTTTTAAACTTTGTTACAATAATATCTTGCAAAAATGTTGTATTGAATATTCGAATAAAAATTCATCCCGTTCAATTCTTTCGCCTTTTTTTTTTTTGGCAAATTTTCTTAAGATTAATTAAAATTTTAATATGCAACTTTAATTATTTCTGCAGTTTTTTCCCCTCTCATTTACTTAATACCGTAAAATATATTTACGCAACTTCAGCTTGAGTTTTACGCAAGATTATACGCTACTCAAGCCTATTGCAAAAACAGAAAACTCGCATAAAATTCTTCAAACGATGATATTTTAATCAGCGGAAGAGTTAGATTTATTATATTTATAACATAAACGAATCTACTTTAGAAACAAAAATTGATAATTTAAATCATCCGAAAATCTAGAAGCATTCAGCAGGTATAACAATTTATTTCGGGAGCTTGTATTCAATAAACAGTATAAGAGCTACGAATATCTTAAATTAAGATTAAAGACAAGATTGTAGGATAAATTAATTCTTTTTCTAATTAAGCTCGCGAGTATTACTCGCATCTTCTAAGTACAAATCACTCGAAATATCTATGTTAAATTAAGTGAATAGGCCTATAAAGTTACTATCCACTCGTAAGCGTATTAAGCGTAGAACTTCTACAATAAATTATTAAAACGGAAGAAAAACACAAGATATTGATTTACGATAATTTAAAATTAAGATACTGGAATCTCCTTTTGTTTTAGTTGTTTAGTAATTTCATAAAATAGTTATGCATGAATGTGTTTTGATAGAAAGCCAAGATATTCGGCCGAAATGACCGAATGATTTTAAGTTATAAAAGCTTTTCAACAAAATTCTTTCTATAATTTCAATAATGATACAGCATTTCTGACTTGCAATATTCAAAAAATGTTGACCATTTCCACATTTACGAAGGAAATTGCTTCAAAAATAATTGTAGTATAAGAATGAGTAGTATATTATTTTAACAAAAAATATTTCATTACTAATATAATAAATTCATGCTTATTATCAATACCTGTGCCATATTTTTCATAATATAACTCATTTTTATGAAATGATAATGAAATTTACTTGTAAATAAATATTGATTTAGTATAAAAAGCGTTTTTTTTTGTTTTTTTTAAATGAAAGACTAAGTATAAAATGTAATAGACTATATCTATTATTGTATAGTTCTAGGCCTTATAATCTTTGCTAAAATTAAATTAAATTCATTAATTTAATTACAGTAAGAAAGAATTTACAGAAAACTTGTTAAATTCTATTCTCTTTCTTTATTTTTTCCTATACGTTGAAAGATATTTATTTTCAAAATGAAAAAGAAACTTTGAGCTTTTTACGTCTATAAAGTATTAAAGACATTTAAGGTTTTCGGGCCTGCTATATTATATTTCATCGAATTTATTTGGCAACGATACACGAAAGCTTCTGGTAAGATTCTGCCGGAATTCAATTTATAAATAAAATAAAAATTGATCGATTTAACTAGAAACTGGACAAACCTTTTGATTAAATTGATCGAAATATACAGAATCATATAAACTGTATCAAAGTTACACTTAGGTGCTTTATTTCTACCTCAAAATATTTCTGTTTAAATTGAGAAAACGAACGAATTCGAATTAGAAATTCTTCAATAACTCGGCTAGATCCAGCGTGTCATTGGAAAATTCGTTTTTCTGTAGTTAAAAAAAATTCTAAGCGAACCAAATGAAGGTATAAAAGATTAAAAAAAAACGAAAATAAAAACTTTTCTACTGCTTCTGTAGTGTAAAACTCAATCTCTCGTGCTTGCTTTAGGCCTTTTAGTTATTTTGCATCGCTAGAAGGCTCGGACTTTCGCATGTGGAGTCCAATAATTACCTTTTATTTTGTGGTGGGCACGCTAAACCGCAAAATTGCAGTTGTCAGTCGTTCATCCGTAACTTCCTGACTCAAGAAAATATTTTTTTTTGGGATACTTATCGAACAATATTTTAATTTTTAAACTGTAGTGCCATTCACACTGTAGAAATGTTACTTTAGTTTAGAGTTTCGTATTTTTCTCATCACAGAAATCCTGCTGTTCTTTAATGAATATTTAGTTTTTCAGTCTCTTGAAGAATGTTTACAGTTTATCCCAGATAATTGCGGAATGTAGCTCTTATGATATTTATTATCGTCTAACTGATGCATTTAACTGATAAATATAAAATTGTTTTCTTAATTAACGTATAATACGCACTTAAAATAGCTATAAAGTAGCTATTTTCCATCGTTATATTACATTAATCTCTAATTTTTCGTATATATAACACGAATATTATTTTATAATTTATTTATTTACATCTATATAGTTGAAGTTGTGTAAGATATAGGGTGAAAGAAAGTAGGATTTTCAAGTTTTCGACGGAAAAATTAATCTTAATAATAGCTTAACATCATCTGAAAATAACGTATTACAATTTACTCTTACGTAGCTTATGATTGAAGTAAAAAATAATTGTAAATCAAATTAAAATCTGACTAAAAATTCATGAAAGAAATGTCAATGGGCCAGTGATCCTCGATGGTATATCTTTTTCCGTATCTATCATCAGCGATCAGAGAAGTGAAAACGCAATTGGTTTACCACAATGTGTCGAAAACGCAAGAATTGCTGGGGAATTTGATAATGAGTACCCAATGACTGTTTTGGAAATTTTTGCCCCTAATAGGTTGGGTTACAAGCTGAGTATGTGAGAACCTCATGCGACAACATGGGATTTTAAAACGGATAAATTGATACAGGTGCAACCAGTAGAGGGCACGAATTGTAAAAATGCTAAAAAGAATCTCACGACATGTGACGTGACAATATTAGGGGACAGGAAACATGGAACTGTCGCTTAGCAACAGGTCAAGCATAATATGCGACAACATCCAGTAGAAGGGCCTTTAGATAAACCGGTCCAACGTGGACAGCGAAGGTCATGCACCAACAATGAGCAAATAAAACATTTGGTAGGTAATTACTTCTTGGAAGTGATTTCTCTTATTATTCTAGCGTCTTGTTGGCGTCCCGCCATTTTGCCTAACGATACTGAGGGGGCTGCCTCCAATTACAGTCACCCCCTCCATCAGAACCTTCACTGTATTTTCGATAGAGCGCGACTATTTTTATCGAATTCTTAGAAATTCACACTTCCTATTATCACCCAAGAAAATTCTGTGACATCATAACAGTTACGCGTGCGTAAATGGAATCTACCCGATAAGGCCTCTGGAGGTTGGGGCCCAAACTTTTGAACTTCTCTCCTCTTCTCTCGAAATAATTAAAATTCCTTACATTTAAAACTAAATCTAATTATATATATTAGTTAACACTATCAATTAATGATAATTAAGTAATATAAAACACGTAACACTCCCAATGAAATTCAGTTCTGAACACAGCCACATGCAATGAGATTCAAGTACAAGATAGCTCAAATATGTACGAATTAAACACATGCTATCACATATCGTGGCATGCTTCATATTTACAATTAAATTACCATTTAAACTGACTAGTTTTACCAATAAATACACACTTTAAATTTAATAAAATAATATACATTGTCGAATTCGCCGAAATGCTGCAGAAATTCGTGGCCTACTTTCTAATAGTGTAGATCTAAGGCATTAATACTAGGTCCTAAATACCCAGAAGACCTCGTCTACGTGTTAATATATGTGAACGAAACGAATAAATGCTTACTTAAAATAGGTTCCACGGCCGAAAAGCTTCTTGTCGACGCAATCTGGTACAATTTTTAACAATAAGAGGTCTATTTACAACCAGAAAAAAGGCTTATATTTCTAGGTCTAACAAAAGCATCACGCGATAGAAGCGAACAATAAACTATTGTCGGCAATTATTAGATATAAATTTTTTTTATTATAAATTGAAAAAGAATTAGTATAAGCATAATGCACATGAGGTCCCGGAGGGACGTTTAGGTGAAGTATTGTCCGTTTATCGAGCGTTTTAATAATTTAAACCTTTTCAACTTTTCTACACGAGTTTATGTGTTTGCAATTTTTATCGTTTAACTCAAAGTTAAATCTGTCACGTGATGGCTTTGCATATTCTTTCATACGAAAATTGGATAAGTAATCTCTCTATTATTATTTTTTTATTTTTCTTCTTCCCGAATTTGCGTGAGAACTCAACAGATGCAGATTGGTGCTCTTTATGACAAATTACTTCGAGAAATGAAAAGCAAAATTAAAAACCAAAAGGTCAAAGGTTAATAGTCTGGCTTTGATTCTTTAGGTGCGTTAATTCTCATTTAAAAACGAATGAAAATTATTATTGTAAACTCGAACATCTGCAGAAGAATTCATTAGAAAAAGGAAGAGATTAAACCCTGTTTGATCTCGAGTGTAAGTGAAAACAGCTTTATACAAGCTCAAAAGAAACCAAAGAAGAGGTGTTACGACTTGTGTAAAGGGCGTGTGCGAGTCAAACTTTATTAAGCCAAAAACAAACTCAAACTCATTTTCGGATTACTCTGACATTTTTATCCTTGAATTGAACAGGGAAATAAGATATTTAAATATAAAACCAATTTTATTCAAATTTAAGAATGTTGTCGCTAGTTAGGTCTTGTTAAGAATATTTATATTCATGCAAATTAGCAATATTATTTTTTAAACATCTATAAAACTATGCATGAGTGAGCTTCGGCATTTACAAAAGAGAAGCTCTATCTACGAAGCGTTATATCAAGCATATCAAACGAGTAAATAACTAAATAAAAACTTATCGTAAATTCTAAGAAATTTTGTAACATTTTGAAAGGAAGTGAGTACGAATTTTTTTTCGAAATATTTAAAGTAATAATTTTCGAATTATTTTCTTTTGGCGTAAATCAAAATTCGGTTAATTAGTTTGCAGTTCGGAAAGCAGATGGCACTACGAGTCAAAAGAGAGAAATTTGGGATTTTATCAGTTTAAAACATCATGGAAAAATGAAAAATTACTAAATCGAAAATTATCCGTCTAATAATAAGCGAATTGACTTAAAAAAATAATATAAAAATAGCAAAAAATAAAAAATAAAAAAAAAATTACGGAATAATAATAATAATAATTTAATTACTCGGATATCAATGAAAATTATATATTAATATTTTAATGATAATGTTTACTGTTATATAAAAGACAATGAATGTTTAAAGATAGCCCGAAGTATGCATCTCATCCCGTTGCTGTGTGTGGACGCCCAAAGGGACGAAAGTTGTTGACAGCTTGACAAACAAGCTTCGTCAAAGGATAAAACCTGGATGGAATTCATTAAAATATCATTTGATTGACGATGTTTTAAATAAATTTTAATCGAGTTTTCTCCACCATCGCGTAATTCCATATCAACCTTCTCTTAAGATTCACATCTTCAAGTCGGAGATATCTTTCCATTTAGCTACATCATTACAATGACATGCAATACATTTCCATCGTATAATTTTTTGTTTTTTTAAATTTTGCTTTATTAATTTTCTTTATTAATAAATAAATAAATAATATATATATATATATATATATATTATTTCATTTAAATAATTCTGTAAAATTTTACTCTCTCAATATTTTGTATTTGCGTGGATTTAAATAGGGGATGGCTACCTTTTGCTTCGTGGCATTACTTAAAAAGATTTGCAATAAAAAAATTTACGTCATCATTCATTAAATTTTAATTAAATATATATATATATATTACTTATTCTTTTATCTAAATTAATACGTGTACTTTTAATTAAATTTTTATATTTCTTATGCATGAAGTACAGTACAGTTGAGAAATTTTCGAATTGTTGCGTCTAATTTATTGAGAAATAGAGCCTATTAGGCCTACATATAGGGCCTATATTTATTTATTTAGCCTATGTTAACAGAAATTTTATCTTATTAACCATCTAAGTTAGTTTTACGAAGATCTTAAATGAGATTTATATTTTTGCATTTACATTGCTTATCGTTATTTTGTATAATTATATATAATACTTTAAATTTTTTATAACAATTATTTCCATAAATAAACATTTTTATGGATTTTTTCTACAATTTTTTTAAATTTTTCCGAACATCTTTTGCTTTATTCCTTTCGAAATCAGTTCAAAAAATAAATTATTTTCTGTTTTATTTATTTTTATCATTATTAATTTTTCATACACGCCTTCAATTTTTTTTATGTAAGGCCATTCAATTTTTTTCAAATTTTTAATGATAAATTTAAATTACAAGCGAGTTCAACTTGTTTTTTTTTTCGACTGTTATTTACCGTATTTTCTTCACGTTTTCAAATACTTTTATTAATTTTTATTATTATTATTATCAGTTTTTACCCTAGGAAAGTAGTAAATAACAAATTATTACTGACTTACGACTGATTAGAAGGAGCTTTGTCAATATCCCATTAGCATACCCTATATACACACAGCGTATTTGTCGAACAGAAAAGAGCCAGTCGTTATAGCGACAAATGCAATTTTTGTCAACACGCATAAATAATTGGCCAAAACAACAATTATCGATAATATACGCTCACTTCTGTAAATTAGTCACAAGCCACTTAATTATAAAATCATTAACGACAAATGTCAAACCAAAACTTCGATGAGTTTTAAATATTTTATTAACTTTAATAATAAGTCATTTTTGAAATTCGATATGAATTATATTATTCTATAGAGAATAAAATATATATTATTCTAGTGTTGTATGTTATATATTATTTTTCATGTAGTGAATAGCGGCAGATTAATGCTTAAACTCTCCTCTTGCGATTACTCGATCTTAAATGTCGTAACTAGGCCTATTGAATTTAGATTTATAATTAAAATTTCCCGTAGTTTTGAAACTGCATTGAGTTAGGATTTAAGTTGAAACGGATTTTGGAAGAAATGTATTAAATGAAAACAAAATATTCACTTACCTACATTGAAAACCATTGGTAATCGGTTGTCAGAGCGAAATACGTATGTAGGGCAGTGGTAGCCTATAGGCCAACTGGAAAAGTGTCTCCTATGTCAAATGATGTGAGTTTTATCACAATAGCATAAAGACAGGTGGCAATTTCCTCCGTAATAACATCTTGTGTACGGGACAGGTGCGACATGTGTCGCCCTCTCGATCTGGACACGGGTCAATCACTCAGCCCTTGCCCTTTTTGCTTAACGCTTCTCGGAAAAACACTCGCTGAGACTTTTCCTCTATTGTTTATTACAGTGGCTTTTATCACCTCTTTTTCTACTCTACCAGCTTTAAATTCTCTCAAGAGATTTACTCGGAGAATAGACTAGATGAGAAATTGCTTTTGTGTGGTTTACACCTCTTTCTAGTGAAATATCTTCTTGTTTTTACCTTTTTTTTAAAGGCTTTTTCGCTGTAACGTTTTATTTTACCAGTGTCTGGCCTACCGAAAAGCCCTGGAAGGGAAAAGAGCCAATTAAATTGTAAAATTCTCATTAAAAAAATTTTATATCTGCAAAAGTTCCGCCAAGAAATAGTTATGTTTTAGAGACATTATAACTCTACAGACTATAGTTGTAAACTTATAAAAAGTAATAGTGTAATAGAATGGACAATTAAGAAAATATCTATTTCAGATTATTTAAAATGGCGTAAAATTTTTAATGTCTTTTTTCTTTAGTTATTGATACATAAATTGCAATGTAGGATTTAATAATATGTGAATTTTCCTAAAAATTAAAATTATGTAAGAATTGAAATAAATATTTTCTTAAATAATTTAATTGGAAATTATTATTTTACTGTATTATGAACTCTGGCATGTATTTAATTGCGTAGAGAATACAAAAGACGAAGTCTTTACTAATAAATAAAATAAATAACGTTCTGAAAATTCTTAAAGTTTTAGAAAATTGGATTTACGATTGATAACTTAATGTAATAGTTAAGTACATTAAGAAACTTAATGTTAGAGAAGAAAGAACAAGAGAACGAATATATGCAACTAAACTTTCATTTCTCCGAGCGAAGAAAAGACTAAGAGGTTTCTAGTCAACCTTTGCCAGGAAATTTAACGTAAAGAGTTTTGTTTACATAAATCCGAGTCTAATCAAGCAGAGAAGAAGACATCAATTTAAAAGAACATTATTGACAAGTGCATCTATCGAATTCCATTGGTCATATATCAACTTGACATAAGTAATGCTGCACTTCTGCAAATCCTTTCTTCACCACTCCTTAATCAATAGTGTAGCAAACAAACAAAATCAGTTCCTTTTCTTTTTTAAAATATTTTTCTTCTTTTTATAAAGCGGAGAACATAAATTTAATCCATCCGATCGATATCACATGATTGCTTCTCTACTCCGTTCTAGTGTCACTACCTATGTAAGAGGAAAATTTTCTTTTTCAAAAATTCGATATACTGCACAATTCTAAATAAAATTACACGATGAACCCGAAAACCGGCTGAAAAATATATTTAAATAAAAATTATATAAGTAAGTTTTTTAAAATGTATCTGGATTTACAAACAGTTCAGAAACACTCTCTTACAGGAGGTGATTCTTTTGTTTTATAACCGTAAAAATGTCTTAAAATGTTACTAAATTACGCTAAAAATTAACTTTTATTCTGTAGAAATTAATAGAAATTCAATTTTTTTAACGTTTTATAATGTAATTTAAACAAGAAAGTTTAAAAAATTGCGATATATTTCCTTGTAATTGTTTAAATATCTATTTTTTTTTAATTAATAAACATTTTATTAATTTTTCAGAATATTCAACCTCTAATGAAGCGTGCATTCTACATAAATGCCTTTTCAAATGGCCTTTTAACATCGATAAAGGAAAATTCTTGTATTATTATCGGTAATTTAATCTAACTAATTATAGAGATTAAAATATAAAAAAAGAAGTTTCAAGATAATTATTTAAAAGCAAAAATTAAGGAATTATTTTTATTCCTATACCGATTCCATACATTGGGCATTGATATTGCACATCACATTTACATATACAATGCGTTATTACGTAGGCTTTCATTAGTTATGGCATTAGAAAATGTTATGCAAATTATTCATAATGGTGTTTTGAATTATGAAATATTTTAAAGAAATTTTCTTTCCTTAAATTATGTATTTAGAATTTATTCAGGTCGAGATTCCAATAGACAAGTCAATTGCTATAATCGGTTAGAGGAAAGTTCGATAAATATCAATGCCTTTTTTTCTAACCTACTTAAATAAATTTTATAAGAACATAAGGTCATACTTAATTATATTATAAATAATCGCTTATAAAAACATTTGACGTGAGATGTTGTCTACAGTCCTAAAATTTGGCAATGATCTCTCTCCTGTTAAACTCATTAACATGTAAAGGTACTGTTCTAGGTCTACATTTTTGATAATTAAGAGAACTGTATTCAATTTCTTAGTTATATGCGACAGTTCTCATCTCTTGTATACACTTCAAAACAGTCCTTAGAAGGTTTTTAATATTTTGTATATCAAAAAGAATATTGTGGATTTAATCTAAAAAGTAAAGAGGATCTTTGTGGAATTTTAGGACACACTTAGAGAGATTGTGGGCCCGTTACTAAAACGTAACGGAAGAGATGGTTAAATCATAAAGGGCCGGAAGGGATGCGCACACAAAAGGGCCTTGCTTCCTCCTCTACCTCCCAAAAGGTAAAAAGAGAAGTGGAAAGAGAAGAATTTCAATTGAAAGAGCTAAAGCAAGAGTGAGACGGGCAAAGTTGGGGTTTTACTTGCGCAATTATGTCTAGAGTTAGCTATAATTACAACGTGTTGCAGTCTGGGCGGCAGTGCAGTTGAAGTCGACGACAGAAGGGGGAACGTAACCCTCAGGCAAGTCTCTATTGTCCACCGAGCTGGAGACACGATTTTCTGGGGCGTAATTTTAGAATTTTTGCGATTACAGCTCTTCTCCATATCATTAGAGGTAGCACGGGCGCCAATCTGGTACCGCTGTGGTTATTACCTTGGCCCTATCACTTTCTCATCTTCTGCCTCGTCTAGACTCTCCAAAAATTATCGGTTAGGCCTTCACGTCATTTAGCCAAATCTATCCAATGTTCTCGGTATTTTTTAGGCCTCGCTTGCGGTTTTTCTTCGCTTCTTCTAGCATCGATTAATGGAATTAAATTTACCGACCAATTCGGCTTTTCGGCGCCACCAAAATTTAATTTCCATCGCTAAAGAATTTCTATTCGACTTAAGTAAACGGAGCGAAAGGCCTCGTTCCCGGAAAGGCCCCCGGGAATCATTCCAAACAAATCTTTAAAGCATAGAAGGTGAGTCTGACGACAGAGTTACTTGTAATGCATCCGGTAGCATGTACTGTACATCAATCTCGCAGCAGCGGCGCGCATCAACAGACATCTCAGGTTGCATCGCTTTATTTAGACTGTAATGATCAAAAGAGTGTTGTATCCGCTAAGATGAATTAGTCTCTACAAGTGTCAGCACTTCATTTTTTTCAGTCTGCAACACTCGATCGGAGGCAATACAAATCAGTTAAATCCTGTTTTTATAAACTAGTCTCGCTTTGCTGCAGATACAAACATAATAAAACACTACACTCTCCATTCAAAATGCCAGAAAATCATTTTTATAAGTATATAGTTTGATGTTACACAATATAAACTGAAAATCTTTCTCTTTGACTTGTTATTTAATTAAATCCGACGTTATAAGTCCCATAAATTTAGTCTCTATTTCTCGACCGGCCTACGGATTTTTGTAAAATATAAGCCAAATTCGTATACAATTTCTACATATCTATAAAGTTTTCAGCTAAAATACAATATTAAATCTGACAGATAAACAGATCTTGAAATTCAAGAAGCCGTTTTTACGGTTTAATTAACTTACAATAAGCGTTTTTAAGAAAACAACACTATAACTGATAGACTTAGGCCTCTTATTATTTCAGCAGACACTTAAGTTTATATTTGTCTGGTGAAAGATTTTATTATAGAATAATAATAAGAATAATAATTTCTAATCATTAGATCATCTTGTCTATAAGACTTACACTGAAAATAATTTTACAATTTTTAATAAAAGAATTTTAATTTTGTTATATTATTCTTAACACGTGTATTTAAATGAATAAAGATCAGAAAATCGGAAGAAAAATAAAGTGAATTTTTAAAATATTAAGATAAGCACATGTTTCGTTTGTAAATAAAATCGCATTAATTTCAGTGATGCGAACGATTGCCTAAGAATATCTTAAACAAGCTATTGTGGGTTATAATAAAGGATACTATTACACGAACAATTTAAGTTTAAAGCGCGGATCTGTATCAAGAACAAATAATTGGCATGATGTAGACCAAGGAGGCTCATTAGAGCCTATTCTATCGGTCGGATTAAGCCCATAGGGGGTGCTTGGTCGACACGTGGTATACAATTCGTTTCCTAGGAAACCAATCTGAATAGTAAATAAGATTTTAGATCTTATATTTTATATTAAATTCGATTGGATTGACTAAATTCCTATCGTACTTGCAGATATTAACAGAGAATGAAGTTCGATTTCAATTAGTATTTCGAATGTCATTAAAAAAATCGGTATTCTCACTTCTAATATAGTAATTCCGTATTGTATAAATTCAAAATACTGATTAAACTGATAGAAAAACAATTAAATAGGTCTTTTATTAAATTTTAACTTCAGTAATTTATAACAGTGTAATTAGGGACGATATATATATATATTTGGCAAGTTAGAACTTTAAAATAGTTTAATTAAATATAAGTAAATACTTTTAAGGGAAAAGTCAGAAGTTTTGGCCTAGTTTTAAGTGAGTACTATTAAAAAATAAAGAAATAATTTAATAATAATGCCTAAGTTATCATTTATTTCATTAATTTATTTCAAGTAATTATATATAATTTTTATTTATTGTTTTTAATTAGTTTAAAAGTGTTGTATAGAAATTCTGCTGTGGATTATTTCGAATATAAAACAGAGTTTAAATAATTAATATAGAAAAACAAATGTAGACTCAAAAAATAGATAAAATCTAATTAATTTATGATAAATATACTCTAAACAGACGGTATATAAATAATAAGTGAAGAATAATATTACATCAGAAACACTCCTGAGTTTTTACTTTTTAGTACAAAAAATAAAATAGTTTCATTTGACACACGAGCATAAACTAACAATAACATATACACAAGTAAAGTCGGACTTACCTGAAGGAGCAGAGTCTATAGAATTGGTGAACCCCCCGAGGTCCTCCTTCCTGGCCGAAAAGCAGAGATGGAAGGTGAAGTGAGCATCACAGGCGGTTTATTTGAAAGCAGACAGAGGAAAGTATGCAAACAATTTGCCAAAAATCCCTTTTTCATTTCTCCCTTTTGAGAGATTCCTTATTGATCCGTAGTTTTCTCCAGTTGCGAGGGTTCCGCCCCCAACACGAACGGAATGAAGTGAAGAGTATCTTCTACCATCTGTCGTCTCGGCAACTCAACAGCAAATTTCGACGATGGCATCCGCTACAAACTAAATACGCTTTGATTGGACTGTACTTCTCCCTCTCTGCTGGCGGGTTTGTGGTGGGCGAAATACACGCGAAATTGCCGCTTTCGTCCCGAATTAAAACTTAATGAATGATGTGGAATGTTAGCAGTGCTTATGATGTTCTCCCCAGAGGTATTTTGCCTTCCACCCATCCAGGCATTGTCTTGTAAACCTCGCTCAACATCTTGATTTATCGCGGATTAATCCGATTCATGACCGAATTTCTAAGCTAATTTGACCGTTTTCTCTTAAAATAACCTTAAATTTCATTTTACAGCATCCAATTAACATGCGAATAGGTCGTAAATTTTAAACAGATAAATACAACAAATAAGTAGTAGATTTTATATCTAAATTTGAATTAATTACTCGCAAATTTTGTACAATATCATGTAATTTTCATATTAATTTAATAACAATTTCCATTAATTCGAAATCATACATTAATATAAATAAAAAATTTTAAATTCACTTTATACGCTCGTTACAATATTTAATTTAGAGAATGTTTAGTAATGTTAATATAAAGATTGTATTAAAAGTTTAAATTCGTAAATTTCAATTTAAATCTTAATTTTTGCATAATATTCCTAAGAGAGAATGTTTTTTACAGTTAAAACATTAGATATACGGGATAAAATATAGAAAAATTTTAAGTATTAATTTCTTAATTAATGAAGCTGAAACGTCTCTGAAACAAGCTCATTTATTTAAAATATAAAAAGAACTATTATATTTACACAAGTTAAATTTAAATACAAATTTTCACAAGTGTCTCGCGGTGGTTTCTCTCATCGTATTTTATCCAGGAGCACTTTAAACTCAGGTAAACATTTGTGCACTTTGTTTTTTTTTTCATCCGGGGTAACTTGGCATCGAAAATTAACGTTGGAAAAAAGGAGCAAAGGCAGGGGCGACGCTTCTCCTTTAAAAAACGTTAAAGCAATGTTAAAAGGGGGAAGGGAAGGCAAAGCAGCTGCCATGTTTATTTTCAGGCGTCTTTCATGGAGTAACAAAGGTCAGTGATTTGAGAAAGGGCGATCACACGCTGCGCTTCTTTCTGCTTTCACCGCATTTCGGGAGAAGCTATTGAGCGAAGGAGGGTGAGCGTCCATTGATTGGTCATCACCACTTTTCATTCGAGTTAATTAACCTGAAATTCACGCTTCGTAACTCTGTTTTGGGAGGGGAACACCTCTTCTTCTCACCGCAACCGTTGCATAAGCTCTGGCTTGTAGTACGACTGCCAAGTGTCGGGCCGAACTTACTCTTTTGTGTCATAAACCCACACTTGACAACTTCCCCGTGAAAATTATAGCGATGGAGACGTCATCAATTATGACGTAATGGACACGTCAAAATTTTTAAAATGAAGTAGGTGCTTTTTCCTCTATATTATTTCGTTTTCCTTTCTCCAAAGGCCCGCTATTTATCTTTATGAACCACCCGTGTATCCTATAAAGCCTTCTAAGGTCTAGAGAACTTCCTACATCCATAGATTCTCCTAAATGAACTTTTCAATCTTTCAATTGACACTCGTAAATTTCTAAAACCTCTCAACAAATAAAAATAATTCATTATTCCTCAAGTTCGTTTGTCTTCTTTTGTTATTCACCCCTTCCTTCAAATAAATTCCTATTCAACTATTTCTTATATAGTTATATAATATAAAAAACCCTAAAAAATCTCAAATAAAACGTTTTAATAAGATTATTTCTTACCCAAAATGCTTTAATGGATTATGATTTTTGAATATTAAGTTTTATCTCTAGTAAATAAATCTTTTTATTACGCTAAAAAAGTAATTTTAAAATAAAATATATTTTGAATTGTTAGTAAAGATTCAATTTATAGGATGTTTAATATAAATATAAAGCAGAATTAAACAATAAATGAAGATAGTTGAAGGTTTTCGAATGTAATAAATTGTCTAAATGTTGGAGTTTCTACAGTAGTCTGTGGAATTCAATGTCAGTCTACATAACAGTGTGTTGTCATTCAGGCTTATTTTCAATTTCTTCTTATAAAACTCTAGAAAAATTTATCTTTCTAACGATTTTCCAATAAAAATAATATAAATTATAAGCAGAAACAACAGCGTTGTTACTACATTATCCTAGCAAATTCTTTCAAAATAGCTTGCTTTGAATTCGCGAGATTTTATACTTTTTAAAAATTTTACATGCAAATTTTGTTAGAAAGATTAATAATAAGTCCAATTAATATATTTTTAAAAAATACACTTTATAATTACGACTGAAATCGCGGCTTTCCGTTTAACGAAAACGGCGAATCGTTCATCCTCTGGAAAAAATAACAATGAACCTTTAATGATATAAACAATTTAAAAAATTGAATATTTTATCTACGAAAAAGTTCAGAATATATCTGAAAAGAAATAAATTGAAGATTAATAACGTTCGTATATGAATTTTGGATAAATAGACGGCCTACATACTACAGAATATTCAAGTAAGCCTAGTTTATGCGTGTCTCGAGTTTCATAAATACGAAAAACACATTTTAAAATGACGTTCGAGCTTTATTTAATATTAGTTTACGCATTAATTAATTTAAAATGACTTAAATTTTTCTCGTAAAAGAATTATTTTATTACGAAGGAATAACAATGTCAGTTAACTAATGTTAAGAAAAACAAAGCGCTAAATTAATGTATATTGAAGAGAGACTTCGGTCTAATATATAAAAATAATATATTTGTATCTGAACAAGTGCCTAGTGATGAAGTCTGTATTATTATATCTTAGATCGGTCAGAATAAAATCACGAATTTTTTCTCTTATAAATTAGCTATATGAAAGTTTCAATGTGTGATAACCCCTCATAAATAACTACTTTACGATACTAAAAGATTGAGCTTAATATATAAAGAATTTTTCACCAAACTAAGTTAAAATTCGGCCTGTTATACAAATAAATTTCTGATTTTACAGGTTTTTAAATGCTTTAATCGCATACACTACATTTTATAATTGTAAAACCTTAATATTAAGAGTAAGCTACACAGCTATATTTTAATTTTCCATACTTTAGACTATTAAACTTATCATAATAAATCATAAAACTATTAAAGTTTAGACTTAACATTAATTTGAATTCATTGTATTTGACTATAGTTTTGAGAAATTTTCTAAAATTAAATGAATATAGTTTCATCTATTGAGCATTCTTCTTGATTTTATCTAAACCTTTTTCCGAATAGAATTCTCGATAAGCTTATCAGACGTTTTAAATCTAAATTTTCACATATGTGTTTAACTATATTCGAGATTTTCTTAAGATTTCTACAAACTATTATAGATAACACTTATAGATATTAATAAATCATTTGTACTTTATGGTCTATATTTTAGAGTTCAGAATAATAACTTTTTGACATATTTTACAGATTTATTCGCTTCATATTAAGGGCAAAGTGCAGTCGAGTAAGTCAAAATATCTTTCTGTAGTGATCCTTTACGGATGATAAAACGGTCCATTCATCCATAAAATGTATAGAATTTGAAAGATTTTCGAGTAAAATTTACGAACTTTATACACTTATAACGACAGAAGTGTACTTGTAAAATAATAAAGCTTTATAAGAAGAGGAATTCAAATTGTTTTATTTGTAAAATGTTTTACAAATTATAATAATTAGCTCACAAGATTCAAAAGGAAGAAAATCTTTTCATTTCAAAGAGCATTTAGATATTTATTTTTTAAACTCTTTTATTCCTCTTTAAATCATATTTTTGTATAAACAAAAAGCTATTTCAGAAACTTAAACTATTAACTTGTAATAGCTTATAAGCCTATAATTAGGACCTTAAATCAAAGACGACTTCAGGCATTCGTAAAATTCATTTAAGCTTGACAAGAGAAGAGTTGCTCGCTTTTTTGTTCTCGTTTTGGAAAAGTCCCAAACCCCCTTTTTGAATTCCTTCCAAGTTTGAATGTTTCTGTTAGTCTTTAGATTCATTTCAGATAATTATTTTTTTGTTTACTTTATATAATTTTAAGGTTTTTATTTCCCGAAAAAAAGAGGAAAACTGAAAGAAATCGATGCTTAAAAATTGAATTCTACGTAACTTTTCCATCGTATTTTTTAAGTTCTTGTCGAAATTGTCAATTTTGTAATTGCAAGTCGATTACGCGAAAACTTTCTACCTAATTTTCTTTTACTCATTAACTAGTTTAAAATACATAAATTTTTATATTAAACTTGTAAAATTAGGCTAATCTAACAGGATTATGAGCGTATATTTTAAACAAATTTACGCGTAACATATTAGAATGAGATGAAGAGTTATCAAATTTTGATAAATTTAATAAATTAAGGGCATCAAGTGCAGAATTAACCACATATTTGATTAAACTATAACTTATGCGAGAATTATATTTAACATCAACGTAAGAGCGAATCTATTTTTGAATCGTATAGAAATGTGACTGCTCATTTGCATCGTTACTTTCTTAAGAACTCGACGACATAAAAAGAGAAATTTTCCGAGTAACGGGAATAGGTCTATTCCGTTTTATAGGTGCAAATATGATTTTCTCTTTACAGAATACCAATCCCGTTACTTGGTCGTCTCTTACTCTACAAGCGCAACTTTCCTTCCGATCAAGCTAACGAGGGCGTTTGCTTCGTATCGAATTATGGGGCATTCTATCAATTTCTACATTGGAGTATCGGTATTAAGTTTTTGGCAGTTGATTTTGAGCGATGGTTACACTCCAGAACCTGTTAATCAAGGAGTAGACGGAGGTCTTGAAGTGACAGTTGAGAAAATTAACTGTACCACTTATCAATTCGCGGGCGGCATGTACACAGCCTTACTGACATATATGACAAGGGTTGCTGTTTGTTTTCACGCCGGATGTACCGAACGTGCGTGGGCCAGACAGCTGGGCCAATTCTTGATCAC
Organism: Centruroides vittatus; assembly: GCF_030686945.1. NCBI lineage: Eukaryota > Metazoa > Arthropoda > Arachnida > Scorpiones > Buthidae > Centruroides > Centruroides vittatus. The sequence continues at coordinate 787,388 of NW_027122603.1, read as the reverse complement.
GTGACGTAAGAGCTGACACCCGAAAATGGATGGTACGAACTTGAGTCATTTGTAATCGTCAGTGTGCCCTCCGAAATTAAAATGCTGTTAAGAATGAGATCTCGGGCGTGTCTTTATTCCAAGCCACAAGAGAAATGTACACTTTTAAAGGAGTCTTTTAAATTTCATAAATAGACGACAGTTTTGAAAACTGAAAATTGATACGGGAATAACTTTCTAAATGCTTACGTTTAGAACTTCTCCCAATTTATTTTACTTCTTAAATTTCTAGAAGTTTTCGCTTGAACTTTGACTTTCTTAGTCCAAGGTCTACTTTTATATTATGATTTCTCAGGAGTCATAGAGAACTTGAAAAATAACATTTTTGCTAGTCGAAATAATCTGTTCTATTTAAGTTATATGTAGGCTATCATTAAAATGCTTTCATTCTATAAAAAGAATACAATGTCTATTTTTATTGTCTGTACAAATAAATAAATATTAAGATGACTTTTAGATCTAAGAAGTGTGTTTGATGATTTATGCTTTATCAAATCTACTACTTAGATCTTATTTATCGATCTGAACAAGCTTGAAATTGAAATTTCTGTGCTAGCAAATGAATTCGAGACGATTTGAAAAAATGCATTTTTTAATTGCTCTATTTTCTTTTTACAGACATTTTACTAGGTCGTAAACTGAGGTTTCGCATGTTATCTACATATCAAGCGCGAGAATAAGCTGAATTTGTTTAAGCAATTTTGTAAAAGACCTTTGCTATTTTTGTAATATCTCATTTCTATCGACAGGGATTCTTCCCTTATCACGAAGCAACGACACAACAGTCCTAATTAAGTCTTACTTTAAAAGTTTGCATCCAATTACTCCCAAATGCCTAATCTGGACATGATTAGACTACCTAGCTTTCTCTCGAAGCGTAAAGCAGCAGTTTGACAGACATGTGACGTTCGACCCCTGCCACGTCACATGTTTGTGATTAAAGAAGCTTTCCTTCCTTGCTCTCTCTCTCTCTCTCTCCTCGCGAAACCTATACCGAGACTATTTTTTTTTCTTGCTTCTCCTTTCTGCATGTAACCTTACCCAGGGTGTATCTAATACAGCAATTCTTCACCTAAGGGCCCGTTGTTACTGTCACATCGACTCTGTTTACGCTTGTTCACAAGTTGCTCAGTGTTCCTTCTTTCTAAAACATTGTTTGACTTGTTTCCTCTCCATTTTTCAAACTTTTCTTATCCACTTCAGCAACTCCGTGAGTAATGAAAGCTTTTCTATACCAATCTGTCAATGGAAACCGTAGTAAGCATCGTTCATTAGTCCTTTTAGCACTGACTAATTTAAAGGTCAAAGAGATTTCGCGTTTTAGTCAATGTTCCATTATTCTTTAAAGAAAGCCGAAGTTTTTATATACATTTTTGAAAGTGAATATTTTTAAAATAATATGATTTCTCGCCTTCTTTTGTTCTATATTTTCTATACGATGCCAAAGAAATGTCCAACTATAATTTCGGAAAAGAAAGCGCTTCGAAGTCCATAAAAAAGAAACGAAGAACTTTGATTAAGAGTGCATGAGAAAACGATTATAGGAAAGTGAAGGTCGTAACTACTTTCTTGTCATTGGCCACTTAGAAAAAACACAGACGTGCCGAAATAGGGCCTATAGGCTAATAGTGACGACACCTCATCAACCGTTACAAAATACATCCCAGAATGGTCCATTAGTGGCCGAAATGTGTATCTGGCCTCTTCGTCGATTTGAGTTGTGTTATGAGGTCTGAACCCCTTGCACCTTCTTTTTGTTTGGTAATTGTAAGCTTAAACGTGCAATTCATTCCTCTAGTAATTGTATCCGCCATCTTTCTTAGAAATTCTAATTAAAATTCCTAGCGTGTCGTCCCCCTCTGGAGTGTGCCTCTACACATGTTTCATGTTGTTGACGTATTCTTTACTAGAGAAGAATCTATTTGATTTAAGAAAAATTCAATTTACCAATCCTGCTATAAGATAATTAATATAATAAGCAGCAGATTGTTAAATTAAAGAATTAAAATATTTCCATCAACTGGCTTTCATTCATATGCATATAAAGAAATAGCCTGCAGGTCCGAAGGCGTACTAAACCCGATGCCTTTTAACTTAGGGAAGGAGGATCTTTGCTTTCATAATAAGTAAACAATTATCTTCTGACCTTATAAACTCGGAAAAGACTTCTCAGCCCGCAGAAACCTCCCTAATAATAAAAGTGTCGGAGGTGGTTTATTATCCCGATAAAAGATCCGATAACAAAGCAACCGAAGAGGAGAATTGTCATATGAGGTTCACAGGTGTTAGAAGAGAAGGCTCGAGTGTTACCCGACACTCGTAACCTCGTAAGTAAGCATGGGAGGGTAGAAGGACCCGGGGAGGGATGAGACTACGTTAATGAGGTTTGGTGATGTGAAATATTTGCCAAGCCGGCACTTCCGTACTAGTGCTGTCAAATTTACTACATTTCTACCTTGTCACGGTGCTTGGCATCCAAGGCATGTGCAGGGAACGGAGAACAGTCTAAAGCTCCGCACATCTGGTGCTCAGGAGGGTGAAAACACCGCCAACAGTGGGTTCTAATGATCGGTGTCGGACTAAAAATAAGTCATTCCACTCTAACTTCTACCGAGTATTTGTCAACAGCCGTGTTGCCTTTCCAACTGCTTCGTCAGGTGTGGCTTTTGGCTAAAGAAGTGCGGTTCAGTCGATACCTTACTTGTGGAGTGGACTTTACCTTCCACCTTTTTTAACTCCATGTTCCATTTTTCTTCCGAAGTAATTCGAAAAACAGAAAGATTTCGAGTATTTAACAGACAGGGGCACTACATTACGGTGTTCCTCATGGTTGCCCCTGAATGACTCTTCATTAGGCCAATTTAGACTAAATTTAGTTCACCCGTCCCACACTTAAACTGCATTTACTGAAGAACTTCCATTCTGCACATATGGTCAAGTACACGTTTATCTTATTGAGAAAATGTTGATATTAATTGTTGTCCTATAAAACGTGCATAAATTTATTTTAATTCAATAGAAATGTAATTAATAACTAAAATATAACCACGAAGGATTTTATTTTACACATGTGACTAAAACTTATAAATGTATATCAAATTCCAATAACCTAAAAGCCTAAATAACTACAGCATTACATAAACTTTATAGGTCTAGATGTATTAGTTAATATAAAATTTATTTAAAAAATTTGATAAAATTGAATAGTTTTAAATATATCTATTTCAAATTACAAACATTATAAACTTTTTAAACAGATGAAATTATCGAAATTGAGCAATAAAATAAACGACGTTTTAACTTACTCTTCGCTGTCTTCCTGAAATAGGCCAACACTCAATATTTGAGCAAATAATCTTTCAAATTCTCATACTTGAACCCTCTTAATATTCACAACATGTTTTATAAACAATAGATCGTGCATTTTGAGACGGTCAGAGGTAAAACGAGTGCACTAATACATGCCAAACAATAGTAATTACTGGGAGGAGCCTGTAGAGGATAGAAGTGAACCTATATCTTATCAATAGAATGGTGCTATATAGCTTTATTCGATATAGATAAGTATTATTTTTCTTTAAAGTAAGTTAATTATCGCGTGGCTTTTGTTTTTATTTTGATTTTTTTTTTAATTCGAAAGGGCATAAAGCACGAAAGAGGCGACCTTGCCCGACCTTGCAGGAATGTAAATAGAAGTTGGCACTTTTTCTCTGCACTCTTCTTTTAAGGAGGCCCCGCTGATAGATTGACAGACCAAAGTCAGGCACAATGGCCTGTCATTTGCCTGTCTAAATTCGAAACATTAGATAAAAATCTGTTAATGGAGAAACGCAGCAATTTTCGAAATATATACGTATGTATAGTACAGTAGTCTATGTATAAAGATATAGAATTTAAAAATTATCTACGAATGAATTCGAAGTATTATCAATCGATTAATTCTTTATTTTTTGAGTCTAAAATGTTTACATTTAAAAACTAATGTCTAATTTTAATAAAAGCAGAGATGTAAACAATAGACGAAACGAGCATACAGAATTAAATGGATAGCCTTAGCTTTACCCAAATTACAAAATCCTCTGAACTAAATATAGCACCATTAAACACACGAAAATGATTCAATAATATTAAGTTTATACAAATTTTAAATAATTTAAACGTAAATGCTAATCATTTAACACGTCTAGACCTAAAACCCGAGATGTAAGAAGTTGAGAGAAGCTTTTTAAAGGATAGTAAAGGTCAGTGCAATGTGGATAAGTGGGAAAAACAGTGAAGAAGAATATACGTGGATTTACTTTAGAGTAAGAGTTAAATAAAGTCAAATATCTAAAATTTTATTCAGTTAAACAGCAGTTGGCTCAACAAGACTACATCATTGTTTAAATAGAAGCTGCGCACAGCAGTACTTCCACAAAACTTCATTATATGCTAATCTGCCAGGCAGATTGTAGAGTGTAGAGAATTTCAAATGAAGCGGCTCCCTTTAAGCAGAATGTACAGCCCCTCTACATCCAATAATACGATTTTCGCTAGTCTGAACACGGCAACTTCTCTAATGAAACTATTGCAAAAGGAAAAGGGGGAGTGAAGATGGCCAGCTTGAAATTTTCCAAAACCCTGCAACGGGGTATTAAAATTCTAATAAGTCAAGTTTGCTTTGCTGTGTCGGTGCACATCAAAGTGGAAGTGGGATGAGCAAAGTGGAGAAACACCTCCGGTGAGGTATTATCGTCTCCTCTGCAAAGTTAAGCTGGTTATCGGGGATTTTCCAACCAAAAGTTACTTTTCCATCTTTATAAACGCAAAAAGAAAAATAGTTTGGTTCTCTCTTCAGAACTAATTAGAAGGTTTCAATTATTAAGTTATGGATCTGACTTTAAGGGCTCTAGATGATTCCTGATAAATGCTTCATCCCGAACACTGTCTTCTTATCAACGGGCCTTCGAACGAACTTCAAGTTCTTTCAGCTCAGGATTCAGTTGGTTATTTCACTGTAGAAACAGCTTTTATACAGTTTCTATTTCTACATTGAAATAACTCGAATTTCGTCTATAGGCCAAATAATAGAATATTATTTTTTAATAAGTCTCTTATCAAATTTTTTTAAAAATACCTATCTTTAAATTAGCCTGTATAATTTTTCTATAGATTTATAATTTATATGTTAAATATAAGCTGATATAAAATGTGTATAGACTCCAGAATTAAAAATATCTATTACTTTTTTATTTATTTAGAAGGGAAATTGAAATCGAACTGTTCCGAATACAAAACAATAAGTCATATTATTGGAAGATTGTTCAATACAAGGAGAGGAATTGAAATGATTCAAAGAAAAGGCCTTTTTAAGTCATTCTTCTTTGAGAAGACAATATAAAATACTCAAGAGTTTAGAAAAATTATTATTACTATTATTTTTTAATGTAAAACATTATGAATCTATACAGTATTATATTTCAACAAGATAAGGTAACATTTTAAAGAATTTTACCACTAATTAATGTCGAAATTTTGTAAGATTAACGTAAATTGAAAGGTATAAAGAATGAATTAGTGTCGCTTTTTGACTATTGTATAAATGAATAAAATTTAGAAAATTAAAATTTTTTGAAAATTTGTGTGTGTTATTCCTTTATATTTTGTAGAATCTTTTGAAAATTAAAAGATGTTACATTCTTAGCTTTCTCAATTATCCAAATTCCTTGGTGATTTATTTTGATAAGCTTCTTTATTTTGAGCTACATTCCTTTCCACGAAGAACCACCATTCTCATATATGTTAATTGCTCGTCACCTAACCAGTATGTCCTTCTATTGTAATTTATCTGTAAAAGGGCGTTCTTGGCTCGATTAAGGGATTCAGATTTAAAAAAATTTATGAGTAGACAAAGCACAAACTATTCATTAAATACTCATTAACCTTTCCTTCAATTAGTAATAATCAACTTAGACCGCTTTGTTCTAAAATGTTTCCAAAATTGCCCTATCGTGCCCTGGAGCCTTTATTGATGTATAAAATGATTCTCTTCTTCAAATTATCCCAATATTTTAAAAAAATCCTATTTAATTTGATACATTTAGGAATATATAGCTTAAAATTCCTAACTATTTGACACCAAAATATGAAAATCTTTCGTTTTTCATGGCTTACTCTTTCTGAATTGATGCTGATTAATAGACTTTTATAGGCCTGTATATTGAATATCTTAAACATAAGTATTTTAAATATTTCTTTTGTGTTTTCTTGGATGCTGCACGAAAACAGTAAAGTGTATGAGAAAAATTCATAAATGGCGAACGATAGAAGAGATTTTCATAACAAAGCGACGTGATAAACATTTCTTGATATCTGTTGAAATAATAAAACAATAAGAATCAAAATAATAAAATATTTAGTTTTTAATAAGCTAAAAATATGTAAACATATTCATTTTTTCGAATAGATCCGCCAAATTTACATGAAGCATCTGACGTATGTTCTACAAAGGCCTGATAAACGTAGTCCTCATTGTTAGATAAAAATTCTACAGGATGATAATTATTTAATTAAATAACGAATATATTAAATGACGTAAAATATTACTAAAATTATTATTATGTAATATTCTCACTGTCTAAAAGCTACGTTTAAGTTAGGCCTATGTGAAGTCGTTTCAGTTTTTACAAGTAGCATCGCTTTTATTCGTTTAATATTTAAACCTTAAATTAAATTAATTTAGTTAATTCAAACACAAAAACATATTATTTTTTTAAAATCTCCTTATCCTTAATTAAATTCTTTAAGTTGAATTCTGTCTTCGCAATTTATGTAATCGTAATAATGTTACTCGAATATATACGACAATGCTTTTATAACAATTAAACACTAACAAAATTGTTTATCTTTCGTAAAGGGTGATATTAAGAAAAAGTAGAATTATCGTGTAATAACGTATTTCGAAATTATTCCCTCCTTCGATCAATCATTCCAAAGAGTTAATACTTTAAAAATTCATTAAAGTAATAATATATTAGAAATATATATTTTGATTACAACTTTCTCTTCTCTAAAAGAATTTATAAACATTTATATATCTTATACATTCTTTCTTGAAAACAAATATCATAAAAATCGAGTTTTCATTTCTATTTTTAACTTGTTTTAAAATATTCTGCTGTTTAATATATTTAATACGTACTGTACTGTACAGTACATGATTTTAAAATGTTGTAACTAATTTAGAATTCTTCAAAAAAATTTATACAATTCATCATGATTTATAAATAGGCTACTTTCATTATCTTCTTTTAAAATTTAACTATAAATGAATAAAATTTTATCTTAATTATTTCTGACTCCTTATTTATTAATGATTATATTATTGAATTCGCGTAAAATCGAGTTTTCCGATCTATAAATTAACAAATAAGAATATTTAACTTTTATTTTCTTCAAATAAATACCCATTAATGGAGAATATATTCTTATTACACGTCTTTTAAACCGAGAATAAGGAGTATTGGTTTTGAAAATTTTGAATAATAATTTAGACGGTATAAGCCTTACTTACAGAGGAGCAAAGGGTCTGCGCAACCTTATCCGACAGATAAATGTAGAATTTTATTATCACGACTTAGGTCAGTAGCAAAACCGATCCGCTTCACGGATCCCCAATTGTCTTCTGTAGAGGTCTAATTTTTTATGCGACCCGCTTCGTATAAATTCACACCTACAGGCTCAGCATAAAGAGAAAATTCAGACTTATAGGGCCCCCTCTATAAACTATATATTGATTAAAAACGTGGAATTTTATTGTTTAACGATCCATATTCCTAGAAAGTCGTTAATGGGGCAATATCGGGCGTTGTCCTCTTGGATATTTTATCCTTCTAGCTATTTCAGAATCTAATTATTTTCTAAGAGATGTTAATTCAAGTTTTTCATCATTAAAACATAATCGAGAACCTTAAACCTCATTTGATGTTAAAAATAATTCGAATTTTCTTCTTAAATCACTCGACAACGCGTCTTTCGTTCTATCCGACATTTCGAAATACCATAAAAAAGAGGTCCACTTAGTGCCCACACCATACTTCGTATTAAATAAAATGCTCCATAAAATTAATTATCCTGGGTTAGAGCACTTCTAAAATGAAGACGTCATTCTATAGGCGGAGTAGATGAGCGCAGATAGAGCCTAAGACCCACTACTTTCATGCCAAACATCCTACACACGTATCCTATAGGCTTAGGTTGGATATCTTTATTCATTCCATTCAACTAGCCCCAAATTAATCTAAGTGGCTTTATCTTCAGATCGAAATGGAATATAAAATATATGTAAATGCGATACTCTAATTAGAAATGTAATAATGTCAGAGAAAGCGAAGTAATTCGAAAGAAAACTCGTCCTTTGATAAAGTCGTGAATCGTGAAAACCCACTATTGGAACGTGTACTGAATGGAAATGGACTTCTATCATTAACAGAAGGTCCACATATCTCTTTAATGATGTCTTTTATAATTACTCTTTTTTTAATGCGATTGATTCCGAGATAACTTTTTTCCTATTATCTGCACCTATCCGGAATGACCAGATATTTAAAATATACATGCCTATAGGCAGCAGTTATTAGACCTGGAGTTTTTTCGTCTACTCTGCCGCATCGTTTATCAAAATATTCATAATTTTTAATTTATTTATTACATTTAAATAATCAATTATTGTTACATATGAATATAAATTACAACTCTTACCATACAAATATTTATATACTGTATTTAGGCTCCTTTCTTTTCTATCAGTCATTTAAACCTCCTTTTAAGTTCTACATACATAGAAAAAAACTGAAAACGATCTAGTTTAACAAAACTAGGTCAAAATGTATCTGCAAACATGCGGCCGTTCGGTTATCAACTAATTAGCTAATATCTAAACGTGTTATCCACAATCTTATCTAGTATCAAGATCAATCTAGCTATCGGTGTTGAAAACAATGGCTTTGACATGCTTTCTCCAATTCATTTACAGTATCATAAATGCCAGAATATTACTTGTTAATTTTTATATTAACTAATTAACCAAGTACAAATTAACTTAACCCGCATAATTGAGCTCTTGTAAGCAATTAAAGGTATGCTAAAGTTCGGTAGAAGTATTCGTCAAATATTATCTATTATCTGAAATATTATATTGCATAATTGCACGTTAATAAAGTTTATAATCTTATTAATCTTTCTACTTGATTTAAATCATGTATCGAAATTATTTGCCACAATATCACTTAGATATCATCCCATCTAAACAGCCTGCGATAAATGCTAAAATCGTTTTTCACCGATACCGGCGAATGTAAGAAAATATATATCACTTAAATAATTATCTTGGAATTTTATCAGATAATGAAGCTTCATAAATCTAAAGTCAATAACAAAAACGACCATCTCGACCACGGCTACTAAACTAAATTTCATGCCAAAATAATAAATTATATTTTATAAAAGACTTGTGTTAATCGCCTCTGGATGTAATTATAAATGAAATTAAAATATTTAGCTTATAAAAATAAATTTTAAAAGTGTAAGTATATTTGGGATCCGGTGAATGGTTAAATCTGAGTATAAGTTAAACTATAAATAACTCTGAATAATTCAGATAATGTCGGAGAGAGATTGTATAAACCCACTCCATTACCCAATTACTGAGATTTTATACGTTATTTCTAATATCTAAATAACTTATGAAGTAATGTGATGAAGATAGATCTTTATAAAAATAATAAATTGTCATTTTGTCAATGAGAATACCGTTAAAACTCATTTCAGATTAAGTAATAAAAATTAATTATTCATATATAATTATTTTGTTTTCGTGTAAGAAAAAATTAATTTTAAAGTGACCTCCAGACTTTAGTAAGGTTAACTAGAACTTAAAATTATCAAATAAGTTATAAATCCTTTTAAAATAAGAAGATGAATTCCTTTATGCTTAAATTATCGTCAGAATCTAAGAATATCTATCTGATCTTTTTAATTACAGAAGCTGAAAATGATTTTATCTCCAAGAAAATGCGAAAAAGTTTATTAAAAATTAAGTTTTTTAAACCCATAAAATGTACAATTTAATTGATTATTACATAATAAAAGTTTGAATATCCGAATTTTAATATCGAATTTTGAAAGTAGGCCTATGTAAAATCGTTTAAGTATCGTTTGTGATTAAGATTTAATTACAGTAAAGACAGTAAAACTGTGGAATGTCTAGACGCATGCTTAATTTTATGCATATAAAACGCCTAACCAGTTGAGATGACATTATGTATTCATATTGAACTTCGCCAAAGTGCGCCTAGAAACATCCGCGATAATCCACCTCTGCCACCCTACATCAGTTCCATAAGAGCGGTTCCACCAATCGTATAGTTTCTCCCACCATTTATTATACTTTTCCCGCATTTCATCCAAACGCCGATATAACAGTGCACGTTTTAGTGTCGGTCGTCAATTTTTCTTCGCCAGTTTCCTCCCTTCATTTCGGTCCCCTTCAACCTTCGTAACAACACTTCCACAAATCACTCCCATTCATATAAGACAAAATACATCGGAGTTTTTCATCCTTAAAGAAAGCGTTTTATTGTAAGGTAAAAAGTCATTAAAATAATTATAACAGATAATAGATTATAAAGATAAAGAGGTTAAGTAATATCAGAGTAAAAGATTCCATTTGACCCATCATGATGCAGAGCAATAAATCAGCAAAGGTTCACCCACATTTAACATGACGTCCCGCATTTCTCCTTCTGCACTGTTTGAATACAAGTCACGATAAATGTTTTAACGTTTGCTAAATAATCATTGCTTCGCTTTTACAGATGATTGAGATAACATTACGAGTGGAAAAGCGTGAGTTGGATGCATATTCCTATTCCAACTTTCCGCTTTACACTATTCTATGTTATAACCTCATAAATAAATATTATGGAATAAAATAATATCTCTTACTACAGATAAAGTCTATCTTTTTGAAATTGTATAATATTATATTCATATATTAATTAGAAAACAAAATTTAAATTGTTTTTAAATCGTTCGGAAATATTTTGGATAAAAAAAGATTTTCTTTAAACATTAAAACTGATGTCATGCTTTGTAGAAGTGAAGTTAAAAAGCCGATACTATTAACGAAGTCGTTTGAATAAATTTAGTACAGTTCTGAAGCACAAATGGTTGCTGGACATGATGTACAACTATAATGGCTTCTCATACATAAAAAGGATTGTTATTCCTCCTCATCGAATACACATGTGCATCATTCTTACCCAAAGAGTTCAGTTTGTATCGTGAAAGAAAATGTATAAGTCGGCCGTCAGATTAGAAGTGTTACCACGTTCATGTTCTTCAATTCGAGTGTTAAATCTATATTTTATATAAAAACTAAAAACAGTAGTAGAATTTAAATATTTTAATATTCATTTAGCAAATTTAGAACAAGTTTCTACGAAAGTTAAAATTCGGCTGTTATAACTATTAATGACACAATGATTAATTGTTTTACAGAAAAACTTTTTCTATAATGTTAATGAAATAAATTATTATAAGATTGGTTGCCGATTTTAGAAGAATTCAAAAGCCGATTTAATTTATTTACATTGGAATCTGACGGTTTTATATTCCGATAGGTTAAGAGTGGCGAAAATGTATTATTGGTGTTGTCGCTCGTTAGATGAAGCGTCATTTGATATACTTAGCTATCCAAAGAATTTATTACGGTGCGCACACTATATATTAGAAGATGTATCTTCTTGAATTTTAATTTCTCGATCGGAAGATGAGTATGCATCTGCAGACAACATAATCCCATTAATCGTGCGTGACACTTCAATGTTTGCCCTCATAACTCCGTGACTGATTGGTATCTTCTAATGAAAAGATCATATTTTTTAAAATAATGAGACGGAGAACTGAAGTCGTTTTTCTTTCCCTTAATCACTTTTTTCGTTCCTATTCTACTGACGGGAAAAACTATTTATCTTTTAACCAGATAACGAGATTCTGTAGTAGATAACAAAGTGATCGTGTAGAGTTTTCTTTTGAGAAATACAGACATACAAGAGGCCTTGATAATTCGATTTTATTCACAAAAAAATTAAAATTACACCCAACATTCAGATCGTTCACATCCTTTCGTCCCCAGAGCGGGTCACACCTCCTACACAGAGGTCCCTCGACGGGGTCCTTTCTAATTTTAGCTTAAGATCAGCTTAAAGCCCTTCTAATTAAGTAGAGGCTGGGTCCAGGTGGTTGGCTAACTTTATAAATTAAGGCTGGGTGAAATTAAGGCTCCGATTAAATAAAGGAAGAGGGATGAGTCCCGCTCTTGGGGGATCACAGATGATGTGCTCTAGGGATGTGCACGATGTTACACGACTCACAGGGCCCACCTAGGGGCCTCACTCTGTCATTAACTATGGCCTGCCCTCCCACCTTAACCAAAACAGGATCGGGAGTGAATGTGCGGTTCACATGCGTCCATTGAAAAAAAGGTGTAAAGGGTCCTATCCTCGGATGATATCCGGAGAGTTGGAGGCACAAACTGTTCTCCTTCGCCGTAGGAAAACTAAAGGACACATTTCATGTCTTTATATCTTTACACGTGGGAATAATATGTACATATTGCCCAGGGATTCTTTCTAGACCACAAAACGTACGAACGCACATAAATTGTACATCGAGTGTGGAGGATAAGTTTGGCCACAGGGGAGGTCACAGTTAGACAGATATAGGGCCTATTTTCCGTCCACTCCCGGATTGGTGTCTACAGTCAAAGTTCCTGCTTGAGACAGTGGAGGAGTGCTGACGGATGAGGGAGAACTGACGTTCGGTGGCTCACTCTGGCTATTTTCGGAGTCGCTACAGCTTCCGCTGCTGCTGCCTTTTTTTTCGCTATTGCCGTTGTGAGTCTTGACGTGTTTGCTAAGATGATCAGACCTCATAAACCGCTTGTTGCAGATAGGACAGGCAAAACGCTTCTCACCAGTATGGGTGCGCAAATGGCGTTGCAGTTCATCGGAACGGGTGAAACGTTTGCCACAGAATAGCCAATTGCAGACGAAAGGTCTTTCTCCCGTGTGCCATCGGAGATGGGCCTTCAGGTGAGAAGTTTTACCGTACACTTTACCACAGCCGGGAATGTGACAACTGTGAATATTTTTCTTTCTTAAATGAGCCCCTGCCGGACCAAGACGCTCCGCCTCTTGACAATTGGGACAGTCACAGGTAGCACGGCCCGTGTAACGTCGTTGCGAGCGTGGAGATGGCATTTGGGGCAGCGCCGGCTGAGACAAACCAAATGGTGATGCGCCCACACCTTGGGCAGAAGGTAACATAGACTTATAAGTGTCCTGAAGGAGATGTTGACCTGAGGAAAGTAAGTGAGCCGTGTTAGAGGCTGCCAGAGTAGGTGCCAGTCCATATTCCGAGCTGGGATAGTTGGTGGGCAATTGAGAGTGTAAACCCGATGTGGCACCCGACATGTCAAGCCAAGATCCCGCACCTGAGGCGGCATGCATATCCCACCATGACGTCGAATTGAGCGAGTTCACTGTCGACACCTCGGGTTTAATGCCACTGTGAGCGGCCCCGGCTACATTCATATTAAAGGGCCAACTCTCGTAAGGATGGGCGCTGACCCCCACACGAGAATACATGGTGCCTATATGCGAGGAGTCTCCGTGAACTTTTCCTAGCAGGGCTGTTTGACCCGTATCCGTTTGAGGAGAAGTAACGGCCGTACCCGGGTAGAAAAGGTTGTCACCTCCGTAAGTCGTGGAGCTGCAAGCAGATGTCACGGCCGGACGTTGATAGTTGAGAGCGGGTGCATTGCTATTGGCTAGACCACTTACTCGTTGGGAACCGAGAGGTAGCCCCGTTCCGGGGGGAGACGTCGATGCTTGATTTCCTTTCTTCCAGGGATGGAAGCCCTTTCCTACAGCTGCATCGGCCAGAGGCGGCGGGCTCTTGCTGGCTAGCTTGTTACATTGGGCAGCTAACATTGCCAGAGGAGTCCCTCCTAATCTCGGATGTTCCTAGAACGAAAAAAAAGGCTACACTTTATACCTGTAGCTACTTTCATTACCATTTTCTACCATGCATAATAGTTTAATTCACCTACGCTGCGTCCCATCAAGGAAACTACGCAACCATGAAAATTCGCAATTCATTATTTTTTACACATTTTTACACTTACATCCTCAATAACTGAATACATGAGCTACACTATACAGAAAGATTACAGGGCATCTTAAACTAACGTTAATCCGTTTCGGATAAGTTCAAACTACTAAAGGCTCAAACCGAATTTTGTGCGATAGTCATTAAAAGGAAAAGTCACAATTCTTTATAGGCTTCCAAGGCCAACGGAGGATTGATTCACTCTCAGCCTTTAATGAACCTTCGTGACGAATGAACTTAAAATGAAATATAGAGTTATGTATAATTTATAACCCCAACAATTAAGATAAGGCCAACTCTTCATTATCAACCATAATATTTTGACATTCAGTAAATCTTATTGGCTGTTTAGCCTATAGGCGGTAATTAAATCTATATTGATTTAACTTTAGGGGGAACTAAGATAGAAATAAACTATTAGTGGCCAGATTGAGTGTCTGACAACCCGAAAGTATCCGAATGACGGTTAAGAGGACAAAAACAACTTTAAAAGATCGATAATGCAGTCCAATACGACAGTAGGCGCTAAAAAGTTATAGATCTGATGCCTGAACGCATGCATATATCAATCCTGAAAGAGCATTCATAATTCTGACTGCTGTGTGTCTTTGTGGACTGCAAAATGTTCGGAAAAATCCTGCTGTTGTATTATATTTAATAAAAATTCGAAATAAAAATATAGATGTCCTGAAAGTCTTACATTTTAGGATAAAGTTATTGCTTAGATATCAGTAATTATCTTGTCAATAGAACTCTTATTGATATTAAATTTTTCCGTTTATGTGTCATAAATCTGAAATTTTTTGGGGATTTATGATAGATAAACAAAGAATTGACATCAAGAAACTAAATTGTTGACTAAGATACTATTTGGAAGAGGATATTAAACTTATCATAGAGTAGTGTGGTTAATATACACAGCAAAGGGAGTGGACGCTACTAAGAACGGAATAGTAGAAACAAAAGTAAAAAAGCTGATTACGGATTCGTGTACATATGATATCATTTGTTACCAGGGCAATAATAAATACGTGACGACTGCGTGGCACCCGTCAAGCCAAGCAAAACGCACGCATGTGTCTAGATGTCACCACCCAATAACGCGTTGCGTCTCCGTTATCCTTTACGCTTAATTACAATTTTGGTTTTACGCTTGTATGACTTTAAACCTGATAAGCATATCATTCAACTTCTATGTAAATCTACATACTTTATCTCTTCCTGCAGTCATCGAGTGAAGGCGTGAAATACGGGTCAGCTCTTCGACATCTAAACTGAATACGGGCTTTATGATTTATTTTCAAAGTCAAGAACTTATTTAAATATAATATAGATGTTAATATATGCACTTTTACAGTTGCGAATAAACTCGAACTGAGATTTCCAGCGAACAGAAAAGCATTCGGGATTTCACCGATAAACCGATACTCGGTACTATACAATTCTAAAAATTTTTATAAAATCCTCCTCTTTTGTACGCCGCAACTCAACACTTCACCTTCTCTCTCCTCGCTCCGTCGAAAAGAAAAAATAATAATAAAAAAAGAAGCGACGTTGAATGAAAGAAGAAGAAGAAGAAAAAAAAAATCAAAACTAAATCTCTTCCAAAATTACACTTGATTTGTTTTAAAATTGTAGTTGATCACCAAACCTGGGAATTCAATCATCTGATTAGGAAGCCGTTTTCGCTTCTGCTCCATCAAGTTTGAAAGTTGGCAGGATAGGAAAAGTTAAAATTTTCTCGCATTTTGTCGATTGGCAACGCCAACACGCCCGGATGGAGAAGAAAAATGGAATTGGCCCAGTCGAAAGGTAGTAAATAAAATTCTTCAGTCTTTCGAAAAAAAAAGAAAAAAAAAATTGTAGAAAGCACTTAATTTTAACCTTAACTCTCCTTCTCCTCTTTTTTTTATCATTCCCTTCCTTATTGATTTTGGATACTGCAAAATAGCCCAGAGCGGCCTCCGACAAATAAACATTATTGAACGTCTAAAAACGGGTATTAGCTTAACTTACCTTAAAACTTACAAATTTTCGCCGATCGAGCCCTTTACAGGACTCTTTTCTACTAAAGTTTTCGAAGAAATTTGCCTGGCATCGCTGTTTTTACTTTTATTTTACTCGAATTCGTTTTAAATAGGCTACTACTGAATATTAAATGTTAGTTCGTATAAATGACGTTGCACAAAATTAATTCGTTTTTAATAATCTCAAAATTCTTATGAGTCATGCTTTCTAATATTATTTTGTAATGGATTTAGACTTTTAACTTGAAATTTAAATGCTTATACAAGGCTTGTAAATCTTTACAAATTTAACAAAGTTACGAAAACAAACTGCATGTAATCCCCTTGGATCTCTTTACAACTAGTTTACAATGTCTGAACCCCAACTCATAGTTGTAACGGCCGGTTTACTTTTCTAAATCGACACAAATTAGTTGTATTTTGTACCTGAACGTCTTTTTTATTAATTTATTTAAAATGCCGTTCATTAAAAATAATAATAATAATAATATTAATGGAACGAGATGGGCTTTTTTAAACAGACCGATTGAATTTGAGAGAAGAAAAACGCTTGGAATTAGGCTTAGGCTGGTGTTAGCCTTCTCCTTACCTGTTGGTTTAGGTAAACGTCACTCCTTTTACTTCAACAGATACGATCAGCGATGCCAACTCGTATCAGTGAAAACACGAAGAGATTAGTAAGTGGGCATGCTCGTGGCCTAGGCAATTAGTAAAAGGAATGACCAACAGAGGGCAGAGCGGAGTGAAATGTGACGCTGCACTTCTACACAATAGTTCTGACAGCAGGTAGTCCAGGAGAAGAGAAGCCCTTAACTAAACTGACAAAGTGTCAATTCAGTGATAGATATCGTCCGATTGCAAATGTTTAAAAGAGGCAAAACAATTTTCGACGCCCAGCACTTACGGGGAGCCAGAAAGAAAAAGAAGGAAAAAATATAGGCTGTATACATATACAGATAAGGGCCCGCTTTTCACCCAGTTAAACATTCAGCGGGGCCCTTTAAATGTTCAATTATCGTTGTAACGTCTGTAAGTTGTCATGGTAACGGTTTTCGTACCGCACGGTTGCAGACGGAACTGCACTTCTTTCCTAGAAATAATTACGTTTAACTTGCGACTATTTGGACGATTGTCGTTCGATTTTTAGATTTAAAAAAAAAGAAGAAAAAACTTGTTTATAATCGAATAAATAAATAAAATATTATCGTACGGGTTCCTAATTTGCCTGTTCAATAAGGCAAAACCGCGTATTATTTCCCTATTAAAACATTCGACTAGTTTCTACATCATTAATATCTGGAGGGGAGGGGGAGAAAAAAGAGAGAGAGAAAGCCTGAAGGCCTTATATAATCAGCATCACCTAAAACCGGACTTAGTTCTATTCGGAATATACAATAAATGCTTGAATTTTGGATAATCACAATGAAAATAGGAGTAAATATTAACTTTAATTTGCATGTAGTCTACTTTGCTAACTTTTCCCAATAATGAAATTCACCGCAATCTCCAGTAACGCGAGTTGACTCGAATTTAAACAATAGGTTATAAATGAAAATAAATAAATTTAACAAAAGAATAAAATCAAAGACAGATTTAACACTCAAAAATATATATATATACATATACCGGAAAATCGTTCGTATTTACATATTTATCGAAATAAGATACAGGATCACGCAATGGAATACGAGAAGGGAAAGAGATTTGCTTATCACGTGATCCATTATGTTTTATATAATTTATAAGTTTTCGATGAGAATATGTATCGATTAAACGTTTTCCCGTTATTTTTAATACACAAATGAAAACATTTATTCAATTTTTTTACTGCTTTTCTATCAAAGTTGATTGCAAAAAAATGAAATAAAGTAAATTAGAAGGCCGGCGGTGTCTGAATTCAGATCATTCGTCGGAAGAATGAAGGTCTAAATTTAAATGAAAAAGTGCACGATTGGAATAATGCCAGATGAATTTTTATGCAGTTAAGAGGTGGATTTAGGCCTATAGGCGCGTGGCCTACTACGTAACTTGTGGTGTTACTCTTTAGAAAAAATATAAAGAATTAGAGTGTTAACATGAGACTTTGCCCCGAGGAGAAGGGTTACGTATCGATTTAATTGAGTGTGAAAGACGAAGTTTTGAAACGAAATATTTAAGAAATTCAATACTCATTTTATTAACAAATATAAATATTAATTGTTAATAAATGTGAAAAAGTCTTACAGTACTTTTAGTCGTAGTAGGAACGCAGATCCGGTAGATGTAGCTTATACGACCAAATTGACCAGACAAGGAGCGGTACAGAACTGAAAAGAAACAACATTCCTAACAAGTCTAGTCAAACAACAAGTTTTCACTTCTACAATACGCCTCCGGTACGAGGCCTAACACGGTACAATAAGCTAGAAAAATAGAGAAAGGCCCTCTGTTCCTAACAGAAGTAAAGCATGCCTTCTTAGGCATATATTGAGTAAATATAAGTTGGGACAGCTAATATACACCACTACTTTGAAATAGATCGCACTCTTCGTATCATTATTACTTATTAAAATCGTCTTAATTAGCTGGAATATAAGTGTTACGGTGTCGAACTAAAGTCCATATAAAAGCGTTAACTTGTAAGCATATTCTTACTGTAGGGTGTTTTTTACCAGGAAGATTTAATTTAAAAAATCATTATTTTCATTTAGACTTGTATCTCTCTACACAATCATTATGTTATTTCTGCCAGCTTATAACTTGTACAAAACGACCTGCAAAGTTTACATCGAATAATCAATAGATTCTTCGCTTTAATGAAAAGATACGATCCGAATAATAAAACAATTTATGAAGGGTAGCAGTGTCTGCGACAAGAATCAAAGATAAAATCAGCATCAACGCAAGAAATTGTTTAGTTTTGGATAAGTGAATCCCCCGGCCACATCTGGTGGGAAGCGAACAATGGGCAGTATGGGAACCATTTTTTCCGTTAAGTAAACTGTTTTTGTTGTATAATCCACACGCAATGCTTACAACTCGCAACAGGTAGAAAGAAGAGAAGAAAAAATAGAAGGGGCTGCAAGGACGAGCGATTAGCTTTAATTTCTCAGCTGACAATCTAACAATGTCCGACACTATAATAACACACTTATCAAGATTAACAGAAAATAAGAGGTCTCTCCATCACATTTGTTTTATGAGTGAGATAAGAGTACAAATATTAAAATATTAAATGGAGAAGCAAAGCAAAATTCTCCGCTATTCTCTAAATTAACTGAAACAATTCGTGAACCGACCATTTTCTTGGTACCATTACAGAAAGACACCGGGTCTAGGACCTTGACCACTCCCAGGTGACCACGCAACTTCCACTCCATCTTCGCCTTTCCCTACGTTGAAACACGTCTTTAATGTAAGTGTAGCATGGCTCGAACGCATTTAGGCAAGAGCTGCGAGGCGCGCGTGGAGAAGGGCCCAAATGTCCAAGAGTCGAGGCGGAGATATGGTTATACGTTATAAATTGGGGAGCTGCGATAAAGATATGGACCGCATTGTTCTACCCTTCAACCTAGTAGAGGTGAATTATAGGTTGCTTACCCCAGGGAGTATGTGCGACTGAGCTTCTCCACCCAGTAATGCAGGTGTGAAGTGGCCGTGAAGGTTTACAAATACAGAAGTTAGCTATTTACGACACGAGGAGACAACGACGGAAGTCCTCAAAACAAGAAGAAGGGGCAAAGTCAAAAGGTTAATGGGAAACGGCAGATGACACCGTGTTCCATAATGGGTTCGTCCCAGTACTAACGACCTAGCTTTTGCGGGTTGCAAATTATGCCCCAAAACTGTGTTGTCATTAACTTCTTTGTTATGAAAACCCAGGTATATCCCGTAGTCCCTCGGGTCTGCTTTGTGGGGGGACAGCTGACAATAATGTTCCAGTTCAGGGTATTCACCACCAACTCGTGTACAACACGGGTAAGACACAACAACAGGGAAGCACAGCATCAAAGCGGACCGTTCCCAGCAGGGACCCTGTGCTACAATCCAACCACTAGCATAACGGCTGGCCCGTGAACATCGTCGCCTTTCAGCGCTGCCCTTCTTCATCCCCAGAAAACCTATTTGTAAAGAGGGGAAAGACAAGTCGCCATTTTCTGCTGCTGTCCAGTCTGTTCCCTTTTGACACTATTGCAGTTTTCACACATGTTGCACGATGCCCAATCATAAATCTTGAAGAAACGATGGACGCAGGGTCTGTTTCAGCTCGTTAGTTCAGGGATGGATGGTGGAAATCAGCAGAGCGGATCCCTGTGGCTGAAGCCCTACCTGTTGGGTTTCCGCTAGTATTTTTTTTCCTCTTTTCTGACAAATCTTTCCTTCTCCTGATTCAATTACGGATGCAAGAAGCTATTTTCCTCTAAAAAAATCTATAATACACTCCTGTAATAACCGTTTGTTTAATGCGGTTTACAATTGTAGCAGCATCGTATTGGTACTGAAACAACAATGGAAAGAATCTCGAATTAGTATAGCTTATGTGACACTGCTGGATATTGTGTTATTCGAAAAAATTATAATAATAAAGAATCGTCGTCCGTGTAATACAAATTTTTATTTATAAAAATATTAAATCATCAAGTATGAAGTGTTTTCTTATGCATTATAAACTGTTTAGGTAACATTCTCCATCAAAACACATTGATCATGCTGGTACGGCAATAAAAATCGATTTTTTTTTTTTTTTAAATCAATTTAAGATGAAATTGTTGACTTTTCATTATGGTGGATGTACAAAAGATTAATTTTAAATTAGCTCTGTTAAAGTAGTGTTTGTGAAAACAATTAATACACATATCTAAATTTATATTATTATATTATAACAATTACCAAACAAAAATACGCTTTTATAGTTTAATAGCAAGACATCAAATTTATGTGAACAATGGTAGTAAACAATATATAACAATGGAGTTATAGACTTAGCTGTTGGAAAATTTGTAATAATACTGCAGTAATAATTTCCGATCCACCGCAATAATAATCGGTATTGAGACCCGGAACACTGTTTCAGGTAACGTCTCGTGTTTCAAGTATAGTATAGTTAAGTATTGTGGCATTCCCATTAAGAACATCAAAAAATGCCAAAATGTGCAAACCACGATGGCCAAGCGACAATGGCAACCCGGGACAGGCCTCTAGCACTCCGAGGGCAAGAAATTCGAGAGGCCTAGTGTTTTGACAGTCGGAGCGTGAAGGGCTGTTGACGAAATCATTACAGCCAGATAAGGTTACAGAAATGGACAGGACCAAGCAGAGATGGGGGACGATCGATATCTAAAGTGGGCCTTTCTATCAGCCATGCGCCTCATCCGATACATCTATTATTGCCCTATTTGTCGCCGCACTTGACTTGTGTTTTGCTCGGTTCTGAGTAGTGCACTACACTCACTTCACTTTTCATTGTCCCTCTTACAAGCATGAAGTCGTATGTCACGTGATTCGGCCCTATCTGAAGTCCCCTTCCACCAGGCCCCACTCTTGAAATTCTTCTCTGGAAATGGATTCGGAAAAATATTAGATAGCTAACCTAATTCGGAAAAGATAAGTCGCCCTTCTAATTTAATTGTATTCTAAACAGGCTGCAATTTTTTCGAACTTAAACATAGGCATAAGTGCATACCTTAGGCCTATAATTTAGCCCCATTGTTTAGTCATTTTAGGTCAAGGGCAGTTAGATAAAGTATGATTTAATTCTAGCTTCGCACTCTTATCCAGTTACTGTCTTTATAAAGAAGAAAAATAGACTTTTTAGGCCCTAATAAAGATGTTAAAACATCTAAAGGCTATTTTCAAGCGATAGCTTTAATTAATTGATCGCACATTTTGCAAACATACGACGTGTAACACTCAATAAAACCAATGACTTGGTAGCTGCGATCGGGTCCTTAAAGATTAGCTAAGTTTTATATCCAAAACAGTAAAACCTTCCTCACCTTCATGCCAATTTGAAACCTATTGGTTTTGCATAATCTTGATTAATTCGTTTGAAGATACTTTTTAGTATTTTATTGTGCAAATAGGCCTAACTACAATTAGTTTATCAAACAGTTAAATTATAACAAATATTTCTACAAAAATTTGTTACTGTCACTAGTTCATGAATGAAATTTCTATGACATTGATAAAGTTTTCCTTCAGTAGCAAAGTATACCTCTACACCTTATGATAGCATGTTAATAACAATAATTAAACTTTTCTGTTGGCCTGTAAAAAATCATTTGACTAAAAGACAGTTTACCATTTTAAATATGACTTTTTAGATCCAGTTTATTATTAAAGATTTATTTCTGTAATAAGACATTTTAATCGGTTATATAAAAGTATTGCGGCATTACTGCAAACTGTTGCTTTGCTATCAGTTTTGTTAAACTTCAACGATTAAGTTGTGTAAGATGATGTTAAGTGATCGATAATATGTTGTTTTTTTATGCGCTTCTAACTTAATTTTAGATATTATAGGCCTTAGAGTTTAACTGAAAAACTGGCTTATGAATATGTAAAGCTGATGTTTACAATTTGTTGCTTCTGAGGTAAAACGCGTGAATACCCCTCGTTAGCGATATAGGAAACAGGCCTGCAACGAGAAGAAGACAAACGTCCAATAAATGGATGCGTAAAAACTGAAATAAGGGGCCTAAAGGCCTCCTATGGTCGCTCGTCTTGCCAGAAGGCACCTACAGGTGTGTAGAGACAGACAACTGTCAGGTATTGACATCAATAGTGCTTTTGATCGGTAAAGAATTCGTAACACCTCCTCATACCCGCTCTCACGATTTGGCTGAAAGGACCACTCTCTCTATAGGATTACCATCTCAGTATCCGGTGTCTGTCGGACCTCAACAATTGCATACATTCTTCCTCCACGAAAATAGACGATTCCCCCTGTGAGACAGGACTTATCATAATTTCTCCTTATAAAAATTCTCTATTCCGATAAATATCCTAACAGCCGGGTGTACGGACCCTATATGTTGTGTAGGCGCTGGTTGCGTGCCATCTGGCCACCGTTGCTGACAGATGTTCCCATCACACTAATAGTTTATTCATGCAGTCCACTTTTGATTTATCCCTTCTTTTTTTCGGGTTTTCACTCGTGAAATCACTTTACTGGGGCCCGAGTCGTTCTCCACTTTGGTCGATTATCACTGCCTAAATTCCTTCTTCACTTTTATATCTTTGTTGTTAAAGAGTTTTTCTACGAATCAAAGAACTAGAAATGTTTATAAAATTTAAAAGTTGAGAGTGTATACTGCAAGACCTTATAAGAACAGCTGGAAATTGGTGAAAGGAAAGAATTTCTGAATCGTAGGTCTAGACCAGATTTTTTTATCAGAAAGAGGCCTCATAAATATTAGGCATTTGGAAACGATGCGAGATTAAGTAATTACGTTTTTGAGAAAGGATAGCCCGCAGGTTCGCTCGCCCGCTTGGTGTTTTGGGAGAAGTGCAGGTCAATCAAGTCTTCTCCCATCAATCTCCGGACTTGTCGCTTGATGGGCCCTAATCTCGTTAAGTTGTTTAGAAGGGCAAGTTATAAAACTAAATGTTTAATTTTTAAAAGACATTTAGTCCTACAATTAGAGTAAATAAACTTTAAAATAACGATTCTAAATCAAACCCTTATCAGTTGTTTCTGTTGCACGGTCGCAAAATGGATTTTAAAAATCTTCTATATCAACGAAGATTAAATCTAAGAATGTCCCTTTCAATACTACGTGTGAATCCTACGCAATTTTTTATGTGTTAAACTGGAATTTTTTAATTTTCTTATCGGAAAAATGTGGCTCTTATCGCGGTTTGATAAGTTATAAATACCTATGTAGAAACGATAGGCATCGCATGCTAATGATCCATTTGGCATGCAGATTATGAGTCAGTTAATAAATTTAGACTCGTTATTTCATACCGTAGGCCTTTTCATTGGATAACGGACTTTCGCTGTTTGACCCTCGAAAATAAAATGAAGATTGCTTAGAATAATGACATCGTTAAAAATCTAGACATCACAATTTTATGAATTTTTATTTAATTTTTTTTTTCTCTAGCAAAAATATAAAGAATTTTTTAAAATAGATATATATGGCACCATATTGGCTATTCTAATCTTTAAAATGTTTCTGACTAGTTTAGAAGTAAATAAACATTGAAAATAAAGATGATTTAACTAACAAAGTCGTATAAAATCTTATTATAACGTATATTTTCTTAATTAATCTGCTGTTAGATAAGTTATACTTAATGACTGGTTGTCTAAAGATTAAGAGTGATCAAAACATAATCTTTATCAAAGAGCTCCCATAAAATCATAATGAGAGAAAGTTATTATTAAAATATATAGGCCTAATAGAAAAGAAAAAGAAAAATTATACAGCTGACGAAGGCCTGTTACGATCTTTGAAGGCTTAAAGATTCTTGAGGTAATAAAAATTTGTCTCCAAATAAAAATAAAAGAGAAGTTTGCACGGAAGTGTTACACAACTACAAAGAAAAGTAAAATGAAACTGATAGAGAGTAAACCTTAGGGCACATCTAGCTGCAGTTTTAATGTAGAGTAAAATTCTACACACCCTCCCTTTAACTTCTGTACTTTGCTGTCGATAATAAAAATACAATTACTGCCCATTAAAAGATCATACAGTCGAGACAGTCTAGGTTATGAGTGGTCGTAACTCGCTTTCTCCTCCGACATATCTGAAGGAGGACAACTTTATAAGGGCCCATTGGTGGACTTTGACAGCTTTGCCTTTGGACAACGCCTAGCCCAAGCCTCTATTTGGTGGTAAAAAAAGATAGACCTTCTATCTAATGAGAATTATATTTGTCTTTGCAGTCTGGAGGGAGTGGTTGTTACTTCTCCTCCCATCTATCTTGTTTGTCATCTCTTGTGGCACTCTAAAGTGGGCATAGACTGGCAACCATGTAAATTTGTAACTAAATAGTTTACAACCCAATGCTAATTGAGGGTCTCCAGATTTACGGGACGGCGGAGTTAATTGGAAGATACACAAGTTCGATGAGGACGAAGAAAGGTTCCGACTGAATAATCTAGTTTAGTGTTTGCCAACTCAAATCCCCATCTTCGAAAATTAGATAAAGATAACATTTAAATTGAAGATCTTAGAATTAGCAAATATAAAATACAAATTTTTAAAATATAAGGAGTTTAATGTTTACAGAGAGAAAACACAACTTGAGTAAATTCAATGTGTATGTGATATTAGATCTAGTTTAAATTCAGATAAAATAATTATGTATAACAAAAAATATCAATGTAATTTATACATCCATCTAGAAATATTAGGAACTTCATTAAACAACTGTAAAAGCTATTGTAAAGAATTTCTGAAATCAAAACTCCATCAATAACACTGATATTTGGAATTAATATTAAAATTTTAATAAAGTTTCGTTGATAAATGTTAAAATAGCATTCGACATTAAAGAAAGACATCTATTTTGAAATAGTGTAGAGCTATAACATTCATTGTTCGATATCCATAATAATAGAAACAGCAATATTTTTATCAATAAATTTTTATTAGAGATAAATAACAGTAAAAATTCAGCACAGAGCCTATAAAAATTTTGACATTATTGCTTCTAGTGTAATGAATAATAAGAAGAATGAAAATTCGACCGTTAGACTGGGGAAAAAAGAAAAAAAATGTAAAGCGAGAGTGAGAAACTGAAAAGAGAATGTGCATTCAACTGAACGTTAGTACGGTAGGCCTGTTAGTGGCATTCAATGAGATACATTTAGCGAAAAGAACGATATGATTCTTCCCGACTAGGCAAGATTTTGACACGAAAAGGCTTAAAAGCAGCTATTTTCTCATCAGCGTTATCTGATGCTGCACATAGACCTCATATCAATCATATTTTATGCTAAATTGATTTAGAAGATATAATTAAATCTATCTTCGACGCCCTAACCTTAATAATGATAGGGTTAAGCAACGTCTTCCAGCATAAAAGGCCCCGGAGTATTAATTGAAACCCGAGAACCCATATCTCGAATACGCAAGAGTTAGATAGTAATGCGAACAGAGGCCAAAAGCAGACGAGGTAGAGACGGAAAGGCAGTACTTACCCCAATCATGGAACTCGCCATATTGCTGTAGAGTTCGCCCTGGTCGGGCGAATAGTTGTTGGGAGTGCACAGCTCGCTGAGAGATCAGAAAGCACAGCAAGAGGAGTGAAGTGTCGGCTGAGAACTGACAACACAGAGGGAGGTACACGCTGCTTACACGGCTGCAGTCCAGCCCAGTCTTCCTCCGATTCGCTAGTGTGCACTAGTTAAAGCTAGCGATGGGCCGGACTGCCGATTACGGTGTCGACCCGCCTACAGCTGTGACTAATTGCAACGTGCCTCTCCTTTGATCTGGCGCTTGTGACCAATCGCTGCTAGCCTGCCCGCCATGATTGATGGCGAGGCTGACACTGGCGACCTCTCTGTTAATTCTAAAGATCAGCCAAGGGCAACCACACCGCTCAGACTTGGGATCCGTGTGGAACCCGCGGGGCACCCCTCCACCATCCACTACCAAACGCAGGGGTGGAGGATTTTTTTCCAGTAAAAATTGTCGAATTCGGTTTAAAGTCGGATAATACATCTACGACGTACAATTGCTAAAGGAAAAAATTTAGGGATGAATAGCCACGCGACCTTTACAACAGTTTTTTTTTTTTTTAATTTGGTTAATAATCAGATTCTACGTATTCTAAGCATTGTATTATATTCAAACTAATTTTTTCAATTCAAACGATACAACCCCAAAAGCTGAATAAGAGATATCTGTGAATGCCGGTTGATATAGAAACGCTGTTTTTACATAAGAATATGGGAGCTGTTCGGCCTAGCAGCGTGTGGGAGCGCTTGATAAACGGACTGACAAGTGGAGTGTTCTTCACTTTATCTAGTGAAGCGTGGATTTACAAGCATTGGCCACACCCAGCGGAAGAATGGCCGTTCGTACAAGTGCTGTCAGCGGTGTCACTAGCAGACAGAGTAGAATGCACTTTCACCGTCCAGTCAAGAACGACGTGTAATTGGCGGCAGCTGCTAGATTGGCGATCGCTTGTCAAACTGCTCTTCGTTTTTAAGCATTTCTTGAACGAAAACTTAATAGAAAAGCTGAAAGACTCCCTACAAAATTAGAAGAGGAAACTCGGTAGAAGCTCGGATGACATCGATCCCTCCCAAATCCCGGTGGAAGATCACGTGGCACGGGCTAGTATTATACATAATTACTGGCCTAGTCTAAATTTGATCCCGGGAGTAGAAGGTCAATGATTAGGAACACATAGATGTCCGTCGAGCGGAAAAGGTCATCAAACGTTGCAAATTGGAACAAAACGCCACCTCCTGCCCTCCCTGACCGCCCCCTAGTGACTTGTCATTTCCTGCCCACCCCATGGTGTTCGGGTCTTTTCACGTCAACAGAAAAGAAAGTCTTACAAGCCCCTTTGCTTCTATCTTGCCACCATCGGGAGTGCTCTTGTGACTTGTCCTCTGTCGCCAATAGATTTACACTTGTAATCAGCTTCTCCCCCTGTGCACTACCTTTGTATTTCCCATCTGCGGTAAGACTTTGCTTCTACGCTTTTTCAGTTTTGTGTTACTTTAACTTTCAACAAGCCAAGCATTTATTTTTTATAACTACAATTAAGCTTCCATTGTTCCGATACTAACGCACTCAGCTCTACTAAAAGTAATACTTGTATAACCAAATATTCTTTTGCGGATTTCACAAAATCGTTATTTGAAAATAAACTACTCACGGAAAATTTACATTAAAATGTATGAAGATTTAAAGATAAATAATAATTTGGTATTTTTCAAAATAGTCGATTAATCTCTTTGTCCGATATTACGAAGTCTAAAATTTTCAAAATAGCCTTTATTTCGAAGAGGCTCTTCGGAATAAATTAAAAGGAGAAAAATCCGCCAGTCTTTATATTCAAGGTACTCGACACAGAGGTCACATGCTTCATAAACTCATTTATAAAGCAAACAGACATCGTTAACTATACGGCATCTGTCGAGATCTTTACTATTTAATTTGTCCAAATGGCCACCCGTTAATTGGCCTGCAGATGGCGACCAAAGAGATTTTTATAGTTATATCCAGACATAGTGAACTTGGCCCTGGAACAGAAAAACATGCGGGACGTATTTATTGTGCCGACCAAATAGGTTTTTCTACCATTTTAAAGAACCCTGACATCTTCCAAGGCCCTTTCTGGCGATACGAGCACGTTTGACGTGCGCGCCCCAGGCCATTTTCTGACTTTTTGACCCTCTACCGGAGAGAGGTCGAATGATATGTAGTGCCATTTAAAAATACGTGCTGTCGGTAAAGTGGGCTATATATTTGCCCAATACAGTTCAAGGTAGAAGAGCCGTAAACTTGCAGATTCTTCTAAAGAATTATCCTTCCGAGAAGAAGAACATTTTATGTGAAAAATTGGAAATAAAGGGGCAGATTTCAGTTTTCGGTTTTCTTTAATATCTCTATCATTTACATTTACAAATAGAAGTGCAGCTCAGGCATTTCCCCTTAAGGTGAAGAGGGGGAGGCAGCTACTCCCGCACACACCTGATGAGAAAATTACAGAAGAGATGGCCCTGGGGGTTCTCTACTCGCATCCGGGTATT
The DNA here is from genome assembly GCF_030686945.1 of Centruroides vittatus. Classification (NCBI taxonomy): domain Eukaryota; kingdom Metazoa; phylum Arthropoda; class Arachnida; order Scorpiones; family Buthidae; genus Centruroides; species Centruroides vittatus. The sequence continues at coordinate 758,411 of NW_027122603.1, read as the reverse complement.
CGTCGCTCTTTGTCTTTTCCCGCTTTCTTAAATAGGTGTGGAAGTGAAGGAGATAATAAGGAAATATGTTGTGTGTAGTCGGGATCCTCACTCGCATTAACTGCTTGGTTTGCCAGTGGGTGGAGTGTAGGGACAGTAGAAGTGCAGCAAGACAGCATCAGCTCCACCCCGATCGTCTTCGGCCGGCTTTATATCTGACTGTAGCAGCTGCCAGGGTCGGAGTTTCTGTGTCCTATCACGCCTTTGCCCCGACAGAACTGTCACTGGCAGTCGAACAGGACCCGTTGAGCATAAAATTTTACGCTTCACTAAACAAGTAATGCAACGATGAAGTTCGGCTTGCTCTTCCATCTGACAATCGTTCTAAAATAGATAAGCGATGAATGAGACAAGACCACTACACAATACCGATCTTTTTGGTTTAAAGATAATGAACTAAGATTTCGGCAGTGGAGATGAATTTATAAGCAGAAGATGGGAGGAGTGCGGTAGAGAAAAATCGAACAAGTAGCGACATCTCCCGTCGAGTGACACCATTATGCATCTTGTAACCTTAGAAGGTCATTAACAAGACAGTTGGTACTAACAATGTGCCATATGTTGTATTCATGAGTATCAGATATCTCATCTGCCGGAAAAGTCGGCGCGTCGCTTCTACCGGCCATCCCCGGTTACCGTACGAGAAAAGTCAACGGCGTTTTAATTAAGCTTTCAAAAATTTTTATAATAGTATAGTCATCGCACGACAAAAAGCTAATCCCACCATGCGTAAATAAACGCAACATGATAACATGTGACGTATTCAATAACAGCACCTGGACATACATCCGGTGCATACTAAACAGCACCGATAGATGGCGCTAAATGGCGGGTAGAAACTCTCTGCCGTGACCAGCAATCCAGAAATCTCCAACCCGTTTAATCCCTTCAATTAGCTAGAGTAAATGAAATTAGAAGCGGCCATCCTAACTATATTTAAGCACAGACAAACGGACGGGCTTTAACGAAAGATTTATACTTCCCCAATGTCCCTGGTCGACCTTTAGCAAGACGGTCACCCCGAATGATCCATAAGTATAGGGTTGTTAGCTGGAAGAGACTCGGGCTGATAACTGGGGGGACCGCAGCCTCCGCGTCTTTTGATATCAATTTCTGCAGAGACACATTATTATCTCGGCACAAGTTCCGATTTGCTGGCATTAATATCCGTTTTCGCTTCGGAATGGGACGTAAGTTGTTTAATTTTTTATGGAGAGACAAGTCCACTATAAATCTTTCAACAGCTATTATTAAGTGTGTTATTGATTCTTAATTCGCGCCTTGCTAGAGTGCAATATCGTCGCTGATTTATATCTTTCCGCCTTTTGTTTTCTCTCTGTTTGGACGTTTGTTTTATGCAAAGAAATCTATCAAAGACTTTCCTTTGGGGAATCGTTTGCACCTCCGCTTTTTGACGTCTTTATGATGCCTTTCTCGCTTTTATCCCTCGACCCAACAAACGCTGCCTTTATTCTTCTAACTTTTATGCAAAACTACGTTTTCCAACCTAAGTTTCGGGTCTTCTCCTAATCTTTCCCGAAGAATTACCTAGTACGAGGTTTCGAAATCGAATAGGTTAACAATTATGGCCCTACTCACTGTGAATTTAGAAAAGCTTTTATCATCGCTTAATTTAGAAACTAAAATGAATAAATTAGCATTGTGTTAGCATTATAAATCTGAAACCGTACGGCTGAATGATAGAACAGAAAGATTTTTTCACATTTTATGTGTTCCAGTAACAGATTCAACTCGATTTGTCTCTTACAAATGATGAAAAACAAACTTTCTAAATTCAAAACGAACAAAATACAAATAGTTAAAGTAACATTTTATAAGAAATGTATAAAGAAAATACGTATTTAAAAAAAATAAACTTACTAAATTCGAGATTTTCGACTTTAAAATTCGTCACAGGAAAAGAATTTTTAAATAGAGAACATCTGGCGCCATCTCCCGACAGCTATCTACACTAATGATAATTTAATAAATAAAAAGAAAAAGTTTAAAATGTTGTACATCTCTATTAGAAAAAGAACAGATTTATCAAAAAACACAATTAAAATCTCAAAATCCAATGGAGCGGTCTGAAAAGAAAAGGTTCGGTAAAAAAAAAGAAGAAAATTTTCTAATTTAAGTAAAAACAAAACTCCGGGGGGAGTAATGAAAAATTCTACAGAGGGCAGTAGTGTAACAGCAGTCATGTGGAGCAGTTAGTTGGGTGTTTAGGAGGTCCACATCAAAGAGAACCTGTTTGTGTGCCGCTAGCCCCAAGCGTAGGAAGGGCCGAAACGGCGCAGCTACAATGCAATGTTATTACACACCTTTCAAGGGGCAGAAAATTGGGTAAACATTTGATAAGTGTGTATTCTGTGCTCCATTGTGGTCGTGCAGCTTTACATCTACCATTTGTCAGGATATAATAGACTGCGCTAACATCGTCAACTCAAGATTAATGTATACCTCTCCAAATTTGCGCCTCTGCCAAATAATTGTGCAATAACACTATAAACACCGAAATGTCGATGCAAACTGCGTCTTTTCGGGAAAGTTTTCCTCTTGATTAATTGACAAATAAACGTATTTGTCACTAATAATTAAGGAAAAAGCTACGGATAAATATTTATATGTGTATTTAAGCTGTCAGGTCGGGTGTCGGGTTGTCGGACATCCCGCTGGGCTATTTTATGGGTTATGAATGTCAAATAAGGTGTCGAATGTCTGCAGGGATGTAAAGCTAGATTTTTTTTTCAGGGAAAATTGGTCAGTTAAGTTCGGAACACGTAACCACGAGTTTCTGGCAGCTAAATTGAACAAAATAGGCTGTATGAGGTAGTTAATCAGAGTCCAATTATCGAGGTGTCGGTCAACAAATTCGTGTGTCAACTAATTTAATGTGCGAGTATACGATCATGAAGAGGATAGTCTTCTGGATGGAAGAAATACGATGACAAAACGGCATAAATAGAAAATACGTTGCCGTCTCCTATCGTTTTTACCATCTTTAAATAATTCGGAAATTTTGCACGAAATGTAGTTAAGTGACATGGCTAATGGCTAATCAGATTAAACCGTTAAAATCCGAACTGCGAAAAAATTAATTAATTAATAATTGAGAGATAAGCAAACATTGTTCGATATAATGTCGCGATTTTCTAGGAGATAAGCAATCTGTCGAATGGTCCCCGTAGACGACTATCGGGTTAATTGTCATGCGATTGGGAATCTAGTTCGTCAAGGTGTTCCAGTTGTTAATCCTTCTGACAGCTGATGTCAGAACGCCATCCTCTATTTTAGCAAAATGCGCCTTAATTCCACTTAAAAAATCACTTGTACTTATCTTAATAAAGAATATTATAAATGACGTGAAAATAACAGGTTTTTATAACGACTTCCTTTAATTATTGTTTCGACTTGACAGCAGCACTTCTACACACAACACGGTTTGCGCATTAAGCGGGACGTAGACTAGAGACAAAGACTCTTTCCCTTTTTCGCTTTTCTTAACAAAATATTCAAATCGGATCTATTTGCCGCTTGGTGACAGCCGCCATTATGAGGCATTGATGCAGAAAATATCTTGAACAATAGGAGTTCACGCGGCCTCTAGGAGGTTGCCTGCCGACAGACAATGCTATCTGATAGGGTTTTATTACTTTCCGATAGAAAAGTACTCATCTTGTTCATCCCTTAGAAATGTTTTAAATTGCTATGACAATTCCAAAAGTGTAGATAGTATTTGCTGTAAAATTTAGTTTCATCGAGTTGCAGTTTTTAAATTATGCGATTTGAATGGTGTTCAAGGTAACATTAGTCCTGAGAAAGTCCGAAAGCGCGTGATCGATTATTATATTTGAAGATAAAAACACTGAAATTTCGAGTTAATTTAAAAGAACTAATCTTGGGATTATATTTAAGGAAGTAGTAAACTCCCGCTAAACCGTAGGAGACGAAATTAATAGCCTTTCAAAAATTTCAAAACGGAAGATCCGTAAATTGAACGAGATCTTTCTCTTTTGATAACATTTCCGAATCAAAGGAGAAAAAGTAAAGGCAATAGAACTGCATGTGTATTTGGCGGAGCGAAAAGAATTCGATTTGCGGAGAGGAAGAGGCTGCAGATTTGCACGTCATTCTCTGAGTCAGACAGCACTGATAATTATAGGCTGCTCACTTGGATGACAGGACCTGTTTTGCACTTTTACTCTACTTGCTATCAACATAACTGTTACTGAATCACACCGACCACTCACTAATGAAAACTCACTCATTCTAACTAAATACAGTTGCTTAACTGTTATTCAGAGTTTACAGGTCGGGGTTCAAACTTTTGTAGCCTAAAGTAATTTTAAATTATAGAGACTGAACTGTTCTGAATAGCAAAAGTAGTCTGTAAACACCGCAAACAAATTTTATCGTTTACGTTTCGTATTTATTACCCTTCGCGCATTTCTTTTAAATACAGCAGACGGGACGTCCACGCTGCCAGTAAAAGATATACCAATAATAATGAATCAAACATCCAGAAGAAAATAATAAAATTATGATAATTCGTACAGTAAATATAGAAGAGAATCGAAGCGTTGTGAAGTTAATGTAATATTCGTCGTAACCCACGATTCAAAAAGTGGCATAAATATTAAACAGGCTAACCACATGGAGCCTTCTATTCGGCCAGAAGTTGTTTTGCCCTTTGAAATTGAACTGAACAAAAGTGAGTCTTGGCCTAAAGCCCAATTTTAGTTGAGAGAACCCCTATGGTGCTTTGTTCGTGAAGGGTGATTTGTTTTCCGATGGCCATTTGTCTGACTATTATGCTCCTATTGCTATTCATTAGATCTCAGATGTCCTTCCCTCTGTTACAATCGGTCCACGAACTCATCGTTTTAATTATAATTGTATCGAGCAGATTCGCATCTTTGTATCATCTGAATCAAAAACAGTTTATATACATATATATATATATATATATATATATATATAATAAATATTCCCCCCTGATTTATCTTACAAAAGTTTAATTCACGCCATTGAAACTGCTTAAATTAATTTACGGAGAAAATATTAAAAATTTCCCAACTTAATAATTTCCGTCTTGAAACATCTTTATAATTCTTTTGTGACGTCATTATCTATCATTCAATATCATTACGTCACCTGAGATATGCGGTAGACTTAATGTTCGGAGGTCACATGGGGAGAAGGTTAGGACCTCTAAGGTTGCCAAAAAGTGTGAGAGGGATCGAGATCTAGTCTGACGGGGGCGGTGACGTCAGTACCGGTAGAGGTCACATGACCTTCCAGTCACGTCTAGGATCTCGACCGTCACGTTCTTTAGCGAGGTGGCGATAACATTTCCAGCTAAGACCTCCTAAAAGAAAAGGAAGATAGAATAGTAAAGCATAGTAACTAGCTGTCCGCCCAGTTACACGCCCTGACGTTTGCACGTGACGGGGACGGAGCATTCACGCGTGTCCGCTCGTGTCGTTAAGGTGCCGCCTCGACGTCACTAGACATTCGAGACGGACTCTCTGGTGCCGGATTTTCTATTTTTCTCTCGAGTAAAATAAGAGGACAAACTCTTTGATGCCTAAATATAGAAAAGAAGACACACTTCGAGTGCATTTCCTCTTGACATGATTCCGTGACACGCAATGCTATGAATATTCACGCTTGATGTTATTAGAAGGATAGAAAAAAAGGAAAAAACTGAAGTGACATATATAAAGAAATTTAATAGAAAATAAGATAAATATATTTTAACATTTTATCAATAATTTTTTTACGGGAGACAACTCACATATTTTAGAGACTTGATAAATCTTTAATGGATATTTTAAATTTAAACTTGATGCTTTAATAGTCTACATTT